>NC_142773.1:14378767-14685812 GCF_988280905.1 Pimephales promelas
AACATGGTAACAAATACATATTGGATTATTTTCTTTGTGTTTATTCTGACTAATTTGCTCGTAATGACCCACTGATCTTAATCAGTAGATTATGTAGACACAAAAATTGTAATGTGTTTCAAATAGGAAGGATGTTTAATATGGATCTTTATCTTTAACACAATGTTAATCTACTCTAAGGAATGTATGCAGCTAGACATGAGTTGTTTTGGACTTAAACAAAATCAAACTGGGTTGCAAACATGTGAAATATTTCAGAAAGTATTAAAGACCCAAAGAATCTAAGTCCAGAGCTTATCAGTAAGATAAACAGCCAGTTTGGATAAGATTACACTTAATTCTATTAGGCTAATTTTAAGAAGTTTAACTTCTGAGTTGTCCAACAGCCAGAAATAAGCATTGACATACAAAAATAAAGAGAAATGCAATTTGAAATTATTCAGCATTGCTTTAATACAGCTTCAATATATTAAATTTTGCAAAATTTTATATATTTAGCCAATTTAGGGACTAATCCATCTCCAATTAATGTACATATAATTACTTGTCAATCTGGTGCATTATACATTTTAACAGCACTGTGTGGTAAGAAAAGGTATTTTATTGCTAGTACCAATGTCCTATTTATTTGATTAAAAATAGAGTAAAAACTGTAATAATGTGCACTATTTTTTTTTAAATGTCAAAAAATGTTTTCTATTTTAATGTAAATGTAACATTAAATGTATGGATGTGAAGCAAAGCTGAATTGTCAGCATTATTACTCTAGTCGTCAGAGTCACATGATCCTTCAGAAATAATCAATACTTGTGCTGCTCAGTATTTTTGAAGAAACTGTGTTAATTGTTTTTTTGGATTATTTGAGGGTTAAATATAATTTTTACTGTAACTTTTGATCATTTTAAATCCTATTAATTTCTTAAATCTTACTGACCGCAAACTATATAGTTCACCCAAATTTACGCACCTTCATGTCGTCCCAAAACTGTATTCTGTTATATTTTCAGTGGTAGAAACAAAAAAGGGGCGTTTTTAAAGAACCATTACATACTGTAGGCCTCGTTCTTTTTTTTTCAAAAAACAAAAAAAAACAAAAAACAAAACACTTGTGTGCTCTATTCAAATTGATCTGAAACAAAGTGATAGATTTGTGGGATTAACAGATATTTAAAATTTTGTCATGGAAAAGGTGAACACTGTACAGTATATGAAAATAATATTACAATATATTGGCCTGTGCAACACTTCAAAACACTTGTTTTGCTGTTTAACAAAACCAAGCTTAAAAGGTTGCAGGGAAAACGGATTAGCAAGCACTCTACACATTAACCTTCCAAGAGGACGGTTTAGCCGTAATTCCACTTTGGTCCTTCTTTCATTGAGTTGTCCAACGAGAACTCTCTGTTGTCTGGGCGTGTTTAGTTATGTAATGGTAGTGCGGCTTTGTTTAGGAGGTGGAGAAAAACAGAGGCCAGGAAGTGAATGACATCTCATTTGACTGACTGGTAATCTGGCTTGGAATGGTAACAGTGTTGATGTGGGTAAGTAGCTTAGCAGGAATGTGAGGAGGCCAAGGAGAGATATTGGCATCTGCTTGTGTGGCTGTTTGAGGATTTACACTTCTCATCCATGTGCACACAACAGATGTGAATCCAGACCGAATTTCATCTACTTCTTTAATAAAGTTTAATTTCTAATGGATAAATTTGGATTGTGATATGCAAATATGGTGTCATCATTTAGTGTTGACATTGCAGTTCACGTTTTATTGTTTAATAAGATACAAACCAAATATTCATTTAATCAAAATGAGATTTCTTCTCCTCCATGGCTTGACTCAATTAATCAGCAGAGAATTAATCAACCCTATAATATGCAGGGAATGACGCAGATCAGTTATTATCGTACTGTATTTTTCCGTCCACATAATTATAAACAGTACGTGATGAATTAAGGTGACATCTTGGGCCGTCAACCTAAGTGTCACTTTTGATTTAGATGAATTTGCAAACGGTATTACTCAATGTCCCTGCATGCCTATGATTTGAACAAGAAAATACTTTTATATGCTGGACTTTTGGATACCAACAATTTTTTTTTCTCAAAATCTGGAAGTTTATAAAGCTATTTTGAAGACCTTCATGTTGCCGAAACATTTATTGTTGTAAGTGCTGTAATTAAGTCTTCTGACTTGATCAAAGGATCAAAATAAAAAAAATTAGACCGTTTTAAGGCTGCGTGAATTGATATATTAAAACCATTTAGTACAATCAATTAATTTTTTTCTCAAAGCGGCTCCGTTCACAGTAAAAGCTGCTCCACGTGATTCAGTTTGTTTGGGTTCCCAATAACATGCATTTGGAAACGCATAAAGTCTGATGCGCTATGAGTTTCTCAGTAAAGTGGCACTGTTACATGCATGGAGCTTGGTTAACAAACTTCTTCTTTGCATATGATGTGAGTTTTGGTTGCTTATGAAGTTCATCTGGGAACGCAATATGCGCCATTTCATCATATTCATACGGTAACTAATTTTTAAACCTACACCAACACAGGAGAATACTTCAATATGTTTCTAAATATGTAAACTGTTGTTCATCGTGAGTGTTGGCCTTTAAGTCATTTTAATGGTTACTGTTCCCTTTGGTCTTTTTTTACCATCAGATTCCTTAATTAATCATCAAAATAATCAACCGATGACCAAAATAACCGTTAGTGATGGGCCTATTTTCATTGATTTAATTCAATTCAGTTCACATTCATTTGTATTGTGCTTTTCACAATACTTGTTTCAAAGCAGCTCTACAGAAAATGTGTTACTTATTCAGTCTCATGTAGTTCCTGGTGAGATGTGGATGTGACTTTAAAAACAACAACAAAAATATATATAATGTATATATTATGGTGTTGAAAAAGTTTTAATCTCGTCAGGTACAAAATGTTTTATAGAATATTAGGGCACAATTTTCACAATTCAAGACGTTCTGACTTAAATCTGCATTGTGTTATTGAACTAAGATGAGCTAGGCTATACTCCACCATTTTATTCCAAACTAGCTCATATTAGGGAGTAAGTTGAGATTTCCTTTTCCACTTGATAAGCTGTATTTTTGTCTACATTGAGGTCTTCCTATAGAACCTGTTCTTGAGTCCTCAATGAAAGGAGTCTTTTTGGAAGAAAACTGTGTAATTCTATAGTCACAGGGTTAGATATCTTCATTGACTAGACTGACATCTAATACCTGGACCTTGACAGAGAAACATGCCAGTTGTGTGTTTGAATTTAACATTAAGTACGTATACCGTTTATTACTGTACTGTAGCTCAAGCTCCTAAGTGACATGGCACTATTTTTCAAAGGAATAGTTTGAAATGTCTGTTTAAGCAGTGACACCATGTGAATTTTCCAGACCAAGCCCAGATGTTGTGGTGTTTATAGCATTTATCTCGCCCTCAGAGAATAAATAGATTTACTAACTTGACTTTTCAACCATTTAGTAGTAAGACAATAGAAGATTTGCTGGAGCCGTTCTTAGTTGATACTTAACCCTCTATTTCACATATAATGTTAAAAGAAAAAAATGCTTGATTCACTTATCTTGGATAAAATGAGTTTTGACATTTTTACATTTTTGTGAGGGTAATTATGTTGCAGGCTAAATAATGTGATAATGGGGAGCTACAATTTCTATATCTATTCGGAAAAAGTCGTAGATTTCAAAACCTGCACTAAAAAGCATTTGAAACATTTGATATCACATTGCATTTTGCCGGATATCATACAGTGTTTTTAGTATTGGCTTAGTGTCTCTCTGTCAGTGTAGCTATTTCCTGAACCAGATGGTCATTCCCGGGGACCTGCCTCGAGTACACAGCGTCCTAGATCTAAAAGTGCCACGATAATTTCACAAGGCAGTATCTGAGCTGATATACTGTATGTGTCCAGGCAAAGTTCCAGGTCATACCAAAACACAAAGCCTAGGAAGCACATCAGTGAACTGAACGTGAAGCTTTTTTGTGTGACCCTCACCAGGAATAATGGTGCTCAATTGTTTTAAGTGCAGGGTGTCAGAGAACAGCTCAGTGCTCACATTAATCACCCACAGAGCTGACAGACATTGTCTTGGCCTTGGAAAGCACTGCACAGAAATCACTGACTGTGTCGGCTGTAGTAAGTTATAAGGTGACTGAGATTGTTGTAGGTGGCGGATTGACAAAACATCTTATAAAACAAGACCTAAAAAGGCTATAGCAAACCCTTTTGGATTTCAAAATTTGGACTAAACCTTGAAAATGTCATAGACTGCTAAATGTTTTGTCAGGCAAACTAAAATGGAATTCACAATGTAACATCTAAATTTACTAAAATATTAGCTAAAATGTTATTATGACTAAATCAACCTGACTGCATTAGGCTACACAACAAAAAATGACTTTTAAAAAAAGTAGATAAATTAATGACAAACTGATATGTGAGGACAACCACATGTGGAATGATTGTTGCAGAAGTTGGCAAAAATGCAGGTTTCAAATGCATTGGATATTCTATTTAGGGTCAAATGAGTCAACTAACTCTTCTTAGAGTATTAGGTGAGTAGGCTCATCCTAATCTTACATTTAGGGGTAGGATTAGGGTTAGTAGAATAAGGGGTTTAAGAGTTAGTAGAGTAAGGGGTTAAGAGTTAGTAGAAAAGGCAATGACATGCCATTGCAAAGATACTTATAGGGCCCTATTTTAACGATCTGAAACGCAAGTGTCAAAGCGCAAAGGGCAAGTAACTTTGTGGGTGGATGATCTGACGCTGTTGGAATTTTCCCAGTGGGATAAATGACTCTTGCGCCTGGCGCCAATCTAAAAGGGGTTGGTCTGAAGTAGCTTCATTATTCAAAGGTGTGGTTTGGGTGTAACGTGAAATAAACCAATCAGAGCGTCATCCAACATACCCTTTAAGAGCAGGTGCGCATGTTGCATGACGGATTGTTATTATAACGGTGCGCGTTTATTATATTAGTTTATGATTTAAACTAATATAAACTAATATAATTTGTATTACTGGACAGCTTAAAGCTTATAACCATATTTTGTTGTTACTTGAAGAGTGCAGTGTTATGTTGCATCATGCAGTATTTGTCCTGAAAAGGCTACTGAGTCTGTAGTATTACCTCAATAAATTTAAGGTCATTCCTAATTGATTTGTATTTTTTTAAAGAGCACCTATCATGGATTTTTGAAAATGACTGTTCATATGGTGTGGAATATAGCTCTAAGGGAATGAAAATATCCTGCAAAGATTTATATCTGAAAGTGCACCGTATATAAAGTTATTGTCTTTCAAAAGTGAGAGTCGACTCTGAGTCTATGAAATATGAAATAGAGAGGTCATTGGCCGCTCCCAACAACTGCGCGCGCAGACTTGAAGTGACGTCTAGAACACATTCAAATACTTCAGCTGAATCGCATCATGTCGAGAAGACGCTGTGTTCTACATTGCAAAGACAGTTCAGCCACTTGTTTCCATTGTCCAGGGACGAGCATGTGAAGAATAAGTGGTTAGAGTTCATATTTGCAACGAGTATTATTTGCAATCCAGTGTATATGGATCAGGTTCGTCCTCCTCCGAATCACAATCTGTAAGTAATATGAATAATGTTTGCTATTATGTTTTCTGTTGCATGCACAATATAGTTATATTGTGTTGTGTGTGTTGTGTACACTCCGCACAGCTTCTAAGCGGGGTAAAGTTAGTTTTGTTTTTGATATTCACCAGACATTCTTTGAAAAATGGCAATTACCTCCTAAACGACTTAGCCAAATATGACTTCGCTCTATATAATAAGCACTGCCCCTCAAAAGCCCCCGCAATGTGAGTATCGCCGGGAAAGCTCGCTCTTGACGGAGACGCGAGTAAGGGACCGTGTGGAAAGTGCACTTTTTCTGGTTTGTTCAAACACTATATACAATTTTCAACACTTGACAAGCTATAATCCTGGTTATGGGCGTTCCGTTGCCAATCGCCGCAGATTCGTGTCACTCAAAGGAGGTGTTTGGGAAAATGAATCGTCGAACGAATCATTTGGGAGTCGTTGATCAGATCAGTTAAATCAAAAAAGATCAAATCAAAAATAAATGCATATTATAAGACAAATAAAGTGTTTTTTATCCTTGCATGCACGTTAAACTGTTTTTGGGAACTCCTAAAACAAAAATAGGAACATTTCAAATGCTATGATAGGGGCTCTTTAATACAACTACTAATAAGTTGCAAAGTGAAAGAGTTGCAAAGTTACTTAAAGGGTTAGTTCACCCAAAAATGAAAATTCTGTCAGTATTTACTCACCCTCATGTTGTTCCAACCCCGTAAGACCTTCGTTCATCTTCGGAACGCAAATTAAGATATTTTTGATGAAATCTGAGAGCTGGATCACTCTTGCATACTAGTCCATAGGCTTCTTGAGCAATTGAAACTTGCGGTCCTCAAAGTTATTAAAGACGTCTTTAAAATAGTCCAAGTGACTCCAGTGGCTCAATCTTAAGTTTATCAAACGACGAGAACACTTTTTTTTACGCAAAAACAAACAAAAACAACGACTTTATTTCAACTTTTCACTTCCTTCTCTATGAGCTTCTAGTCAGTTAACATAGTATGATAGTGTAGAGCTACGTCACACGTAGGCTCACTATTGGCCGACGCTGGTCATGTGTCTGATGCGTGTGATGTACAATAACAGAAGCTTATGTTATTTAAGTACTTACCCGACTCGAGGCAGAGAGAGAAGTAAATGAATAGTTGAAATAAAGTCGTTATTTTTGTTGTATTTTTGCGCATAAAAAGTGTTCTCGTCGTTTGATAAACTTAAGATTGAGCCCCTGTAGTCACTTGGAATATTTTAACGATGTCTTTAATAACTTTTGAGGCCAGCAAGTTTCAATTCCTCAAGAAGTCTATGGACTAGTATGGAGGAGTGATCCAGCTCTCAGATTTCATCAAAAATATATTAATTTGTGTTCCGAATATGAACAAAGGTCTTACGGGGTTGGAACAACATTAGGGTGAATAAATACTGACAGACTTTTCATTTTTGGGTGAACTAACCCTTTAAAGTCAACAGAATGTCTAAAGAGGACCATCATAAATTGATACCAAACGAGTTTGAAAACAAAGAGAATTGTCATAATCACAGTAGATATTCCAGTAGAAAGATCTCTACCAAATCTACACTGGAAATTCAATAAAATTGTTGTTTCTTGCAACAGATAAAAGGGGCAATATATCTGAGTCTTCTACCAAGAGTGTGATGGAAGGAGGGGGCTTGTGTTTGGTAGTTATCTTGCATTTGAGTGCCTCATAACTTACAACATCTGCATACTTATCAGTCAAAATATAAACCTTATATGCATGCCTTATCCTCCATTGTGCAGCGATCTTCAGTTTATCCCCTTACATTCTTATGGTACGCTTACACTACAACGATGTACTAAAAACAGAAAAGTTGTTTCTTTGCCTTTTTCGCATAAAGACAACAATGTTGTCAACGTGATCCCCATTTACATGGATAACAACTAAAACACTTTATTATTCATGCCAGGCCAGTAGTTGGCGATGTCACTTAGTAAAGAAACACTACTCGCCTATTGAACACGTAATAGGCATGAGAACGACATCTCGATGCCGAACCGCCAAATTATGCGACTTAGCCAGAATCAACCAATCGTCGTTGTAGTTCATCATGAGAATACCCTGCAGGCGCAGAGGCACGACGACAGGCATCTACGCATTTCGTGAAAGTGCGGGGTGATAGTGCTAGCCCGAACAGAAGAACTCAATATTGGTATGCTTTGCCCCCGAAAGCGAACCTCAGGAACTTCATGTGATATGGAAGAATGGATATATGGAATTACGTGTCCTTGAGATCTATCGTGACAAACCAGTCCTTGTATCTGATCTGTGGTACGATTTGTCTCAGTGTTAACATTCTGAACTTGCATGACAGACTCGTTTAGCACTCGAAGATCTAAAATGGGACACAACCCCCAATCCTTCTTTGGAACTATGAAATATCGACTGTAAAACCCATTTTCCCTGTTGGAGGGAGGTACATGTTCTATGGCCCCTTTCTCCAACAAGGGTTCCACTTCTTGTTCCATTTCCAGAACCTGCTCGGGGCCCACCATGGTGGATAGGAACCAACGTGGGCGGGCAAAACCCAAACTGTATTTGATACCCTTTTCCTATGGTCTGCAAGACCCAGCGAGAAACATTTGGCAGTAGCTTCCACACTGCCAAAAATTCTACTAGTGGTACCAGCCCCTTGGGACTGCAATCAGCCGGACGCCCTGCATCGGCGAACCGGCAGGGAACGACCGAACTGAGTGATCTGGAGCATCCCAAGACCACTACAGTACGTTTCCGGTTGGTTCTTGAGATATGTGCTCACCGGAGACCGCTGCACCCTGAAGCACACGCGGTGGCAGGGTTGGCAGAACGGGCACCGTATAATGAGGTGTTGACCATTCCGCTCTGGGGGGACTGCCCTCATTGGCTTTAGCCCTCGGTCGTCAGAGTCTTCTTAGGGATAATTACGGTCCTCAGATCCATCTTACCCTTCGACGGTTGTTGGTGAGAGTGCCCTCCCTATACAGCCTATCTGTGGCCTATCTTCTTTCGATGAATGAATTGACAGCATCGCTGAAGAGACCAGAAGGTAGAGGTCGACCGATTCATCGGATTTGCCGATTAATCGGCACCAATAGTTGATTGGTGGAACTATCGTTATCGGCAAAAATCCGCACCGATAGTTATTTCCTGGTTTCGTCCGTTGTTGGGGCGGCTGAGAAGTGCGCGCTGTCATTCATTACACAGTACGAGAGAGCTGAGAAGGGTCTGCTGGCATCATGCAGTACAAGAGCGGCCTCTAGAGGTGAAAAAACTATCAACTGATGCCTCGTGTTGTTTATTTCGACACGTGACACTGCGCGCTGCACTGAGAGCGCGCACTGTGTGGAGAGTGGAGATCGCTGACATCTGATGCGCGTGCTGCTAAAGCACGGACAGCGAAAAGGTATGTACACAGGAAATTTTGTCATATCATTATAAACTGATGAATTTGTTGACTAAATGCTGCATTAGTAGAGAAAGAACCACACAACAGTATGTTTGTTTGCCTTCGAGAGTGGCTGAGAGGACGCACATTAGTAGTACCTCAAGCGGTTAAAACACTGACCCAAAAATACACCTAAGTCCGACCCGAATGTTTAATGTCACAAATTGTTCCCATCTATTTGCATTAGTTTATATCCAGCTCGTCACTTTGATGCATTCATTATGCAGCGACGTTGCATATAAGCTAGAGACGTATGATAGCAAACTGATATGTTCATACAGCCGACAAAAACAAACGAATCAGAGAAACATTCGATTTCGGTTCTTTTTTCACCATCACTTTAATACATATTTATTTTTATTAAATATTCATTAAGTTCGATAAAATACAGGGCTCCAGACTGCGACCAAAATTTGAGAGTGTGCGACTGAATTTTACATCCAGTCGCACATGTGCGACCGGTAAATTTGCCACACGTTAAACGCATGGTAAGCGTGGAAGGGACGCGTCAATGAATCCGTGACAAGAATAGCGCGATTAAACGTCTGTGGGAACATGAGAGACGGAGTGAGACGGAGACAAATATCACAACCTGATGTGTGTCTGCGCAATAAGCGATCTATCTACACATTACCTAGCAGCGAATACAAACAAAATGAAAGTGGAACTAAAATACGCAACTCATAGGCTATGCTTCACGGACCGTTGGCGTTTTTATTAGGTTGGACCAATAATAGACAGAGCAGCGCATAGTGGAGCCCCCCGAACCACCGACAGTAATAAAGCCCCGAACTTGCCAGTCGCTGGTTAACACATTAATTAACATTAACTAAAGTTAATAACTGCTGTTCATTGTTTGTTAATTAACATACAACATTTTTAAATTAGGGTTTTAATTTGTTAACCATAGTTAAAACTCTATGAACTAACATGAATGATCAAGGTGAAATTGTATTGCTCAAATATTAATGCTGTAAACATTTATATTGCATAATGCACATAGTTCATGTAAACCAGCTAATAAATCATTGTTAACAAGTTGAACTTGCAACATGTTATAGCTAAAGAAACACACATTTGACATATTTTAATGTTTAAATTATTTTCAGATGGCAAATTTTGTTATTATTTGAAACGTCTTTTTTATTCATTAGGTTGGCTTGAAAAAGAAAAGTTAAACAGTTACATTTGGAATGTTTAATTTGTTATTTAGAGTATTATTTTTTGTTTGTTTGAAAGAATGCCTTTTATTGACATGTTTTCATGGTTCATACAGTTTTTTGTATTTTTATAATAAAGTTCAGCACTGTTTTACTTGGAGTGTTATGTTTGTTTTTATCCAGTATCAATTTTAAAAACTATCGGTTGATAAATCGGTTATCGGCAAGTACAGCCCAACCAACGCGTTCTCATCCCAAAGCGCCATATAGGACGCTTTTGCAAAAGCGTAAATATCCAACGCACATGGCACCCTTTAACGTCTAATGAGACGCTTCGGTTATGGTTAAGTTTAGGTAAGGTGTAGGGTAAGGGTTAGACCACTAGGGGGCGCCTTCTGCCCAAATATATCTGCGTCCCATTTCACGTTAAAGGGTGCCATGTGCGTTGGATATTTACGCTTTTGCAAAAGCGTCCTATATGGCGCTTTGGGATGAGAACGGGCTCGCCCAACCTAGCTATTGTTATCGGTAAAATCCAATATCGGTCGACCTCTACCAGAAGGTGACGGGGCGGATCCATAAGACAATTCTGAAGGCATGCTGCAGCCAGACCAGCTGCTGAATAAGCTTTACCCACTAGTGATGGTGTGGTTCTGACTGGCTTAGTGGGTAATGCCGAGGCCTTTAGGGAAGATCCCGCTTCAAGGGAGAGATAGCTCACAAACATCTCTTCCATTTTTTAGCATCTCCCCATAACCGTGCTCTTTATATGCTCTATTCCTAACCCTAACCCTATAGTAAATACATAGTCCAGTAGGTACCACTTTCTATGAAGCTTGTATAATACATTATAATTGTACATTTTAATACATGCATAATGCCTTATAAACAACCTTATAAGTTGTATAATTTGATAAGTAATCATAATAACAGTTACAATAAATTATAATACTTACCTTTTTGTGGTAACAACCTCCAAGAGAGAGGGCAATGCATTATAACACCAGTTGAACCCTACATTTATGATGCATCAAAACGGGTATTCTTAATGCGTTAAAATGTACACATAATGCCTAATAAACAACATCATACACAACATTTACAACACAACATTTAGAGTGTGCATGGAAGACATACAAAATGGATATTTGGTGCCACTGTGGCAACAGGACAACTAAACTTTTGAAAGAGCATCTCAAGGTCATTGACTGGAAATACTGTCTTGCCAGCAACCAGGCATCACACATTCTTGAAACCTAAGAAGATAATCATTAAACTTGTTCCACACTATAATCAGAATTTTAAATTCGTTTATTTATAGGCATCTCTATTATAGGGATTATGCTTTGACAACGTCAATTGCTGTGATGATCCATGAGAATGAAACGGTAACCAATAAACTATCGTTTGTAGTGTTTTATATTTTGAAAGCCTAAAGCCATATACTCTAGTCTTTCTCAATTTCACTCCCCAATGAAGTTTTAATTCGGCTGATTGGTGGAGAATTTGTGACAGACTGGCTCAGAGCTCTATAGTGATGTGTCATGCCATCAGGATTACATCTTCAGTGACCTCGTTTATGAAAGCCCTTTAAATGCTAAACAGTTCATGGGTGTCATACTGAGCATTCAGTCTATGAAAGAAAGTGATATGAATAATTGAATAAAGGACGAAAAATGCATTGGGAGACTTCAGTTTGACAGTGTTTTAGAGTCTTTACCAGGGGTTTGTCACTTTTTAAAAGGCTTAGATATAGTTTATTTAATTTATATTGTTTAAAGCTAAAATTACTGTTAACAGAATTGTAAATGTAATGTTACCATAAAACCTACAATATAGTGTAAAATAAAATGAAATGAAATGTCTAAACTTTTTAATGTAGATTGTCTTTTCTTTTATAGTTTGGTCTCCCGGGGTGTTTAAAAAGGGTTTAGTGGTCCATGGGATACAGGCACTCTCTTTGATGCAGTCACAGGAGACAGTGTGGTTATAAATAAAAGTATTCATAGGCCTATTCATTTCATCTTTTGTTGTTTAAAGCACTAGAAAGCACAGTGGGCTTAATTAGTTTTTTTTCTTTGTAAAGTGATCTAAAACAAATAATTAACAAAAGGTAAAAATGTATGACACAGCCCTATATCTCAAAACACAAACCGTCCTCAAAAACTGAGTGATCGTGTGATAAAGATATATCTGAGGGAGCCACCAATAAACCAGTGACATCTCTGAAGAAGACAATTGTTGCCTGGGTGAGGAGGAGAGGATCTGTATGTCATCTAGTTTGCTAGAATGCATGTAGGAGAAGGGTTCATGGTCTGATGAGACCGTAATGTGCTATATCAGACTAAATATCTAGTTTGGTAGAAGCCAAACACAGCTCATCACAACAAACACCCCATCCTGACCATGAAGCAAACAGAAAAAATACAATTGGACAAATTTGGATCATGCAACTAAGCAGTTGAGCAGTTTTGCAAAAAAAAATGTCCAGGATTTAAAAGTTAAAAGATATTTCCAGTGTTTCTGCTTTAATTATGACAAATCTTTATTATTATTCTATTTATTGTAATATATTAGTGCTTTCAATCGATAAAAAAACTTGATTAATCAAAAAATAATTCTGTGATTAATCACAATTTTATAGGTTTTTAGGATTTTATAGTGTAATAATTTCACAGTTAATCAAATGAATCTACACATTCATTAATGTTGACGTACAGTGTATATATATATATATATATATATATATATATACAGTATATATATATATATTAGGGCTGTCAACATTAACGAATGCGATACATTTTTGTCCAATTTAACGTGTCAAATTATTTAAAATAATTAGCACAGCATCCGTCAATTTTTGTCATCCTTTATATTAGAGCCAGACCGATATATCGGCCGATATTAGGCATTTTCCATAATATCGGTATCGGCATTTATAATGGCCGATAAATGAATATTTAAAAAATAAAATAAAAACGGACGAAACACACTTTAATCATCTCTCCTTGGCCTGTTATATTGAAAATGTATGTTTTACAATTTGCAGTATGATGTTATCTATTGCTAAATTATGGCTCATCATAGACTAGCTAACCACAAAGCAAGCTAATGCCACTATCATCAGTGGAAGACCGCTAACGTTAACATTAATGAGCTTGGAAACCACAATTAACTTTTTCTGCCTAAATAAAGTAATTATTACTGTATTTATAACTAGCATATCTCTAGTTACAGTCCCTGCATTGTAAAATGTAAGTTATACTTGCGAGGAGTGAACATTTAGACATAGAGAAAAAGTATCAAACGTATCTTGTGCAGAAAAGTTAGCTTTTCTTTTACACGTATGTGAAATCCAACAATATTTAATAAAAAAAAAATATCGGCCGATATATCGGAATATCGGGTTTTAAAACCCCAAAATATTTGTATCGGTATCGGCCTTCAAATTCCTTTATCGGTCGGTCGGGCTCTAATATATATATATATATATATATATATATATATATATATATATGAAGATTTCAGATGCAAAAGCCTCTAAATGCCATTTGAAATTTTCTTCTTTAATGATGATTTTTATCAAGCTTGTATATTTAAGTTCAGTGATTTCACTTAAATGGCAATGAAGATTACCTAATTGTTATTTAAGTGAAATTACTGAACTTAAATATACAAGTTTGATAAAAATCATCATTAAAGAAGAAAATTTCAAATGGCATTTAGAGGCTTTTGCATCTGAACTCTTCATATATATATATATATATATATATAATAGAACTGAAAGTATTGATTTATTTAATAAGAACAATAGACAATAAGAACAATAAGAACAATAGTTAAAAAAGAAACATGTTTGCGTGATTTTATGTATCTTATTTAGCATTTTAATTTAGATTACAGTTTATTTTAATACATTACTAACAATGTAGTTCTAAATAAAAGAAAGATAATTTGAGTATTGTCACATGTGTTGGCAAGAAGGAATCGCACAAGGAAGGAGAATAAACTGGAAAAGGCTTTAATGAGATATACTCAGAGAATAATGAGAAAGCAACCAAACTCAAGTGGAAGAGAATAGGGGAGAACTCTGGGTATAAATCCATTGACCAAACAAAAGGAACTAATGAGATGATTAATTAACACCAAGTGAACTGAAGGACTAATGAAAACAACAATCAAAGGATCAAACTAGAAACTGGGTCAAAATGACAAGACAAACTTGTTACATGTCAAGTATGTTACATAAAAAACTTCAAACGTTTCATGTTTGATTCAATGTGTTGCTGTTTCTTTGTAATTTTTTGTAAAATAAAAAGTTACATTTTTGTATGCTCAACTTTTTAATCGTGTGCTCTGTGAAAGATTCTACTTTATCAAGCTCCACATGACTCTTTTACTAAAAATGACAAATTAAACTTAAAGGAGTAGTTCACTTTTTAAAAAATAAAAATCATTCTTGCCATGTCATTCTTTCTTCAGTCGAAAAAGAAATGAAGGTTTTTGATGAAAACATTCCAGGATTTTTCTCCATATAATGGACTTCAATGGGAACCAAACGGTTCAAGGTCCAAAAGACACTTTCAGTGCAAACTGTTCAAAGGGCTTTAAAGCCACACTGCGGAACTTTTTGGCCACTAGATGGTGCTCGACATGTCATTTTCACGTCCAGCGTCCCTAGAGGCCACAAGCTCCGCAGCACTGTCGCAAATTAAAGTCAACAAACAGTCAACCGGTCAGCCTCCCGTGTCTTTAGATTGTGTGCTTGTGCTTTTACTGTCTATGGTGCTTGCATTGTATGAGGCGGGCTGGGCAACCTTGCCGCGCTTGATTCCCTCATAGCAGCCGGCTGAGAGAGCGAGCGAGCGGGGTGATCCCCGTGGAGATTATCATGTCTGTGAGTGAATGTGGGTGCGGGACAGCGCGGACACATTCACTGCACTGAAAACACCGTCGGCCAGAGCTGACTGTAACGTTATGTGTGTTGGTTTATTTTTACAGAAACTGTGGGACATGTAGTGTGTAATGTTAGTGTTTGTGGGTACTACTGAGTCGTGGACACGTTCACTACATTTAATGTAACGTTAACGTTATATTTGACATGAGCCGATTTTATTAGTGCGAGCCCTGTACTGAGGCGGGCTGTTTGTAGAAATGAACACTGGGCTGTGGGCATTTTATTACACTCATAACACCATCGGCTGTGGCCGGAATACCAGAAAATACTAGCACTGCTTATATGAATTTATCTGGGTTACCTTAGAAACGACATTTTTGTGCAGGCAAGCATCCGCATCGGTCGAGCACTCTTTCTCCTCCGTTAGCTCACGCCAGCGAGCGAAGCGAAAGCTGGACCAATGTGTTAATCCAAGTCCTGGCTTTTTTAGTTTCCTCTGATAAAACCGTTGCCTTCTTCCTTGTAGCTGTTGTTCAGCATAACAAAAACATACAGACGGCAATCAAACGCGAGTTGAGCACTAGCGTTAGATTCTGAGGAAGTTGTGGGTGGTGGGGGAAGTGACGTATGCCGTAAAGCGGTCGAATTTTGTATTTCTTTTTATGCTCAGGTTCCTACCCGAAACCCGAAGTTACAAAGTGCAAGTAAAAGCGATACAGACACTTTCAGGAGACGGCAATTCAACCTATTGCAAGTCGATCTACCATCTCAATGGGTTTTGGTAATATATTATAAAGGTTGAAGAGTTCCACGGTGTGGCTTTAAACGATTCCAGACGATGAATAAGGGTCTTATCAAGCGAAACGATCACTCATTTAAAAAACAAAAAAACTAAGTAAGTTTTATAAGCTTAAATGGTCTCCTTGCTCTGTTCTGTGATGTGCGTTCGTGACTCTCCTGTTCAAACTCCTTCATAAAAATGAACAAATCTTTTCCCGGGTCAACTCGTTCATTTCGTTCGTTGAATGAACCAAATGACATGAAAAAAAGATTTGTTCATTTTGATGAACGAGTTTGAGAGTCACGAACGTGCATCACAGAACAGAGCAAGGCAAACATTTGAGCTTATAAAACTTAAACTTGTTTTTTTTTTTTTTTTTTAATGAGCGATCATTTCGCTTGATAAGACCCTTATTCATCGCCTGGAATCGTTAAAAAAAGGCCTTTGAACAATATGTTTAGCCCAATATGTACTGAAAGTGTCTTTTGGACCTTGAACTGTTTGGTTCCCAATGAAGTCCATTTATATGGAGAAAAATCCTGGAATGTTTTCATCAAATACCTTAATTTCTTTTCGACTGAGGAAAGAAAGACATGGACATCTTGAATGACATGGGGGTGAGTAAATTATCAGCAAAAGTTTTTTAAAAAGTGAACTACTCCTTTAAATAGCAAAAGTGGGCATAGATATTCTCCTCTTTTGTCTGAACACTGCTTGTGTTCTCTGGTTAGCAAAGCATGATAGGCAGAGCAGGGTTCCCTCTGCTGATCACTGGCAGTATAGCACTCGGGAATATACTACACTGTACACAGCTTTACAATTGTATTTCAGGGCAGATTTCTCAAACTGTACTATTTCTGACATATAGGAAAAACAGACACAATAAAAAGCAGATGCCTGTTAGTAATGGTGGGACTTTAGTTGTTCTTGTGGTGTAGAAGAAAGTAAATATTATGGTTTTGTAATGAAATGAGAATGTGTATTCGGTCAATCTCTGTAATGAAATTGCGTGATTAAATCCACTTAATTAGAAGATGAGTTTTTGTTTGCGAGTTGTGCCGTCTCATTTCCTTTGAGGGGTAGAAATGATTCTTGAGAACTAGCTGGGGACTGAGAAGATAGTTCAAAAACACTCACTAAACATTTTGAGTGTGCCATGGGTGTGGAAACAGTTTCCCGGGGAAACATCTTTGCATTGCAAATGTAATTTCCATTCTTGCTATCGCATTTCTTATCATCACTGTGAAGTTTTGGAAATAGATTCTGTGTAAAACTTGTGCTCTTTCTTTTGTCTAGAAATCTAATATTACACTATGAACCTATTCGAGCAGCAAATTTAACTGTTAGTCAGATGTATTCCATGAATACATTAAAAGAGAATGAATAAATATGGCAAATGACAATAATATAAAAAATGCAAAAAGCATCCAACAGGCTCAGACTTTTTATTAATTATGTAAAAGTGTAGAACCTAAACTAAGTATTGAATATACCTATATGAGGTGCCCCTAGGGACATTATTCAGAAATGCCATGCATATACATGTACTTTTCCTCTCACATACACATATGAAACCAAATTCATTCACATACTATAATGAAATGCTCACACACATACAAGTGAAATGCTTTTACACACACAACTGAAACGCTCTCATACATACAAGTAAAAAATATACGCTCACACACACAACTGAAACGCTCACACACACACAACTGAAAAGCTCTCTCACACACAAGTGAAACCCTCACACACACACAACTGAAAATATTACGCTCACACACACACAACTGAAACGCTCACACACACACACAACTGAAAAGCTCTCACACACACAACTGAAACGCTCACACACACACAACTGAAAAGCTCTCACACACACAACTGAAACGCTCACACACACACAACTGAAATCCTCTCACACGCACAACTGAAACGCTCACACACACACACAACTGAAATCCTCTCTCACACACAGCTGAAATGCTCTCTCACACACAACTGAAACGCTCTCACACATACAAGTGAAATGCTTTTACAAACACAACTGAAACGCTCTCGCTCACACAACTGAAAAGCATTTCGGTTGTGTGTGTGTGAGAGCATTTCAGTATGTTGTATGCAAGCATTTCAGTAGTGTGTGTGAGAGCATTTCCGGTATGTTGTATGCAAGCATTTCAGTAGTGTGTGTGAGAGAGAATTTCAGTTGAAACGGAAGCACATTTCAGTTGAAACGGAAGGTGGTTGAAGTCCCCAGTCCAGTTGGTGGCAGTAGTGCACCTCAAGACGAAGAACTAGAAGCTGTAGAAAGCATAGTAAAAACGCGCGCAGCCGCGCACCTTTCACAAAGCACGTCCGTTCGCTCGCAATCGCGCTACGTAACAGCAATGTCTGCTCAACAGCAAAGAACATTAACCGAGGCAGCGGGCTTGCTGAGCACCATATTAGCCTCAGCGGAGTCCATACGAACCCAGTTGGCAATAAGTGACCTGCAGTTGGCATTGGCACGCCGCTACGCTGGCGGGTAGGGAAGAGCGAGGCTAGGTGTGGCATTTGACAGGGTTCGTATGGACTCCGCTGAGGCTAATATGGTGCTCAGCAAGCCCGCTGCCTCGGTTAATGTTCTTTGCTGTTGAGCAGACATTGCTGTTACGTTGCGCGATTGCGAGCGAACGGACGGTGCTTTTTATTTATTTATTTTTTTTTATTTTTTTTTCTTTATTCTGAACAATACACAGGACAATAGGTACAGAGAACACTACAGATAATGTAACCTGTTCAACAAAATTAAATCAATAGTGTATAGACAAGAGGATAATAACAAATAAATTAATATAATTATAGAAGGGGAAAAAATTAAAAAATATGCAGTTCCTTCAGGAGATGAAATGTTCTTGTAGCTTTCATGTTTTCCATGTTTTCTATTGTTTTATAATATAATTTAAAGTCCAAATTAAATGCCTTAAAACAAGGTTGTGAATTAGACCATTTACATTTGTGAATATGGTATTTTCCAAGGATAATAAACAACTGAATGACAAAAATCATTTTTTTTGGACAAACCACAAAAGTCAAAGTATAGCAATGACATCAAAAATATTGATTCTGATGTTTACATTCAATTTTGTAATTATATATTCTTCCAAATCAGACCAAAATTGTTTTGTGTACATACAGTGATAAAATAAATGAACAATTGTCTCCTTATTAGATTGGCAAAAAACACAAGACTCTTCTATGTTTATTTTAAATCTTCTTAAAGTATCTTTAACAGGATAAATTTGAGGCAAAATTTTAAATGAAACTTCTTTCACTTTATTATTAATAGGCCTACAGTATTTGTGACGAACGGTGCTTTGTGAAAGGTGCGCGGCTGCGCGCGTTTTTATGCTTTCTACAGCTTCTAGTTCTTCGTCTTGAGGTGCACTACTGCCACCAACTGGACTGGGGACTTCAACCACCTTCCGTTTCAACTGAAATGTGCTTCCGTTTCAACTGAAATTCTCTCTCACACACACTACTGAAATGCTTGCATACAACATACCGGAAATGCTCTCACACACACTACTGAAATGCTTGCATACAACATACTGAAATGCTCTCACACACACACAACCGAAATGCTTTTCAGTTGTGTGAGCGAGAGCGTTTCAGTTGTGTTTGTAAAAGCATTTCACTTGTATGTGTGAGAGCGTTTCAGTTGTGTGTGAGAGAGCATTTCAGCTGTGTGTGAGAGAGGATTTCAGTTGTGTGTGTGTGTGAGCGTTTCAGTTGTGCGTGTGAGAGGATTTCAGTTGTGTGTGTGTGAGCGTTTCAGTTGTGTGTGTGAGAGCTTTTCAGTTGTGTGTGTGTGTGTGCGTTTCAGTTGTGTGTGTGTGAGCGTAATATTTTCAGTTGTGTGTGTGTGAGGGTTTCACTTGTGTGTGAGAGAGCTTTTCAGTTGTGTGTGTGTGAGCATTTCAGTTGTGTGTGTGAGCGTATATTTTTTACTTGTATGTATGAGAGCGTTTCAGTTGTGTGTGTAAAAGCATTTCACTTGTATGTGTGTGAGCATTTCATTATAGTATGTGAATGAATTTGGTTTCATATGTGTATGTGAGAGGAAAAGTACATGTATATGCATGGCATTTCTGAATAATGTCCCTAGGGGCACCTCATATACCTAATTTATGAATAAACCACTGGTTTAGAGCACAAAAGAAGCATATGTTTTGTCACATTTTGTGTTTAAAGTTCACCTTTCATTCTCAGCAGCTATAAAGATTTGGACTTTTGTGATTTCGTACATAAATATTTCTATATCTCTCAAACACATGATAAAAGAAGTATAAATCAGAATTCCTCTCATGGATTATTAGCATGCATCTCAGCATGCCGTCCATGTTTTTGCTCCCCCAGATGTGTTTAATTTCCCACCGTATATATCTGGGAGATTTCCAAATCCAATTTCTTCTTCTTCCCGTCTCTCTCTCTCTCTCTTTTCTTCTCACACATACTTACCAGGCTGACAGGATGATTCTAGTCAGTGTATGGGTTTGCTGTGACGCCTAGTGCTCAGTCTGTGAACGGAGATCAATACTTGGTGAAATGAGTCTGGTCGTGGCTCTAGAAATAGCCCTCAGCAGAGAGATGTTCCACAGAGAAAGCTTTGTTAGCCACAATGTCAGCTGCAATCTCCAGCACTGTAAAACTCCCTGTCAGACCCAGTCGTAAAGAAGCTTCATAAAAAGAAACAGAATATATCCAACCGATGGTCCGGCCCTGTAGAGTAACCTTGAGTTTTATGATGTCTCTGCATTCTTTGGTGATTGGATTCCTCGAAATAAGTAATTATTTCTTTATATTAAGGGTGTTTTGAAACTTCTATAGGTCAACATTTCATGTAAATTTACACATTCACACCAAAGCTGCACGATTAATCATTAAAAGATGGTGGTCTCGATTCAAACACCCACTTGATCTCATTCTTAAATGACAACGATTCGCATTTGTCTAATAAACCTTTGACAAAATCACACTGGAACATTCAAATCTGAGATAGGCTTGCTGCTCATCCAGAGAAAGCAGTTGTCATCTATGAAACCACTCTTTTCAACCGCACAGTTGTTTCAGTGTTACAAAAATTCAAGTTATTACAGAAGTACTGGGATAAAAGTTTATAGTTTATAGTTTCTCAATTGTATTGACTACATTGTTACGCAATGCGATTCCATACGATTTCCACGACGCATGCGCGAGAATTGCGATCTCCTTTAACTACTTCAGTTCAGTTCTCACGCATGCGTCGTGGAAATCGTATGGAAGTCTCGTTTCAGGCCAACAAGGAAGAAAAGAAATAGTCGAATAAAGTCGTTATTTTTGTTTGTTTTTTCGCACAAAAAGTATTCTCGTCGCTTGATAAACTTATAGTTGAGCCACTGTAGTCACATGGAATATTTAAACATTTTCTTCATTGACTTTCTGGGCCGTCAAGAGCCCAGAAAGTCCCTTAGGAGCCTATGTGGTAGTTTTACAGCTCTCAAATTTAATCAAAAATATCTTCATTTGTGTTCCGAAGACGAAAGAAGGCCTTACGGGGTTGGTACAGCATGGGGGTGAGTAATTAATGACTTAATTTTCATTTTTTGGAGAACTAACCCTTTAATAACTGTAAAGTAAAGCCTGATAAACTACCCAGAAATGTGCAAAGGAACTATGCAAAACAACAACAGCCTAGTACACCGAACAACCACATTGCAATGTGCATATAACAACATAAGAACTGCATACCAATATCCTAAAAAACACCCAGAACCCATTACCAACTGCATAGCAACACCATAGCAACCACTTAGAACATCTTAATAACTGCATATCAACGCTACAGCGACCACTCAGAACAGCTTAGCAACCACAAGCATTGTGCTATAGAATTATGCAAAACTCTTTAAAATAGAAATAGCAATTACTTTAAAATACACTTTAAAATAGCAAAAAAATGCTTATAGCATTGCCATAGCAACCACTCAGAACACCTTAGGAACCACAAGCAACTACACAAACAACAACAGCCCAGTGAAACCAACAACCACATGTGGATATATTACTTGAAGAACTGCATACCAATGTCCTAAAAATCACCCAGAACCCCTTAACAACTGCATAGCAACAATGTTGCAACCACCCACAACACATTAATAACAGCATAGCAACACCATAGCAACCCCTCAGAACCTTAGCAACTGCATAGCTACTCATTAATCACCCACAACACACTCGAGGCAAGTGTTCTATCGTGAATAAGTAACGCCGAATGCGTTGTTAGGCACGACAAAAAGTGTAAACTGCAACCACTGCAACCCCTTCAGCCGCTACTTATTCCAGCCCGATCTCATGAAAGTTCGTATCTATGACACGAATGTGATTTCTCGTGGCATTTATACGCCAAAAACAGTTTTTGCGTGTATTTGGCACGCGATTTTCGCGTACATATGATACGCACTTTTTTGCGTATAATACGCACGAACTCCCCACCCCCTCCCCCCTAAACCTAACCCAGGGTTTTTTAGTGCGTACCATATACACGAAAAAAACTGTTTTGGCGTATAAATGCCACGAGAAATGACACTCGTGATATAGATACGCATCTTCATGAGACTGTGTTGCTTATTCACGATACAGCACTTGCCTGTAGTACGTTATTGATTTTATAAAACAGTTACTTACCACACAATACAAATATTAAAGTAAAAAAAAAAATGTATTAGTGTAACTTTCATGAAGTAAAATGACTAAAAGCCTTCCTTCCGCTAGAAAAAAATAGTCCCTGACCATGAACAGCAACAAGGTTTCAATGTGTAATATGCATGAAAGCTTAAATAAAAACAACATAGGAACTGCAGTGTTGCGCAGTGATACACAGAGCCGTTGGGTGAAGCGGACATAGCCGTGTTTATCATGAATAAAGCACAGCTATTGACCAATCAGTATCAAGGATTGGAAGTAAGCTGTCACAGGGTAAGCCTGCGACTGTGCATGGACACACACACATACACATGCACGTTACGCGCATACACCGGCGTCATGTATTACAGTCTGTTAGCCGACATATATTTATGTATGCATTGACCTGTGTGACATTTGATATCATTGTGTTGTAAACTTGTATGATGGTCTGTGTGTAGTTTTATCTGAGTAATGACCACTAGTAATCGTATACGAGTGAATAGAAGTGTTTAATAGAAGTGTTTTTCTCATGCGGGAATGAATCACCACCACGAGTATTTGATTAACATATTTTATTGATTAAAGTGGAAGAGATGTAGAAGATGCTTACCATGTTGTGATGAGTCGTTGGCCAAATCTGTTCGGTTGAACATCCGGTCTATTTATAGGTCTTGTGTCCGCGCCAGCTAGTGGCGCGTTCATGTGAGTGACGTCACCGGAGAGTTTATTCTCATAGTTTTTAAGTTATGGGTTTTCTTTGAATATATATATATATATATATATATATATATATATACTTGTGGATATGATTTATTACATATATGTTTATTTGTATTTATTACTTTTGTTATTGTTTTTGTTTTCTTCATTATTATTATTATTATTATGCATTCCTGTAAGTGTATGAAATGTGTTACCTTTAAGGTGGTATGTTCCAGAGTAGGAGGAGTCAGGGCTATAAAATGACTCCAGAAAGTTATTAGGGCAGTCAGAGATAGGAGGTGAAGGAGAGGTCTAGACAGACCATGGACTGCTCGTGAGTTTGTAACTCTGGGAAAATACTACTTATGTAGTGTTTTTGCACAGGTCAGGTTATGCTCTTTTGCTTGGCCTTATGTTGTGCAGTCTTATATTTGGTTGCCTCTAAGTTTTTGTTTTGTTTTTCTGTTTTTCCCACAAATTCTGAGTGACTGTCACCCTGCACTGCAATAAAAGCACTGTTAACCCTGACCAACTGTTTCCTCTGTCAATGGGAACCTCCAACCGCTCAAGGCGTTCATAACATTTGGTGTCAGAAGTGAAGCTTCATAACAGTTGGTGTTTAACAGCGGCTAAAGTGACTGTAACTTAAAATGCCACCGAAAACCAGGGGTCAGGTGACTGCAGATGTGGAAGTGGAAGGAGATCAAGGTGCAGTGGGTGGCGTTCCAGAGGAAGGTGTCCAAGCTGTTGAGGTCCCAACCACCGCAGGAGATAGGGCTGTGACAGCCCTGGCAGGGATGTTTCAAGCCTTTCTGGAGTACCAGAAGGACCGGGATGAGAGGCAAGAGAAAGAGTCGGTACGACGTGAGCAGCAGTACAAGGTCCTCAATCACCAGGTCACACAGATGCAGATGGACGTGGAGCATGCCAGGCATAAAGTTGCCCATTTAGACCAGGCAGGTTTACGAGTGCAGAATCATGTGCCTCCATTGCCAAAACTACAAGACAGTGATGATGTGGAACATTTTCTGACCACCTTTGAGAGATTGGCAGAAGTATACAGGTGGCCAAGAGAAGACTGGGCGATTCATCTGATTCCCTTGCTCACTGGAAAAGCGAGAAGTGCTTTTGTCGCCATGGCACCTGCCTTTACCTCTGACTATGACAAAGTCAAAGAGGTGATTCTCAAGAAATATGAGATTAATCCAGAAACATATAGACTGAGATTTCGTTCATTGAGCACCGACAGTGAGGAGTCCCCAACAGAATTGTACATTCGCTTAAAAGACTTGTTCTCAAAGTGGGTCAAGTTGGACATGAGCAGTAAAACCGAGATAATGGAGACCTTGGTATTGGAGCAGTATATGAGAGTGCTGTATCCGGAGGTGAGGATCTGGGTGAAGGAGAGAAATCCCAGTACCGCAGGAGAAGCAGCTGACCTGGTAGAATCCTATATAGCAGCGCGAAAGGGATCTTCTGGGACCTTCCGGTACTCTGGTGTCTTCTCGGAGGCAAGAGGTAAGTCTGTGGGGTCAGGGGGTAGTTCGTTCTCTCAAACTAAAGCCCAAAGTTTTAAAGTCACTGATCCAAAGCCTTCACTGCCGGTAGTCACACAGCAGATGCCTAGAAGCGATATAGTATGTTATAATTGTGGAGAGGTAGGACATACTAGCCCACATTGCCCGGTGAGAAAACCCAAAGCTGCCAGTTTGTGTTATGTGCCCCAGTCTAGCCCTAAGATAGTGTTGAAGCCAGATAAGGAGCCCACTATTTCAGTGTTATTAAATGGTAAGTTGCTGACGGCGTTGGTAGATACAGGATGTACACGTACGTTAGTACAGTCACAATATATAGCTAGAGAGTCATGGACTGAGGAAACCGTAACGGTTTGTTGTGTACATGGAGATAAGTCAGAATTACCTACTGCTGAGGTGTATTTGGAGGTTAACAAGCAGTCATTTTTGATGAATGTAGGTGTTACCACAAACCTGCCCTATCCCGTGTTGCTAGGAACTGATATGCCCATATTAGCAGACTTAGTGCAGGAGACAGCGTGGTGTGGGATAGTTACTAGAGCGCAGGCGAAAAAGCATACCCGGATAGCACAAACTGAAGATTCGATAGATGGCACTCTGCAGGATATGCCATTTTTTCTGGAAGAAAGTCTAGCTGAAGAAGGGTTGTCTGAGGAAGATAGATTGGACAAACGCAGGAAAAAAGTGGCAGATTTGATGGATAGCTCACAACAGACAAAGTTTGAGTGGGAAGAACCAGAGATTGCTGAGTCAGAGTTTGTCATACCCAGTGAATTAGGACAGCTTCAGAAAGAGGATGGTACTTTGTCTGAATGTTTTAGGAAAGTTAGCAAAGATGCAACTGTGAGTTCATTGTATGGTGAGACATTTATGGTGGAACAAGGTCTTCTTTATAGACAGAGTGAAAAGGAAGGTTTGCAGTTAGTGGTACCCAAATCTCAGCGCAGAAAGGTGTTAGAGCTCAGCCATTCAATTCCTTGGTCAGGTCATATGGGATTCAGGAAGACATTGAGGAGAGTTTCTAAACGTTTTTATTGGCCCGGTATGTATACTGAGGTGAAAGAATACTGCAAAACCTGTCCTGAGTGTCAGTTAGCAGTTGGTAGGGCACCTGCAAAGGCACCTCTTGTTCCGATACCTGCAGTAGATACACCTTTTGAGAGGATAGGGGTGGACATTGTTGGACCGGTGGAGAGAAGTCAGAAAGGGAACCGTTTTATCTTGGTGGTTTGTGATTATGCAACCAGATACCCCGAGGCCTACCCTTTAAGAGACGTTACTGCAAAACAGATTGCAGCTGCACTGTTAAACTTCTTCTCACATGTAGGCATTCCTAAAGTAGTTTTGACTGACCAAGGCCCCAATTTCATGAGTCGTACCCTAAAACAAGTCTATCAGTTACTGGGCATTAAGAGAGTTCGGACTACTCCATATCACCCCCAGACTGATGGTCTGGTAGAAAGATTTAATCAGACCTTAAAAGGAATGTTGAAGAAGTTTGTGTCTGAGAATGGAAAAGACTGGGACAAATGGTTGCCTTACCTTTTGTTTGCTTACCGTGAAGTTCCTCAAGCATCCACCGGGTTTTCTCCTTTTGAATTACTGTTTGCTCACCAGATTCGGGGTCCACTGGACGTTTTGAGAGACAGTTGGGAAGCCAATGACAAGCCCACCAAGCAGAACATTCTTTCGTACATCCTCAAAATGAGAGAGAAGTTGCAACTGGCATCCACCCAGGCACGGGAGAGTGTGCAGGAGTCACAAGTGAAACAGAAGATATGGTATGACCAGAAGGCCAGGTCCCGAACTTTCCAAGCAGGAGAGCAAGTGTTGTTGTTACTTCCAACGTCAGAGAACCGACTGTTGGCCAAATGGCAAGGCCCATATCAAGTGAGGAAGAAAGTTGGTCCAGTAACGTATGAAATAGAAATGCCATCCAGAAATAAACCTTTGCAGACTTTTCACGTTAATATGTTGAAAAAGTGGCACAGTCCGCCTGCACAGCCAGAACCAGTAAGAGCAGAGGTGAAGGACCTCTTGGTAAGGGCAGTACAGGAAGAGGACGAGGTAGAGGAGCAGTTCTTGCCTGTTGGTGGAAGTGAGTACCCTTTAAATCTTCAGCATTTGACAGTGGAACAAAGAAGTCAGTTGCAAAATTGTATACCTGAGCAGCTGTTCCAGGACACACCTGGGAAGACAGATCTGGTACAACATCACATTTATTTGAAGGATGTGAAACCGATTCGACAACCAGTGTACAGAGTTCCAGAAAGGCTGGTGCCTATCATGAAGCAAGAGTTGGAAGTTATGCAGAAACTAGAGGTCATAGAACCATCAGTAAGCGAGTGGAACAACCCCATTGTGCTGGTGCCAAAAAAAGATGGGTCCCTAAGGTTCTGTTTGGACTTTAGAAAACTCAATTCGGTGAGCAAAATTGATCCTTACCCTATGCCCAGAGTCGATGATTTAATTGAAAAGCTTGGCAGTGCACAATACCTCACAACTCTTGATCTGTGCAAAGGTTATTGGCAAGTGCCCTTAAGTCCAGACAGTAAAGAGTTTACAGCGTTCAAGACTCCATTAGGGCACTATCAATTCCGCGTGCTTCCTTTCGGACTACATGGGGCTCCTGCGACTTTTCAGAGGATGATCGATCAGATCCTTACTGGAACTGAGAAATACGCAGCGGCATATTTGGATGACATCATTATCTTCAGTAGGACATGGCAGGGTCATCTGATACATCTCAAGGAGGTGTTAACTCGAATAAAAAATGCTGGTCTTACTATTCGCTCAGACAAGTGCACAATAGCTAAGGCAGAGACCTGTTATCTTGGTCATGTGCTGGGGCATGGAGTCATACGCCCTCAGGTTGGGAAGGTGGAGGCCATTAAACAGGCTGAGCGGCCTGTAACCAAGAAGCAAGTAAGGTCGTTCCTTGGCCTGGTGGGGTGGTATAGACGCTTTATCCCGAACTTTTCTGAAAAAGCCTTAGCCCTTACTGAGCTCACAAGGAAGAACAAACCCAACAAGCCTAATTGGACTGCAGACTGTGAGCGTGCTTTTATGTACTTGAAAGATGCTTTATGTGAAGAGTCAGTGTTGCAGAGTCCGGAGTTTGACCAAGTTTTTACAGTGCAGACTGATGCTTCACAATTTGGCCTTGGGGCTGTACTTTTGCAGGGAGAGCAAGGACACTTAAGACCCATTGCTTTTATCAGCAGGAAACTCCTTCCACGAGAGACACGGTATTCAACAATAGAAGGAATGCCTGGCGGTCAAATGGGCCTTGGACTCTTTCAGGTACTACCTAATGGGTAGGAGGTTTAAATTAGAAACTGATCATCGGGCACTGGTTTGGCTGGGCCGAATGAAAGACACGAATGCTCGTATAACACGGTGGTTCCTGGCTCTGCAGCCATTCGACTTTGAGGTTGTCTATCGGACTGGCTCGGAAAACTGCACCGCAGATTTCCTCTCCAGGACACCACGAGTGGTGTCTGGGGAAGGGGGAGGAAATGTCACAGGGTAAGCCTGCGACTGTGCATGGACACACACACATACACATGCACGTTACGCGCATACACCGGCGTCATGTATTACAGTCTGTTAGCCGACATATATTTATGTATGCATTGACCTGTGTGACATTTGATATCATTGTGTTGTAAACTTGTATGATGGTCTGTGTGTAGTTTTATCTGAGTAATGACCACTAGTAATCGTATACGAGTGAATAGAAGTGTTTAATAGAAGTGTTTTTCTCATGCGGGAATGAATCACCACCACGAGTATTTGATTAACATATTTTATTGATTAAAGTGGAAGAGATGTAGAAGATGCTTACCATGTTGTGATGAGTCGTTGGCCAAATCTGTTCGGTTGAACATCCGGTCTATTTATAGGTCTTGTGTCCGCGCCAGCTAGTGGCGCGTTCATGTGAGTGACGTCACCGGAGAGTTTATTCTCATAGTTTTTAAGTTATGGGTTTTCTTTGAATATATATATATATATATATATATATATATATATATACTTGTGGATATGATTTATTACATATATGTTTATTTGTATTTATTACTTTTGTTATTGTTTTTGTTTTCTTCATTATTATTATTATTATTATGCATTCCTGTAAGTGTATGAAATGTGTTACCTTTAAGGTGGTATGTTCCAGAGTAGGAGGAGTCAGGGCTATAAAATGACTCCAGAAAGTTATTAGGGCAGTCAGAGATAGGAGGTGAAGGAGAGGTCTAGACAGACCATGGACTGCTCGTGAGTTTGTAACTCTGGGAAAATACTACTTATGTAGTGTTTTTGCACAGGTCAGGTTATGCTCTTTTGCTTGGCCTTATGTTGTGCAGTCTTATATTTGGTTGCCTCTAAGTTTTTGTTTTGTTTTTCTGTTTTTCCCACAAATTCTGAGTGACTGTCACCCTGCACTGCAATAAAAGCACTGTTAACCCTGACCAACTGTTTCCTCTGTCAATGGGAACCTCCAACCGCTCAAGGCGTTCATAACATAAGCGTTTTATAAAACACTCAAAACACCACAGAAGTCCCTCAAAATAACATTGTAACCACATTGCGAGCCCTCAAAAAAAATATTAGTAACCATATATGAATGCCCTTGTATAAACCCAGAATGCCATAGCTTCCCCAAAGAAACTCTAAACACCTTAGAAAGCTCTTAATAAAGCAGGAGTGGCCGTCCACAATACACTGGGAACCATAGAGCCTCTCAATCACATTTTTACATTGTCACCACCACTCACATTTTCTTGAGAAAACATGAAAATGTAGTTTACCACTTCACCACTATATTCTTATCCTCTTTTATAACTAATGTCTCTAATTGCTCCCTAATGGCAGCATTGTAGCATTCAGGATTTTTCTATTAATGATCACTCGGTTGTCCATAATTGGATCAAATTGATCGCTTTTATTTTGAGTATCATAATGGTCCTATGATGGCGCTGTTATCCCCTCTCTCTCTCTCTCTCTCTCTCTCTCTCTCTCTCTCTCTCTCTCTCTCTCTCTCTCTCTCTCTCTCTCTCTCTCATCTCTTTCTGTTTGTCCCTGCTTTTGAATAATTCCTCTCCGCCGAAATGGGTGAAATTGTGCAGAACACAAGGCCTGTGCAATGATTATCCTGATGGATAGTACAACGATGAGATGAGTCATATGCTGTTGCTGATGGAAGTTCTTCGACTCAATCCCTTCTCCCATAAGCCTTTTCCCGAATCTGACACATCACTTTCCCAAGATTTGTGGCCACAGATTTAAATCAAGGTGGAGGGATATTTTCCTTTTATTCCCCCTTGCTGTGAGAACAGATGAGATGAGTGGTCAAGCAAATGTTTTTTTTTTTCATCTCCTTTCTCTCTCTGTCGGTTGAGTTTTGAAGTGCTTTAGGGGTACATCTGTTTTGTTCAATGACTTGGAAGCTTAGATGATTGTCAAAATTAAATCAAATACATATAAATGCAAAAATCCAGTTCTATGCAAGTTGCATTAACCCAGAGATTGAGGATTAACCCCAGTGTTTTAAAATGGTGTTCTTTTATAATTTTAAAACACTTTAGTGAGAATCCCTGTACCCCAAAAATTCATATATATGTATATATATATATATATATACACACACACACACACACACACACATTTAGATGCAATCCAAGGTGCATCCTTTCCTTTACTTTTCATCTCAATGACACAACGTGAATGTGAGACCATTGATGATGTAACATTCAAGCAATCTATGCAATGCTTAGATTTTAGTCTGAGCTTCTTTTTAGTCTGAGCTTTAAATGGTCATTTTTTGAAATCAACTCTTCATGTTTGATGTCGTCCTGTGAAGTGCAAACCCAAACAGCCTCCCTGAGATGTTTGATGTGCCAGATTTGAGCCCCACTGGCTCAGAAAGATTTGCTGACAGCCACCTTATTATTCCAGACACGATTCTATTCTAGATGGCAAATTTTGGAGCCATCAAACTACATCAAAGAACATATCGACATCCACACCTTAGCCGTGAAAGAAGGAGCTTTCACTTTTATATATGTCTCTATTGCATGGAGATGCATCCGTTTCATTGCTTAACACAGGAGTTGCTTGAGGCATAATGCAAAGATAAGCACTTACACCAATAATTCAATCATTTCAAAGATTATTTAAAGATGCAGTCGTATTTAGTGCTGTTTGGTGAATTTTCTCTGGGAAACCAAGTCATTTCAGTAGAATCCACTTTATTTGGAATTTAAAGATTTCACCATGCAGCAGGGGCATAGCCTACTGATGCGCGGGTCGACTAACCCGTGGACCCCGCGGGTTGGGGCGGGTCATTAATTTTTTTTTTTAAATCCACGTATGTTGCTTGCAATTTCCAGCCTATATTAAATATTTGGGAATATCTATTTTCATATTTTATTAGTTTATTTTGGCGCTTTTCCACTGCATGGTATGGTACGGTACGGCTCGCTTTAAATGGTACCTGGTCTGTTGAGGTCCCAAGCGTAACATACCGGTAGTAAAATGTGAAGTAAAACACTGCAGATCACTGATTGGTCAGACAGAATCATCACTGCCAGCGTCATTGTATTTGCAACCAATGGACATCGACACTAGAAAACAAACCCGCTAGATTTAGACCCGAGCCGTGCCCTGTCGTACCACTAGGGCTGGGTATCGATTCACATTTCAATTTCGATTCGATTTCGATTCACAAGCTCTCAGTTCGATTCGATTTCGATTCCTGATTTGATTCTCGATTCGACTATAATGAAGATGTAATACAAATCCTATATTTATAAAAAAGAACAGTGGACATAAGTTTACTAGTGGTTAATTAATACAAGGAAATTAAGAGCCATAAACCTGTATATAAAACTCTTTTTATTTTAGGTACACTAAATGCATACAGAGAATAAACAGGATTTTGATGCAATATGCAAAAAAAGTCAGAACAGTCGCACAGCTTGATCAAACAGTATCATGTTATTTTATGTTTAAGATAGATATAGATAAATAAATATATACATATTTAGACTTTTTTTTTTTACATTGATCTTACCTAAATGGTAATGTAATTTTTTGTTTATTTTTGTTTTAAGAGTTTATGTATGGAAGCTTGATTTCAATCTTTGAATTAAATTGAAAAAAGCAGCACAAATAAATACAATAGAATAAAGACACAAATTAAGAGACATTTTGGGGTAGTTTTTTGGGTATGTCAGAAATACTACAGAAACTGAATAAAGTAATCCAATGTAAATTAACACTGGATAGTCTTTTTAGTCCATACAAAGGCTATTAATTCTGATTGCTTACAATTAATACTATATTCTGTTGTTATGACAACAGAATTAATGACTGACACAAATGGCTGCGTTCACTTTAAGAACTAGTGCGCGAATCCATTACTGTTTCATTAACTTTCTGTCACACACGTTTAATGCTAATTTAAGACATTACCGACTGTCTTTAGGAGGTTACTCACCAAGACCAGAGTTTTGACATAATGTCGCGTGTTTTAACTGTTAAGTGATATAATCCACTAAATCCAGGGATAAAACTTTTGTTTCTGGCGAGCTGTTTGTGAGGCAGATTTAGGCTGTAACGTTACTGTGCACGCAGTGAAAGACATCTCTGAGAGTGCGTGAGCACGGAATGGTTTAACATTGCTTGTAAAACTCAAAAAGACGTGAAAATGATAAACGTTAGTTACGATCATAGGTTACGATGCAATGCTGGCCCGATTGTTAAGTGAATATTCCGTCATGTCCCGACTCCTAAACGCGTGTGTGTATCGACAGCTGCAGCGCTTGGCGCTTGCCTAGTGCAGAGAGACGAGAAGATGCAGCACCGCGTCCGCGAGCCCTTTATATGGAAAAAATCGATTCCGGCCGTTGAGAATCGATTTTGAATCGAACACATTTTAAAAAACGATTAATCGAAAAATCAATTTTTTTGCCCAGCCCTACGTACCACGCAGTGGAAAAGCGAAGCGAGCCGAACCATGCCGCACCGAGCCGAACCGTACTGAGCTGTATCGAGCCGTACCATTTGATAAGGTTACAATACGAATGCTGTAGCAACGTAACTTGCGTGAGGTTCCCAAAACTTTGGTGTCACGTCACGAAAGCGGTGCGCCGAGCAGCTCCTGCCGCCAGCCTCGACAACAACAACGAATTTACATTTACAAAATTTATTGAAATAAAGGCTGTTTTCATTTACATTACAATGCCTAGTAGCTACTATGTCTATTTAACGGTCACGGGTGTGGGGCGGGGCGAGTTGTAAAAATAGAGACAGTGGTGCGGTGCAGGCTGGGGCGGACAAAATATTTTCATAAAAGCGGGACCCGCGGGTTGGAAAAAAAGCAGACCCGCGCATCGCAAGCGTAGCCATTATTGGGCCAGGGCGGCACTGGCCCAGCCACATTACTCACTGGCCCGCCTGCCTTGTGAGACTTCATACATCACCACACTACACTTTTGCGCTCAAAATGTTGCAAATTCGATGTTCAAATGTCATTTCGCTTTTACTTCATAGGGTTCTTAAAAGTTGAATTGCTAAAACTTTTATTGTATAAGATGTTCAAAGAGAAATTTCAAAGAGAAATGACTCAACCCTGTTTATATTACATAATATGTCATGTCTAGCGTCGGAATGTCCATGATATTCCAAGTACTTGTCAAGAAACTGTATGCATTCAGTCTAATCGAGATGTTTTGAGTAAGAGTTCTCCGAGTTTTCAACATTTCCCATATGCATTATGTCCGCGGGCACATCATTACGCAGAGACAGCTTTGAAAGTTTTCCATCTTTCACTGTGAAAAAAGAGAACTGCGAACGTAAAAAGTCAAATTTTAAGAGCTTTCTGACTTCAGAATGTGTCATATCAGATAAACGTGAAAGAGGAGAATATTCAATTTTAATGGGCAAAAACTGAACAAGATTGGCATGAATTGTCTTCTGTAATCAGTCGAGTGCAAAACAGAGAAAAGAGCTTTATTTTCTGTCAAGTTTAATCCTCTTTAAGGAATACAGAAAGATTTCTGCAGTACTTCCGACCTCTGTTTGCAAGGGTTGAATTTTTGCCCTGCTTAGACCATTAGGACATGCACTAATAAATGAACATGATAAATAGGTTGTTTTAAATACATTCTTTCTCATGATATATTCAACAGTTAATATATTACTTTATATTTTATTAGAATAATCTGATATACCAACAACATACTATTTAGATGTATTTTGCATGCTACCCTTTTACTTCATGACTTCCTCTCTAAAAAAGTTCAACATTGACTATACACTGCACCTTTTAACCCTATCATTATTTGTCTTTAATTTGTAATCATATACCAACCAACTTTTAGTATCAAAAGCTTTGTTGCTATCCATTTTTTATTTATTTAATTAAACCGTAACATATTTATACCATAGATTTAGAGGGAGATGAAGATGAATATAATCAGCCTGTATGGTAGCATTTATTGTGTTTCGGACAAATGTGAGCCAATGGAAGCATATACAAAGAACGTAAAATGGGCCCAACATATAGCCTTGTGGAACACCTCAAATAATAGATTTAGGGGAAATAGGATTCAATAGGAAACCATTTCCCAATTCTACAGAGAAAGTCAAACAATTTCCTTAAATTCCTGCCCATTGTCCTGAATTTCCCAGCAAAATTGTATGAACTGCACACTTTCCTAATTCATCAGCCAGCAACAGGTTGTGACACACCTCAAGACCCCGACTCTGTGTTGTGAAGTGCTCTGAACCCAAATTGCAATTTATCAAAAATGTCATTTCCATTAAAATTAAAATATGATAAAACACCTTTTCTAGGATTTTTAATAAAAAAAAGGACAGTTTTGAGATCAGTCGATAATTATTTAGCACTGTCAGATCCAGATTTTTCATTTTTAGAAGAGGTTGCACCACAGCATGTTTACAGCAGAATTACACGATACCACTTAATAATTCTGATGTTTATTTAATGTTAATTTCTTTGAAAAAAGGTGGTTTATTAAAGAAAAAAATGGCTTTTTTACTGTGACTATATGACTAATTTGCCTGAATGTTTCATTGCTTCATTTTAGAAAAGCTAAATGATCATGTTTTCTGTTCTTCTTTCCTTCCTCGCAGAAGAAGTCAGTGATAGTGACCAGTCTGATTGTGGTGGTGTCTCTGTTTTTGGTGGTGATTAATTACTCAGAGAAACCCTACTTCCTGCTGCAGCCTGTTTTCGGCCAGAGCTTCAATAGAAACTGGATGTTCTCTCGACCACCGCATAAAGCCTTCAAACCCCACCGCGGCTACCTCAGCGTCCCTAACCAGGAGGTGAGACTAGAGCAGAGCACACTTAAAATATTCAGTGTCCTTGCTTTACACTTTTGAGCTGCATTATATTTCAAATGGTACAAACTGGCTTGTCTTGCAGTCAAAGCTGCAAAAAAAAATACTGTACATTTCACTTATTTCACCAATTCAACTGCACTGAAAAATAAAATTGGATTTGAAACAATTTTCACTCAGAAATAGCATGTAAATTTAATTAGAAATGGCAAGTAAGTTTATTGAAGTAGAAAGAGACACTTCTGCATTGCTTTGTGCTATTCTGCTTGCCTTGAAGCAATGAAATGTGGAAACGTGTTTGATTTTATTTTGTTGCAATGACCATCACTTTGTTTCAAAAAGTTGGAAAAAAATATATGTTGTGGTTCTTCACATATTTAGTACACATCAATATTTAATTTAATTGCACATGGTCAGTCATATAATTCTCAATATACGTTGTAAATTAATAGCAGGTTATCAGTTACTCATGCTGAGATTTTTCATAGGTGGTGACTTTTTAAACTTAAAGGGATAGTTTTAGTCTATTTTGCCTCAAGATGTTTTCTAGGATCCGTGGATGATGAAAGAACCTGCAGAAGTGAAGTTTTGCCAAGTCGTCTATCATATATTCAAGGTCATCGAAGAGTTTTCTCCACGCACAGATGAGGCTTTGCCTCATAACTGCCAAGTTCATGTAGTTTCAACTGCTCAGGTGATTTACTGCCACAATTAGCACTGAGAGGCAGGCTGGTTCTCCTACTTACAAAAGAACAAACACAATTACTAAAGAAATTAGAGGAAGTTAATAAATTGAATTTACTGTTCCTGTCTGGTCTCTTAAAAGCATCCAGCTTTTTGAAAGCAATTTAGTATAGATGAAATGCATCAGGAGGGTTGGAATTATTTAGTTGTTTGTCCTTTTGTGCTGATTTATGCCCAAAAAAAGGGTCAGAGAAGGTCCTAATACTAATGCTGTGTTTGAATACTTTTGTCAAGGCTACAAAGTGCTGCTATAACAGTCACGCCTGAATGAAACATTTTTTAGTTGCTGAGCAGCCTCTCTAACCTCCAACTAATTGAGTTCTTTCACAAGTCACAAAACTCTCCACACCCCCAAAAAACAGTTTATTTTAGACCATCGAAAACCAGAATGAAAATATTATTAATAACTAAAGCTGATTGAAATCTACACCTCTGTAATTTCACAGAAAACACCTGTGATTTCAAAACAGATTGCTACGAGGCAATTTTGAAACGCATCAGTGAATCAAATCTTAGTGAAATGGGCTTTATTATAGAATGTTTTTTTATTATTATTATTATTATCCTTGACTGCTCTAAATTAAACTTACTTTTCTCTTGAAAAGAACTCTTTGAAGCAATAATCTTGAAAACCTCCGAACGTTGATGTATTGAACAATTCTCTCTGCAATTCTCTCTGCCTGTCTTTGTGTGTGTGTAATAATGTGTAAAAAACAAACAAGCAAGCTCAGCCGAGGTGAGAAGAACTTATGCAACATACTTTTTTAGGGAGTAACACAATTTTATACTGCATTACTTTACAGTGTAACTTTCCCCAACACTGATCATGATAATACCGGATAGCGTGATAAAAGCAATCAGCAATTATAACAACATGAGAACCATCATATATATATATATATATATATATATATATGTGTGTGTGTGTGTGTGTGTGTGTGTGCGTGTGTGTGTGTGTGCGTGTGTGTGTGTGTGTGTGTGTGTGTGTGTGTATATAGTATCTAACAAAAGTGACTACACCCCTCACATTTCAGCAACAAAAGTGAGTACACCATAAGTGAACATGTCAAAACTGTGTCCAAAGTGGCAATATGTTGTGTGAGTACTATTGTTATCTAGCATTGCCTTAATCCTGCTGGCCATGGAGTTCACCAGAGCTGCAAAGGTTGTTGCTGGGATCCTCTTCAACTCCATAATGACATCAAGGAGCTGCTAGATGTTAGACACGAGGTTCTTCTCCTCCTTCCACTTGAGGATCACCACAGGTGATCAATAGGGTTCAGGTCTGGAGACACACTTGGCCACTCCTTTACCTTCAGCTTCCTCAGCAAGGCAGTCATCATCTTGGCGGTTCCTTCTGGGACGGCGAACAAGCAAACCGACTTTCAGTGTGTGGCGAATGTTCTGAACACTAACAAGCTGACCTTCCACTTCTGTGACCACATGCTCAGAGAGGTTTACATTTGAAATACACGTGTGGGGGTTACTAGCAGGAACCATGCACACGGAGGCACCTAGCCGACGTCCAAGCAAAGATACTGTCGCCAGCATCAACAGTGCTGGAGGAACTCAGGGCTTCAATAGAAGGCTCAGCTGAGAAAAAATCGCACTTATCCAGTCCGTGGAGTGGAATGGCGAGCAAGCGAAGACACCTGAGCGGGTCCAGTACTGGCCGGGTAAGCGAGTACATGAGAGGACACAGGCTCCACTCGGAGATTATAGAATCTAGCGAATGTGTTGTGTGTCGCCGCAGATGTCTGCTAGCGAGGCGCCATGCGCTAGAGCCCAAGAGGAAGCCACACTCCGGGTGGAGTGGGCTGTCACACCAAGGGGGCACGGTCGACCTTGCTGCTGGTAAGCCAAAGCAATGGTTTCCCCTATCACAACCTCTGCTTTGAGAGAGCCCTTCCCTTCTGGCTCCCACCATAACAGACAAAGAGCTGGTCTGAGGTTCTGAAACAATGCATTCTGTCTACGTAAGCACGGAGGGCTGGGTCTGCCTCCTCCAGGGACAGTGCTTGCAGGTTCACCACCTTGGGCACATATCCAGGCCGGGGTCTCAGGATCACGTGAGAGTAGGCCGGCCCGAATTCCAGGCACGCTTCGTCAACGGAGAATGTGTGCAGGTCCCCTACCCTCTTGATGGAGGCCAGTGCAACCAGGAGCGCTGTCTTCATTGACAGGAACTTAATCTCAACTGATTGCAGAGGCTCAAAGGGAGGCCTCTGCAGGGCACTTAAAACCACTGAGAGGTCCCAAGAGGGTACGAGAGGAGGACGAAGAGTATTTAGTCTCCTTGCTCCTCTCAGGAACCTGATGATTAGGTCCTGCTTCCCCAGAGACTTACCTTCAACTGCTTTGTGATATGCGGCAATAGCAGCCACATACAATAGATGCCATGTCCACCTCGGGACTCGATCGCGAAGCCACAGCTGAAGCGGTCTCGTATGAAGCAATCCAAGTGGCGTTGCCTCGGCTGTGGATGCCATATGCCCCAGGAGCCTCTGAAAAAGTTTCAGTGGAACCGCACTCTTGCCCTCGAACTGTCGAAGACAAGTCAGCAGTGAGTGTGCGCGCTCGCTTGTAAGCTGTGTGGACATGGCGACCGAGTCTATCTCCATACCGAGAAAAGAGATCCTCTGCACGGGGCAAAGTTTGTTTGCTCTTCTCCCAGTTGACCCGAAGGCCCAGACGGGCTAGGTACCGGAGCACAAGGTCTCTGTGTTCGCAAACCTGATCTCGAGAGTGAGCTAAGATTAGCCAGTCGTCGAGATAATTCAGGACGCGAAGGGGAACAAGGGCTGCATCGACAATCTTCGTAAAGACGCGAGGAGACAGAGCCAGCCGTAGGAGGGCGCCCTCGGCGGCGAGCAGGCTGAGGCGTCTGTACCAACGGCTGGGTGGAGGCAGCAGCTGGCCGTCGGGGCAGAATATGTTTAATGGCCTCAGACTTCTTCTGGGCGGTTGAGAATTGCTGGGCGAAGTCCTCAACCGCACCGCCGAAGAGGCCAGCCTGGGATATGGGGGCGTCAAGCAGACGTGTCCGGTCGGCGTCCTGCATATTGGCCAGGTTGAGCGAGAGGTGACACTCCTGGACCACATTAGTGGCCATCACCTGACCCAGGGAGCGCGCGGCCACTTTAGTCGCCCGGAGAGCGAGGTCGGTGGCGGCACGCAGTTTGTCAAACGTCCCTGGATCAGTCCCGCCCTCATGCATGTCTCTGAGGAGCTGGGCCGGGTAGACCTGTAAGGTGCTCATAGCGTGCATGGCAGCAGCCGCCTTTCCTGCAGCTCTGTAAGACCTCGCCACCATAGATGACGAGAACCTACAGGCCTTGGACGGGTGCTTTGGATTGCCACGAGAGGAGGCGCTCTAAGGACATAGTTGCATTGCAACAGAACCCTCCACCGCGTTGTACCAGTGTACCCGTGAGCAGCTGCACCGTTGAGGAGGGGAAAGGCGGAGAAAGCTGACGAACGCTCACGGGAGGTCCCCATGATTTCGACAGCTCCTCATGCAGTTCCGGGAAGAAAGGAATTGGGGTTGGCTGTGGCTTTGCAGCGGCAAATGCTCACGGCCGCCCGGGACAGCATAGCAGTCATTTCGGGATCCGACATGGACAACGCTGGGACTCCCGAGGGAGGCAACGCAGCCACATCATAACTTCCCAATGACTCCTGCTCACCTCCGTAGAAAATCCCACCTGAATCACCGTGGCACTCGCGGGTTGCAACACCGGAGAGGGAGGCATGGTCCGAGGACGTATCGTCGGATGATTCCACACCGTCACCCTCAGATCACCCTGTCCCCCAGCCGAACTACCACCTCTCTTGGAGGAAGCAGAACGGTTGGTGGATGCGGGGACTCTCACTGTTTTTAAATCATTGAGTCACGATCTTAGTGTTGCGATGGTCATGTTCCCACAAAAAGAACACGAGTCATCCACAAGTGCTGCTTTAGCGTGCTCAAAGCCCAGACACACAAAACATCGCTCGTGCCCATCAGAAGATGACAGATATCGACCGCAACCAGAAGAACACGGGCGAGACATCTTTAAAAAGACGCGGACCGTGCAGCTCTTTTAGGAGAGGAAAACTCTGCAATGCTGAGGCAACCAGGGAGAAAACACAGAGTCTACAGACCACTGCACAGATCGTTTGCAATGTGAAGACTCGCTGGGTACCGCCGTCACACCAACACTGGAGAGTCGCTCGTCTCGAAGAGGTGAGTCACTTGTAAACTCACATCTTGTGGCTTGTGGTGTGAAGAGGTTCTCTTGGCTCCGAAGTGAAAACATCCTGCGGTTGCGTCCGCTTCCTCTTTTTATACTCACGAGGCGAGGCGGAGTTACGCTATGCAAATTCTCAGACCCATGGCATTTTCTTGCCATTGGCTCGTTTTTTAATACTCGAAGAGGATTGGCTTTCTAGGCGAAACCCCCATTCTCTGTCATCCGACGTAATTCGGAGTGACTACGAAAGGGAACTCAACTTTGATTGACACTTGCGAGGACTGTTACGAGTGGAACCCATCTTGGAAAACCTCTTTATGACCCTGGTCTGTACTGAAACTCAGTTTCAGGGTGTTACCAATCTTAGCCTAGGCCATCTGTGTGGAGAGCAACAATTCTAATTCTTAAATCCTTAGAGAGATCTTTGCCATGAGGTGCCATGTTGAACATCCAGTTGTCAGAATCCAGTGGTCAGTATGAGATAATTCTACTGAAAGCACCAAATCCTGAAACGATACACACATTTGTATGGTCCTGTCAAGCAGACAAAAACATGAAAATGATGAATAGGACATGCATGGTTAAACGACTGTACTGCTGTTATAACTTAGGGTGCACTCACTTTTGTTGCCATTTGGGAATAATGGCTGTATATTGCGATATTTTCAGAGGACAGTAAATATATATATACTGCTAAACAAGCAGCACAGTGACGACTATAAAATATATCCGAGTTTCATTTCTATAGTATTGTCCCTTGAGAAGATATACTAAAATGGTTGCTGAAATGTGAGGGGTGTACTCTCTTTTGTGAGATACTGTATGTATGTATATATATATATATATATATATATAGGCAGACATAGTGAAGCTAAACATTTCTTGATTGTTTGATCTTTTAATACTTTAACTACCCCCCCCCCTTTTACATTTACAAAACTAGCACCCCAACAGACACAAAAAAAATACATATTTAAGGCATTCTTTCACTGACATGTTCCTTCCCATTATCCTTATGATTTTTTTGTATTTCAAATTTTTTTGGTACTCATAAATAGAACTTAGAAACCGGCTGTATGTTTTGGTCTGAAATGATGGAGTGTGGGCGTTGTAGTCAAGCGTCTCACATTCACAGTGGAGCAGGCTTACCTGTCAGATCAGTGTCTGTCAGAGCGAGATGAATGCCTCTCATCTTCCTGCTGATGTTATTGTCAATACTTTGCTCTGAACTTCTGCCATACAGTGAAAAAGATTGGGTCGGTGAGTTTGTTCCAGCACTCCTATCATTATTCATTGAAATCAAGGCATCTGCTGTAGTATTAGTCTAGCACTAGGTTAGAATTTCATATTAAGTGTGCAACCCTCAACTCAAATTCCACTTTTATTATTTAATGGTATACTTTCTATTTCCTGTATATTTTGGCGATAACATATTCTGGATATTGGCAAAAAAACAAGATTTCATTAATGCTGTTTTAAAATGTTCAAATCTTTCCGCTTCACAATTTCAAAGCTTTATGAAACGGCTGTGAAATTTAAAAAATGTGCAAAATGTGTGTTTTAATACTAATTGAAGCTGACTGTTTAAGGAGGTATTTCAATTTCACCTGGTTTGATCATGTGCCAATAGTTTCTCTTTATATTTCTCTTTTAATTATTTGCTACATTAAACTTAGATCATGTCTGTTTCATACAGACTATGTTTTCTGTTGGCTTAAGTTAAATTGGACTTTCTGACATCAACTGGAGCAGAGCACATTTTTAAGTTGATATTTAGATGTTGTTTAAATTCCTGTATTTCTAAAGGGATATCAACATTGTCACAATTTACTCACCCTCGTGATGTTGTTAAATCTTTATTTTTTTGGGTGTACTGTCCCTTTAGGATTTCTGATTTTACTCTTTGGACATCATCATTAAAGTTTGGTTGAACTTTAACTCTTTTCCCACCATTGAAGGCAATCCATGTTTTCACTGCTATAGACCTAATGTAGCCCCGCCCCTTTTCAGCTCTGCACTCGTTGCCTTTTGACTTCCGGTCTGTATTTTCACAGCGATCTTGCATAGGTATGAATGAACTGCTCGTAAAAAAATTCCCGGTCGACATTTGTTAAGACATCTGCTTTACAATGCTTATGATAAACATTACAATTGTTAACTCTACAATAAGTAAATCCACTTCACCAGCTAATTACTCCTGGACAGCAATGCCATAGAAATATACAGAGCGGCCGCAAAACCGGAAGTTCAAAGATAATACTCTAAAGATGACAGCGCCCATGTTTCTCTGGTGCATAAGGTCTATACAGTAGGGGCGGATAGAAGTTGCTTACACACAGATATGCTAATGTAATCACCAAAAATTCAACAGTATATTCACTGTTTACATGTGCATACAATAACATATTCTGGGGGGCATATTGCTGCTGATGGCTGGCAACTTTAAAACGCTGGCAGGGAAAATTACTAGTTATGCTGGAGTTTCACATCAACCTTCAAAGCATTGTTGAAGCAAATGGTTTCTGCAATAAAAACGGGTTTACTCAAACATACATTAAATAATGAAGACAACAGGTTAAGTTAATAAATATGTAATAAAGTGCATGCATTATACATATTTTCTTCACTAAATTTAAAACTCTTAATTTTTTCCAGTTAACTATATAGTTTATCGTCAGTAAATTGTGACATTGTTTACAAGCATTTTTATTGACATCTTTCTGCATTTGAAACACTTTGTAGGTGTAGTTGTACAGTTTCATTCAATATACCTTCTGATGATCATTCATGTTATTTTGTGTTATAACTAGTAGCAAAGAGGACTATCCACTTTGCCTAAACTGAGGCGCTACAGCGATCTTCCACGCCACATTAAAGAGCGTCAGAACGTTTATTGGGCCACATTTATGAAACTCGTAAATTTGGAGTAATTTGTGCTTAAAATGGACCCTCCCGAAAACTCCCGAAAAAATTCGTAAACATCAGATTTGATATTTAAATGAGTGTATGTAAATGAATTCCAATCATTCATAATTAGGGCGTGCGTGAATGCGCTTTTGCAATTAGCATAATCCCCATCTATGAATTACAAAAATGTAATTTACGTGTCCAGTAACGCCGTGGAATCTTAAGGACTTCCAGGATTGGCTCCAGCATATTGGATAATGCTAAAGAGACTAATTGGCCAAATGCCTAAAAAAGAAACTTTCAATTAGCGTGTGTCTGCCAAAGCATTTTTTTAACCAGCTAAAAAAAAAGCCAGGCACTTTTCTCAAAATGGCCAACTGGTGGCGATACAGAATATGTCAGTCAGTAATGTGTCACTAGTATCCCATTTTGAAGAAAATTACTGAATATGAAAATGCAGTAACCAGCAATAATAACTCAATTGTTCAACTGTTGTACAAGTAGGATGATTGGTCAGTGAGGGATTTGCCCAGCCCCTCCTCCACTGTGATTGGATGGCTGGATGAAAAGTAACAGTGACAAGCACTGTTTTACCCAAAGTTGAACAGTTTTCAATCCTCAGCTACAAAAAAACCCCCAAAGAAAATAGAAGAAAAAACAACAACAACAAAAAAAACAAAACAGAGCAAACAAACTCGTCAAAGATTATTATGGTAGTATAAGTGCATCAAAATTCAGTGTCATCAAAATAAAATTCGAATGATTTACGCACCATTTACATGTGTAAATATCTTTCATACCAATACTTAATTTAAAAAAGCTAACTTTTTCATGAATCCAAACTTTTACTTCAGAAAGGCTTTTACGAATGATTTATACACTTAATTTGTTTTGCACGAGTTCATTAATGAGGCCGATTGTTTGAATTTCATGATAAAATTGACGGAATGTAGAAGCTCAGACTTTATACTATCAAAAGTAACAAAACACAAAGCTTGTGATTGTCGGATGGTAGGCATATGTAAAGGAATGGTTAATGCAGTTTTGTTATTGTTGTAGGCAGCTTGATATAGACACTATCAGACAAAACAGTCAAAACACACATTTGAGAAGCAGTAATTAATCGTCAGCTATCGTTTCAGTCCTCTAAAACTTTTCTGGCTTAATATATTTTTAGTCCCCAGGATTTTGGTGCATCAGTAAAAATGACAATATCTAAAAAACATTAATGCAAGAACAAAAAAATTCATGATATATCAAAATGAAAGTGCACCTTGCTGACCAAAACTTTTTTTTTTTCCCCCTCAACATTTTCTTGGCACAGAAATAAAGCACAGTATTTTTCAAATATTGTTTGTTTGCATGCTCATGCAGTCCTGGTGTAGCTTGACAAAGTGAAGTCAGACATGCAGCATATTTGTCTTGTTTTTTCCTCATCTCAGCTTTAATGAAAAAAAAAAAAAATGCTGTCTTATTTTCTCTGTGCTGTTGGCCTAATGTGGTGTATCATTCACTTTCTTTACCGAGTTTCACAATAGCAGCACCAATGAACATTAACGTATTCTAACATCCGAACCGTCTAAACAGCTGCCCAGAGCCTAATCATATCAATTTGCATTTCAAGGAACTTTGCTTTTCTAGCCCTTAGAAACATACATGAACCACAAGTCAAGTCTCGTCACATTTATTTATACAGTGCTTTTTACAATACAGACTGTTTCAAAGCAGGTTTACAGAGAAAATAATCCAACAAAGTTTGTTTCCAGAAGAAAATAGCATCACAGTCCAGCTTAAGTAATTTCAGTAATGTTTCTATATATATATATATACGTATATGAAGAGTTCAGATGCAAAAGCCTCTAAGTGCCTTTTGAAATTTTCTTCTAGAATCATCATTTTTATCAAGCTTGTATATTTAAGTTCAGTGATTTCACTTAAATGGCAATCATAATTACCTAATAATTGCTATTTAAGTGAAATTACTGAACTTAAATATACAAGTTTGATAAAAATCATCATTAAAGAAGAAAATTTCAAATGGCATTTAGAGGCTTTTGCATCTGAACTCTTCATATATACAGTATATATTGACCGTGATGTCATCGTCCAGCTCAGTTCAGTTACGGTCAATGCAGGCAGATCAATATTATTGTTGAATATTAAATTAAATGTTAAATTTAATGTCCCCAACTAAGCAAGCCAAGCCAATGGCAACCAAGGTGAAAAAAGGCGACATGCTCAATAGTAACTGAAACAAGTAACTGATCTGACTCAACAGGGACCCGGTCCACAATGGCCCGTCTGCCACGCAAACAACACAATCACTGTTCTAAAAGCAACCCAGACTTCAGAGCGCTTTTTTTCAATCTGTCTCACAAAGCCGTAGGGAGCAAGTGAAGGCTTTTAGCTCTTAGAAAAATGTCCAACATCAGTACATCTCTTTCCTACCCGCAGGTAACATAAGGCCGAGTGTCAGCAACATTTTTGTGGTGTGTCCCATGAATCATTCATTGTGTCCCATGAGTTCAGAAAGGTTAAGTTTGTTGCCCTCTATCAGGTCGTGTGCTTTCAGACAGGTTGCTGTGTAAGCTGTCAGTAACTCCACAATAATCGTTCACACACAGGGACGTGCACAGGAATTTTGAGGGGCAGTTGCTCTGACCTGAAAAAAGGGCACCCCCCCTCCCCCTCACGGGCTATATGAAGGAATATATTCAGTTGAATTTGTCACCTTCCAAATTGCCTTATCTGGCCGTGTTTATGTCCAAACGCAATGCCTCATCTTATGGTCTTATTATTATTTATAAAGATTGCAAAATGTCAGAGATGAGACAAATGAGCAAAAGAGTTCCTCATATTGTTGTTTATTGTTTTTTTAAATTATTATTATTTATTTATTTATTTGAAATTGATTGAATGGATAAACTCAAAAAAAGAAAAAAACGCTTAGATTTCAGGAAAAAATACAATCTTTTTTTGCCAATCCTGACCTCCCCCTGGGGCCCTAAGCAAAATTCTGCTAAGGGGCCCTCTACCTGATCTGTGATGCCGTGAGCCATGTAAACCATTTGCCATTGCCACTCAATACCGCCCAATACAATCCTCCCTCCTTTAAACAAAACAGTCAAAGAACAAGTACAACAATATAGAACAGAATGCGGTTCAAACAAACAATATTTACTGAATAAAGCGTTTTTATAGAATGTTAAGATAACAAGTGAATATTAACGTAAACATAAATAAGAAGAAAATAATAAAGTACAACCCTGAACTTTGGCTTTTGGGATTAACTTTGGTTCTCTCTACAGCCAGGGTATTTTTCGGAATCAGTAGCCTATGATTTTTATTTATTTATTTTTTTTATGCATGTTGAAGCAAATCTTGATTTATTGTTATATACTGAGGGATTTGCATTCATATTGACCAGAATGTCCAGCTAATCATCATTTTAAATTCAATATAGCCTATAAATCAATAGTCAATCAATGTCAAATTGCCAATACATTGGTTTCTTGCATAATTAGTGCAGTTGTTTAGAGTTTTTAACTACACTGAGACTAGATTACTTTGATTGGGAGTGCCATCATTCACGTATTGTACAGTATTTCTGGTCTCCACATTTCTGCTTGAAAAATGCGAGTTTCATTTCGTGCACGCGCATATGAACGCAACACACGCGACGCGGTTATGTTTTCCGAGCTGTAGTAAACAAACACTGTTGTTGCACTTTGACGTTTATAAAAAACAAAACGTAATAAATAATGGCATTTTACTCTCACTTTTGTCAGGCAAAAAGTGATGCAAGAGATGCACTGCCTGCCCAGATAGGTTAGCAAGACCAAAAACCATCAAACTTTGCTGACATCAAACTAGAGAGGAGAGAACACAAGTTTACCTGACTGCTGTTCCCGCAATTCACTCTCATGTTTTTCTTCTTCCTCTTTTCGTGACGAGAAGGATAGTTTTGCTTCATTTTGTCATGGACTTCGTACACATTAATTAGCGCGCGACACGAGATGGAGGCGCGGCCTGAGTAATTTGCGGTGCCTTACCACGCGTGCGGCACTGCAGCCACGTAAACAGTTTGACTTTCCCTTTCAGTGCCCGAATGGAAGTAAATGAGGCTTTGCGATTTTTATATTCTTTTTTTGTCTAGGCCTACGTGAAATTTTACATCCATTGTACGATTTTTTTTTTCCTCGGAAGGGCAACCTGAGTCGAGAAGGGCATATGGGCAGTTGCCCGGGCAACCTGAGCAACCCCCCTGTGCACGTCCCTGTTCACACACGTTCTTGCGTGCATTTCATCTGAATGATGGACTTACTTAAAGGACAAGTTCAGTATTTTACAATTAAAGCCCTGTTTTAAGATCGTTTCTGATTAAATAGTATGGTTAAGATTGTTTGTTTTTTAGACAGATGCTGCTGTCCCGAGAATTTTTGGATTCTGTGGTAGCACCCCCACGCCTCTACAATGGTAGCATAGGTGCACAGGAACAATACTTCATAAAACACATAAAACTTTAGTTTAAAAAGACGTGAAATTCACCGAGTGGTCTGGGGTGCTCTCACAAAAATCGCTGCAAAAGATGCTTTCCAACAGGTGTTTTACCATTCGTTGTAAAACTGTAGACCTATTTTTCCGAACGCCTCACAACCGTACATTCTTCCTTTGAGAGCTTGAATAATAGACACTCCAGCCCAGTTGGTGGCGATAATGCACCTTTGCCAATTGCAAGAAAACCACTTGTATAGTGTAGCCTACGATACCGCGACTGCATAAGACTACAGAAAGAATACAAACAACCCCATTTCCGTTTCCGGCTGCGGAGTAATACCGTACATCACAGAACATTCTAGGGGTGTAAATATTTATCGATTTGCATCGATGCATCGATTATACAGCCGACGATTCAATGCATTGATGTGTACGCAAGAGAATCGATTAATGCGTTTATTTTGTCGCCTGTCTATTTTCAGCATCTGCTCCGACATGTGCGTGCAACCTACTCCTAAGCTGCGGGTGGCGCTAACCTCATTATTGTTGTAATTCACACGCGTTATACGCACTTCTTCGCTGATTTCCACTTTTGTTGTGGCATGTGATTTCATCAGCGCCCCCTACAGCTGTGCGGCGTATATTTCACAACACTGTAAAGAAACTCACTTGGGGCGCCTTCCTCACGCTTTTTACCACTACTCATGTGCATGTGTTATTACAGCCCGTTCTCATCCCAAGGCGTCATCTAACTGACGCTTTTGACCATGCGTCATCTAATTGACGCTTTAGGCACCCTTTAGCGTCAGTTAGATGACGCTTTCCTAGTAGTCTAACCCTAACCCTACCCCAGACCTAAACCTACCCGCGTTATCTGACGCTAAAGGTAAAGTGTCAGTTAGATGACGCCCTAGGAAAGCGTCTTGGGATGAGAATGCGTTGGTTATTATCGAAGCCGGCCAACTCTATCGTGTGGAGCTGTGTCTACCAAGTGGGTAATACATCATACACAGTATCGTAGAATTTAGGGATGCACCGAATATTCGGCCGCCGAAAATTTTCGGCCGAAAATGGCCCAAAAGTGCATTTTCGGTTTTCGGCCGAAAGACTTTTATCACCGAAACAATACGGCCGAAATGTTGTGATGACGCAAACAGAAACCGCGACCTGCACGTGCTTGTCTGAAGCAACATGCCTGCGGTGTGGAAGTATTTCAGTGTATCTGAACCCGCGAGGAGATGGAAACCTTGTTTATCCACCTATATCTGCTCTAAACAATGCGTGCCGCCATGACGACGAATCCGGTTGCGAGCGGGTCAAGAGCGGTGCGCGCGCTGTCTGTGGAGACTCGCGCTGCGGAGGCAGGCGAAAGTATAAACAAGGCAGCGCGAGTCTCCACAGACAGCGCGCGCACCGCTTTTGACCCGCTCACAACCGGATTCGTCGTCATGGCGGCACGCATTGTTTAGAGCAGATAAAGGTGGATGAAACAATTAAAAATTATAAATAAGACTCGCGCTGCAGAGGCAGGCGAAAGTAAACAAGGCAGCGCGAGTCTCCACAAACAGCGCGTGCATCGAGGCGTTTATACTTCGTTGCGCGTCTTGTTGTACTATTCCTTGAAACGACAGGGGACGACTCAAGTAGCTGTCCTCTAACCAATCAGGAATCGGTGAGAAGAAGACAGATAAATACATGACAATGTTTATTTTTTAGTATTCCACCACCAATAGGCCTACAAAAAAAATTATCATGTAAAACCCAGTAAACCCTGAGATTATTGCTTGTTACATTACAAAAAAAATATGTATATGGGAACATGTATGTATAGAACTAAATTAATGCTCTCTTAAATATTTTCTACATTCACTAAACATGTTTCATTAAGTTTCATTTACATTTGTATTAAACATGGACCATTGTTCATTTAAAAAGGCTTTTTATGCTATTGTATGCTACATTTTTAAAATGTAACTAATTTAGATGTGCAAACTGGGTGCTAGTGTGATGAGAAGTTTGCGCTCGGCTTTGTTTTTGAGAGAACATTTCATTTTAAAACCTTTCTGCAGGCCAGTAGATTATTATTTAGTGTACACATGAGTGGGGTCAAGTTAAACATTTTAGTTTTAATTTTATTTTATACTGTGCATTGTGCTAAATAAATATTTGCATATATTGTAATTGATTTATTCTTTGAAAATGTTATATTAATTTATGCAATTGCAATGCCTTGATTTTAGTAAAGTTTGTACACAGTCATAGCCATAAATGCAATGATACTAATAATTTGCATAATTTATTTCGGTGTTTCGGTTTTCGGTTTTCGGCCTTGGTTTCCTCTTTTTCGGTTTTCGGTTTCGGCCAAGAATTTTCATTTCGGTGCATCCCTAGTAGAATTATGTCGAATTGCCATAAAGCAGTTTGTGTTCCTCGCTCGTTCTCCAGCTCACGAGACTTCTATTTCCAACTCACAGGGATGTTAGTCCTCATGTTGCAAGGTTGGTTTACCGCCTGGGAACGTTGGGGGGAGCGGGGAAAGCCACCATTCTCTCCAGAACAGGTTATTGAACCATTTAAATGATTTCTAAATAGATTTATTGAGTTGAAATAGTTGCCAAGTGCCCCTTTAAATATAATGTGTTAGTTTTCCGGTAAGCCTAATCCGCTAACCGCAGTTCTATTGTGAACCCGTAGTTTGTATCATCTGTGTAGTTTTGACTGGCTAGCTACTTTTTAATGTGGACTACAGACAGACCGGCATCCTTTGCACAGTTAAGGGGGTCGCACACCGGGCGCGCAGCGCAGCGCCACGCCGCGTCGCGTCGCGCCACGTCTAGAACAATTCACAGGTATCGCACACCGGACGCGCACATTCTATTCGCACGAGCTCAGTTTTGAATCAACTCCTGGTAGAAGTCAAGAGCTGCAAGATGGGTGAGTTTAAACTGGATGTATTATATATATTTTTTTATGTTAAGTGAATAAAATAGCTGATGTTTGAACGTTATTAACCAAGTAAACGTGTCTATCACCTTGTTAAGTCTGTTATTTTATTGTAACGTTATCCGTTGTCTAGGCAACTACTTCATTGATTACTCCCTACTCCTTCATACTACTCCCTACTTCATTGATGAGTTTTTCTTCGTCCATTTCGCTCCGCTGCTCCGCTACAGAAATTACCTGAAGTGTGTTGTGATCTGGTAAATCCAATAGGTGGCTCTACACGACCGTGAATGTAACCACGTGAGGCAAACGTTACATCGCCTATGCATTAATATGTCCCACTGATGGGTTTAGACTGGTACATAATAATAATAATAACCCAGTTAGTGTATGGTTAATATGATAGAGTATTTAAAAATGGATTTAAAAAGGCTATGTTTGTTTTACGTTTTTTTCCCAATATGACTATTCAAGCTGTTAGGAATTAGGGAAATTAGGAATGTTAAATAGGCTTAAATGTATATTGCAGCACAGGGTGAAGTCAGTATGTACATTAACGACGATTTGAGACAAATAAATGCAATTTTAATATAAAACTATGCAAATGGCGCTCTGTGGCGCGGCAGGGTTTTGAACACGGTCCTGAGCCGTAGCTGGGCGGCGCGGACAGACGCCGAATGGCGCCGCCGGTGTGTGTACACTCATAGAGAATAATGTGTTCGAATTTTGAAGACATGGCGCTGCGCGACGCGACGCGGCGCTGCGCGCCCGGTGTGCGACCCCCTTTAGGGTGTGCTAGCTTGTTCAAGTGTAAAAAAATACATGCAAGATATTTGTTTTAACCTTAATCCACACACCTGTATTTAAAAAATACAGCAGCGTCCTGATACGAGTCATTGACACTTCTAGTTAATCTATCAATAAGAACGTGTAAATTTCCGTCAGACTGGAAAAAGGCTTTGACAGTGTGTGCAATTATCGGCCTATATCCATTTTGCCTGTTTTATCAAAAGGACTTGAGAAAGTAGTAGCTACACAATTGATTGACCACTTGGAAACCAATCAGCTCCTCCACCCACAGGAGTTTGGTTTTAGACCAGGTTATTCAACCGAAATTGCAAACTGCTGTTTGATTGAAAATCTAAAACAATCCATGGACAGGAGACAGGTGGTAGGAGCAGTGTTTTAGATCTAAAAAAGGGTTTTGAAACGGTCAGTCATAGCCTACTACTGTCCAAGATGACATCCTTTAACTTTTCTGTTGAGACAGTTAGCTGGTTTACATCTTATCTTCAGGACAGACATCATTGTGTTAAAGTTGGTCAGGATAAGTCACCACTCTTATGCATTCAAAGGGGTATACCACAGGGCTCTATGCTGGGACCTTTGATGTTTAGTCTTTTTATAAATGATTTGCCACATATCTGTCCAAATGTAAACTGCCAACTTTATGCGGACGATGCTGTTTTTTATGCACCCACTCACGAGTCACCGGAACAGTCAGCAGAGGTTTTGACCACTTGTATGGCGGGGGTCAATAAATGGCTCATTCAAAGTCAGTTGGTACTAAATTCAACTATGTGTTTTTCTATTAAAAGACAAGATGTGGAACAAAATTTTCAAATTAATTTGCAAGATACAACTATAAAATTGATAAAAGATTTTAAATACCTTGGATTGGTCCTTGACCCTCAATTAAAATTTGACAATCATCTGAAGAAAATCTCAAAAACTATACAAAGTAACTTAAATTGTTTTAAACTAATTAGGCAGTATATTCCAAAACAAGCCGCCTTCCTGTACATGCATGCTATTCTCTCATAGATCATACTGCATGATCCACACTCGCAACAACTAAACATATCAGGTCATTATATAATCAAACTATAAAGATTATAGATAAGAAACCAATTCACTATCATCACCGCAAGATTCTCCTTAAGTATACATTGTTAAGCGTTAAAAGCTTTAGTGATTTATGTTTTCTAAAACTAACTTTCAAATGTCTCAATAATATGCAGAGATAATGTGCAGAAATAAAACAGAGTCACCAGAGGCTCTAACAATAACAACTGTATAGTTCCATACCATATGACTTAATTTGGTCAGTCTGCTTTTTCATATAAAAGTGCAAAACTGTGGAATTCAGTACCCACTGAATTTAAAACTATGACTGAGCATAAACTGTTTACTTCTGGAGTTAGGTCTTGGATGAAATCGAAACAGGAATGTACCCATTTTTATAAATCTTGTTTGTGTATGTGTGTGATTTAATTGGTGTGTATAAATAGGGATGTTTTAAAGATGAAATATATAAATATTGAAGTGTAAAGGCCCATGGACTGGAGTTGAAAATTAGCAATAGCTATATACTCTTTTTGCACCACATCAGTTACAGACTTGTTTTGTACTATGTTTATTTGCAATATCCATGTCAAATAAATGAATAAATGAAAAAAAAAAATGGAACTGAATGTGAATGTGGGGCACCCTATGATCTGACCTGCAAGAAGCTCATCGTCTTTGGTTAAAAGCATTATTGGAATGTGTGAATATGCTGGCAATCCGAGTTGCTTTTTTATGTTTTAGTCAAATAGTTAAGTGTATCTGTTGCATTAACCATTCAATCACCATTTTGAGTTCTTTACACGCATAATGTGTGACACGATGCGTTACATGTGAAACAGTGCATGTTAAAATATGCTACGGTTCTAAATGCAGCAGTAGTTTATGTATTTTCCTTGTGTGCATTTGAGCGACACATTTACTGCATTTACTGTTACTGCAACACAATAAAGTATTAGTAAATATTGAAATTAATGTTTACAAAGATTAATAAATGCTGTATAAGTGCTGTTCATTATTAGTTCATGCTAACTAATGTAGTTAACTAATGTTAACTAATGAACCTTATTGTAAAGTGTTACCGTAACGGTAACACTTTACAATAAGGTTCATTATTTAACATTAGTTAATGTATTAACTAACATGAACTAACCATGAGCAATACATTTGTTACAGTATTTGTTCATCTTCGTTGATGTTAGTTAATGATAATAAAGCTGTTCATTGTTTGTTCATGTTAGTTCACAGCGCATTAACTAATGTTAACAAGATTTTAATAAAGTATTAGTAAATATTGAAATTAACGTTTACAAAGATTAATAAATGCTGTATAAGTGCTGTTCATTATTAGTTCGTGCTAACTAATGTTAACTAATGAACCTTATTGTAAAGTGTTACCAATGTAACGACTTAAACACAAAATGTTACTTCTGAACACAGAAGTAACACAACACATTACATAAGACAATAACCGATACGAGTACAAAACTGAGCAGGGAGTATATATGTAGGGAATAACAAGGAACTAAATACGACCCAGCTGATAATTATACGTAAGCATAGGGGCACAATCAGAAACCAAGTAAACTGAAACTAAACAGTGCAAGGAAACAGGAACTAAGGGAAACAGAACATCAAAATAAGAGTCCGTAGAACTTGTCACAATCGTGACAAAAATAAAGTGTATAAACTTCTATTCTATTAGGAATACAAATGGATTTACAGCATGCAAGCAGAGAGTTTCTCAAGGTGTCCATTAGTTGAAACCTATGAAAGCATTCATATCAAAGTGCCCTTTGAAGTGGTTTGGGGTCAGCAATGATTATTCTCCCTTTGTAGTCTCATTGGTATCATGACATGCATGATGCATGTAGCGTTAGTCTATTGTCTGGGTTGAGCCTAACTTTTTTTTGTCCCTTTCTATTCTATTTTTGTCCTTGTTTGTAGGAAACCCTGGGAGTTTGATTGAGTGTGTCATTAGTATATATAATCAGCACAGGATTATGTTCCTACATGACTTAATCTTATCAAAGACCATAAATGTGCCTCCACTGACATTTATTTTGACAGAAATATGCGACTTGGCCTTTAACAATGAGTGATGTTTAGGGCTGATAGCCATACCAAGGACATAGTGCTCTACTCTTAAAAACTGGGTTCTGCCGGCAGAGGACGATTTATCCTACCTTTTGTGCAAAATATTACCTTCACATATGCATATCAAGATCACTTTTTTGGGCTAAAATGAAGTGGTGGAACAGAATCCCATGGAGGCCCCTGTTTGGCACAAATAGATATGTAATTGTCTTTATGAATTATTTATAGCATAGTTCTGAAGCATCTTGATGAATTTCAGGGTTGGATATAATCCCGTAAGATTTATTATTATAGTTGTACGTTATCACTTAGTATGATTTTATGCTGTTCTAGATTTTATTGTGTGTTCATAATATTGTCTTTAATGCTTATTTCAAAGCCCTTTCTTCGAGGATGTATGTATAATACTCTACTCATGTAAAATATAAGAACATTTAACAAGATTAGAGTAAAACGATCTGATTCAGCAGTCATAAGATCAATATTTTGTTAACTGAAGCAAAGATTTGATCTCAGATTTGCATAAGCATTTGTCTTCAACAGTTCTCTCATTAAAGATTCATTTGCTTAACGTTTTTACACAGTTCCGTCCGAAAATTGCTGAGAAAATATGCACATTTTTACTCTAAACGTGATGTTTACTAATTAAACATGGATATACAATGTATTAAGCCTTCTAATGGAAAGTGGAATTCAATTTGGAAAATAAATTTGCCTTTCCAAGCATGGAAAACTAAATTGATGCTTCACCAAATGGACCAACTGAACTAATTTAGCAAAAGTAACATTCTTAGCTAGTAATTGCTCATTCATCATAGTTTATCTTTATTTTCACTTGGTTTATGCCTTTTAGTTTTGGCAAATATTGTTTATGCTTTTAAGTCTTGCATGGAAAATAGAGCTTATGGGAAATAAAGGTTATCCAGCAGTCCTGTAGCCAGTAATTTATGCATCATCTCTTCTGCATCTTGTCACAGAGACTGTTTGTTTTGACAGGCGAATCAGGACTAGTTTTTATTTTTATAATGTTTACTGGAGTTAGGCTGCTGAGTGGGGGAGGCGACGTTAATTCTGTGCTTAAAATGCCACATACATTAAAAAATAAATAAATAAAACAAACCTTGAAGTATTGTTTTCCATCTCTTGAATACCAAATGAAAAATTCATTCTCTCCCCCTGAAAAATTCAATCTTCTCTCTCTTTCTCATTTGTCTATCAGCATTGTAAGCATTGAATATTGCAGTAATTACAGTAACACCATTTCTTCCGAACAAAATTAAATGAGTATGTATATGAATAAATTTGATTCAAATAGGGTTCCAGGCTTGACACGTGTGCATATTTTTAAAAGCCCATTATTCATTCTCTCAGTAAAATGTATGTGTTTGTGTATCCATCCCTAATTGAGGATACCACAATGCTAACCATTTGTTTGTCTTCCAGCAATGTTGGGTAGATTAGATTTAGATTGGGTAGATTTAGGTAATTTAATCGTGTTACTTTAAACTCCCGTGAAATCCTGCACAAGAAGATTTCTGTAATGTTTTGATTAAAAAAAAAATGCAAAGAGTAACATTTTCCATAAACCGCATCAAGACAAAGTGTCGGTGTAAAAAACAAAGTCAATTTTAAGTGCATTAATTAACACTGATTTTATTACATATTTATAAACTACAATAAACTACCAAACACTGTCTCTAAAGTAGAAACTAAGAAATCTGGGACAAATATGCATATGTCTTTAATCAGCTGGACTATTTTTATGATAAAAGCTCTGGTCCCCGCTGTGTTACACACTTACTTAGTCATTGCTATTTGCATTTGATGTCTCTCTCTTTGTCATGACCTTGTTTTCAGTCTGATTTAACATATCCAGAGGTGCTGAACTCTCCATGAGGCTTTAGATCAAAAGTGCTAATGCATGAAGCCTAGTCATAAAACAAAACTATGAATTGATAGCATAAGCATTACACATAAACTAAGCTATTCACTTATCAACATGTTTTATTGTAACTGTCAGAAAAAGCTTGTGTAACATGCATAATCTCCTTCTGAAGGGAGGCTTTACTGTTGATATTTTTAGCTTAATATTTTTTCTAGGTGCACATTTATATTGCTGCACAAGACTTTCTAATGTAGATGAAAATATGATGTTGAATAGCAGTGCATATTACTTCATCTGTTATATGAAATCACACTCCTGTGTGTTTTTCCATGAGAGCACATTATTTGTTATTCTGCCCAGATTGGCAAATAAAAACTAGGCACAGTCCAGATGCTCCAGAACGGTTAAATGACTACTAACTATGATGTGACGGTGTGTTCCTGCTCCAACCAACCAATCAATATGTGTTCATCAGTGCGAGTTGTGAGTCCAGCAGCAGCATGTTGAGACAGACTGGGTTTAGAAAAACAAGTGAGAGTCTATGGCTGCACTGAAATGTTCCTATATCTCCCCTAATTAAAAAATATTCAATACAATACAATTTTATTTGTAAAGCACATTTAAAACAACCGAGGTTTGCCAAAGTGCTGAACACTAAAATAATTTCAGACAAAATTATAAACACATGACAAAAGCACGAGACACAATTAAACAAGTGACAAGACAAAACAAAACAAAAAAGCAGATTTACTCTCAGTCTGGTTTAAAAGCCAATGAATGAAGGTGAGTTTTAAGTCGTGATTTAAAAGTCTTAACGCTGGGGGCTACCCTAACACACATAGGCAAATCATTCCACAGCCTAGGGGCCACGACTGAGAAAGCTCGATCTCCCCGATTTTTAAGTCGGGGAACAGCTTAGAGTAGTTGGTCAGCAGACCTTAATGACCTCAGAGGAGCATGCATCATCAGTAGGTCATCAATGTAAGCTGGAGCTTGCCCATGAAAAGATTTAAAAACAAACAATAAAATCTTAAACTGTATTCTAAAACAAACTGGTAACTGAAGAGAAGCAAGAACAGGCATAATGTGCTCCCGTTTACGGGTTCCAGTAAGGAGTCGAGCAGCAGCATTCTGCACTATTTGCAATCTATAGAGAGTGGCCTGATTAACTCCTACATATAACGAATTACAATAATCCAGGCGGGTGGTAATAAAAGCATGTATAACCCTCTCTAGATCTTTGAAAGATAAAAAAGGCTTCAGTTTGGTGATTTGCCTAAGTTGAAAAAAACTGGCTTTTACAACAGAGTTTATCTGTTTCTCTAGGTTAAAATCACTATCCAACTTTACACCAAGGTTTGTTACCATAGACTTAGGGCGTCAGGGGTCCCAGGTCCAATTTGGAGGCGCTATTAGAGCTGCTCGTTCTAAAAATAATAATTATAGAATGGGGAAATATAGAATGGGGAAAAAATTGCTTTGTGAAACTTTTGCTAGTTTATGGTCCAAAAAGGGTTGTCCCTATTCTCTTAATGAGTAATGGGTGTGTTTTGGGCTTAATGTGCAATAAACCAATCAGAGTCTCATTTCCCATTCCCGTGCCATGGTGGATTCGTTATTCACGTGGTGGAACTTGCAAGCAGAAAAACTGAGCCCTTTAAATAACAACAACAACAACAACAAAATAATAATAATAACAACAACTACTACTAACAATAATAAAAACTATCACTGTTGACTTTTGAATTGGTGGTCAAAATCCCTTGCCTCTTCAGCGCATACATATATATATATATATATATATATATATATATATAATCATATATATCCTTTTGAATGCTCATGTATTGCTCATGTAAAATCAGTAATCAAGTATATTCATTATCACTTAATAATATATATATATATATATATTGTAGCATGTAGCAAAGGCAGGAACCGGATAAAGATCAAAATAAAACTTTAATTAATTGAAATAAACAAACAAAATACCTGCCTGCTGGCTACCCAAATAAAACATAACTTCCGGCCAGCAGCCCCAGCCCCTCCCAGCCCCTTTTCAACTGAATTTAAATATTTTCCTGCCATTGAGGCGGTAGATATCAGCAACTACCTCGTCTTAGAGACATACTACGGGTTTAAACATCTCATCGATTGTTATTAAGGATGTAGCACTGTCTGACCATTTCTGTATTTTCTTTGATATATTAATCTCTCCTGCCGTTGAAGCTAGAGCTGTGTCTGTCAAGAAGAGATGCTTAAATGAAAACACTGGTGTGCTATTTATGAAGGCTATAGCTTTAAAACCAAGCATATCTGCTGACTCTGTTGATTTTCTCCTTGATTCTTTTAACTCAAAAGTTAAGAGTGTAATTGATGATATTGCTCCTGTTAAAGTCAGGAAGAATAGTGGCAGACAAAAAGCACCTTGGAGAAACTCAACAGCTGTGCAAAATATAAAAAGACAATGCAGAAGAGCAGAACGCATGTGGCGGAAGACAAAACTTGTAGTCCATTATAACATCTACAAAGACAGCATCCACGCTTTCAATAGGGAACTAGGGAAAGCCAGACAGACTTTCTTCTAAAATATTATAAACAGCAATATAAACAACACACGCACTCTTTTTGCTACTGTAGAGAGACTGACAACCCCCCCAAGCCAGATTCCCATAGAAATGCTCTCAGACAGCAAGTGCAGTGAGTTTGCTTCTTTCTTTTCTGAGAAAATCAATAACATCAGAAAGGTGATCAGCACATCCTTGAGTTGCTCTGGGGTCATACAGATCAGACCACAACCTGAGAAAGTTGTTACTATGTCTGATTTCGAAGAAATTGATGACACAATTTTGGTAGAAACCGTACAGCACCTTAAAACATCAAACTGCGCCCTTGACACACTTCCCACATCTTTTTTCAATAGTGTGTTAAACTGTTTAGAAGCAGATCTCCTAGAAGTGGTAAATGCCTCACTTCGCTCTGGGAATTTTCCGAACTCCCTGAAAACTGCAGTTGTCAAGCCCCTCCTGAAAAAGAGCAGTCTGGATAAGACCATCTTGAGCAATTATAGACCGATCTCAAATCTTCCTTTCATAGGCAAGATCATTGAAAAGGTTATCTTCAATCAGCTGAACAAATTCTTAAGCTCAAATGGATATTTTGACAATTTTCAATCTGGTTTCCGATCGCATCACAGCACGGAGACAGCTCTCATAAAGATAATAAACGACATTCGCTTAAATACTGATACAGGCAAATTATCTGTGTTGGTACTACTCGACCTCAGTGCTGCATTTGACACTGTTGATCACAACATACTTCTTGACAGGCTGGAAAACTGGGTGGGGCTTTCTGGGATAGTCCTAAAATGGTTCAGGTCATACTTAGAAGGGAGAGGTTATTTTGTGAGTATGGGAGAACATAAGTCTGAGTGGACATCCATGACTTGCGGAGTCCCTCAGGGCTCGATTCTTGCGCCACTCCTATTCAACCTGTATATGCTCCCAATGAGCCAAATAATGAAAAAGAACCAAATCGCTTACCACAGCTACGCAGACGACACACAGCTCTACTTAGCCCTATCGCCTAACGACTACAGCCCCATTAACTCCCTGTGCCAATGCATTGATGAAGTAAACGGTTGGATGTGTCAACTTTCTGCAGTTAAACAAAGACAAAACTGAAGTTATTGCGTTTGGAAACAAAGATGAAGTTCTTAAGGTGAATGCATACCTTGACGCTAGGGGTCTAACAACTAAAAATCAAGTCAGGAATCTTGGTGTGTCTCTAGAGTCAGACCTTAGTTTCAATAGTCATGTCAAAGCAATAACTAAATCAGCATACTATCATCTGAAAAATATTTCAAGAATTAGATGCTTTGTTTCCAGTCAAGACTTAGAGAAACTTGTGCATGCTTTCATCACCAGCAGGGTGGATTACTGTAATGGCCTCCTCACTGGCCTTCCTAAAAAGACCATAAGACAGTTGCAGCTCATACAGAACACTGCTGCCAGGATTCTGAGCAGGACCAGAAAATATGAACACATCACACCAGTCCTCAGGTCTTTACACTGGCTGCCAGTTACATTTAGGATTGATTTTAAAGTATTATTACTGGTATATAAATCATTTAATGGGTTAGGACCTCAATATATTGCAGATATGCTCACTGAATATAAACCCAACAGATCACTCAGATCATTAGGATCACATCAGCTAGAAATACCAAGGGTTCACTCTAAGCATGGAGAGTCTGCTTTTAGCTATTATGCCAGCCGCAGCTGGAACCAGCTTCCAGAAGAGATCAGGTGTGCTCCTACAGTAGTCACATTCAAATCAAGACTCAAAACACATCTGTTTAGCTGTGCATTTACTGAATGAGCACTGTGCCACTGTTCGTCCGACTGTTACTGCACTTCATTTTATTCTAAATAGTTTTAATTTACTGTATTTTATTTTTATCATAATTTTTATTTTTCATTATTTCTTATTTTTTATTCTAAACTGTTTTAATTATTCTGATTTATTTTGATTATTTTAATTTCTTCTATGTAAAGCACTTTGAATTGCCATTGTGTATGAAATGTGCTATATAAATAAACTTGCCTTGCCTTGCCTTGCCTTGCCTACTTTGACATTACAAAGTTCGGAAACGTTACACAAACAGTCACTTAAATTGAATTAGCTCACCTTTGACGAAGTGATCACTAACGTTACGCACACACGCGCATTTTCCCATTCGGCTCCTCCCGACCACAGACATAGGTTTGCAGGCCGTTTTTCGATCAATTTCTTGCATTTCCCCCCCTTATGAACAACAAACTTTTGGTACACAATAAAAACTCCTTGTGGTTTGATCGAGTCAAGTAACCATAAATGACTCAAAACACAGGCATTTGGAGTTTGTTATAGTGCTTTCTAAATACAGCAAATCACTTCCTGCCCTCCATTTGTATTTCCCGCCATGGCAGCGCAGTGGCGTGACGTCATATGAAAACAAGCTATTAGCAATCACACCACCGGCCTCGAAACTTTCTCTCATATATACATATATATATATATATATATATATATATATATATATATTCCTGATGCTTATGCTTTGAAAATTATATTCTTAAATGCATGGCTGATGTAAATAACCAGCTTCTTTTAGGTGCATCCCAGCCCTGCCACAAGCAGGATACCCTTGACACGTAAACCACCTACTGCACAAGGTCATTTGTCTTTTCCTCTGATATCAGGAGAAAGGTTTCTGAATCCTAAAGGCATTTTGAACACATATGGCTAACACATATGATCCTTCGCTGGACAGATGGTCAAGCTATATTGAGCGTTATTATATCAAACTTTAATTATTGTATTAAAATATATTCTTTCCAGTTTATTTAGCTATCCTTAGGCCGTGTGTCCACCAAAGCGTTTTAGCCAGCTGAAAACGCTAGACGCTCTGCTGAAGACGCCGTGCTTTGGGCGCTTGAGAGTGTTTTGGCAGCGCAGCGTTTTTTCCGTTGAGACGTTTCGTTGCTATGATACAGAATATCCGCAGCAGTTTGAATGTTGACAGTTGGTCAGTGTGGTATAGACCCTTTTACAGTTGGTAAACATGGTGACGTTTTTTTGTGGGCGGAGCTTAGGTGGAGGCAGAAAGATCCATCTGGCCGCTTCACTAACGCTAGTTAGCAAGGATTGTTAGCTTGTTTTTTAACAATGACTGGAGAAAATCCGATATTATCTTAATGTGTAAGGTCACTCAGTGTCCAGGATTGCGATTGTTTTTTCCAAAAGTTATTTTTAACGGACGGAACCAGATTGGCCGACCTGAAGCCGCCCACACGCTCACTCAATGCATGGATGATCTGACAGGATTAACGTACGTTACCTCGGTTGAGTGGCCTGACTTCTACACCTACCTTATAGAGAAACCGATCGTAAAGAGAAACTGAGGGCATATAAATCTTTAGATGCCTATATGGTCCTGTACAAGACTTGTGTATGATCCGCAGTTCTGCAGAGCCAGCGCCGAGACCACGACAATGTAAAGAGTGACATTACAGTCAGTGCGATTTTAATGATGTGAATATTTTCTAGAAATAAAAGTTCCAGATACAGCATATTCATTTTTCATCAATTCTTGCACCAAACAACACAACAAGATGACATTTAATAATAGTAACAATTATTTAAGCTCCTTATTATGTAGCCGAATCTGTGCTGTTTTACATTGACCGCCTCCAGTTTTTACTTTGTTTTGCCTCCAGCTAGCGCCGTGACGTAACTGTGACGTCGGCGCAAAAGGGGTCTATTAGTCCCGCCGCTCCACTGTGATTGGACGGCTGGATAAAAAGTGACAGTGATGAGTGCTGCGTTTTATCCAAAGTTGAACATTTTTCAACTCCCAGCGACCAGTAAAAACGCCGGGCGTGAAAAAAAAAACGCTCAGCGCCTCGGTACGCTCATGGTGTTTAAAAACGCGGCGCTCCCATTGAAAACAATTGAAAACATACGCCAGGCGCGTGGAAAAACGCTTTGGTGGACACACGGCCTTATAGTTAGAGCCTGGCCAAATCCAACCTTGGAAAAGCAGTGTGGGTATGTGCGCGCTTAAAATAGCATTATGAACAACGTGCAACATGTCAATGACTTTAGGCTAGGTTTTTTCTGATCACTGGTGGAATTGTTTTCTTGAACTGCAAAATAGTACTAGGGATTGTTTGTGCCGAAACATGCCTTCTTTTTGCGTGCAAATTCATTTTCTACACTGTAAAAAAAATATTGTTGGTTTAACTTAAAAAAGTAAGTAACTACTTACTAAGTAACTAAAAAAAGTAAACTTTAAGTTCATTGAACTGGAAAAAGTGAGTTAATACAATGAAGGAGAATGATTTAATCATCAGAAACTTAAAATTACATGTTATCTGAACTAAATAAATGATTTAAGTTGATTTGACAAAAGATAAAATGTTGTGATTACTAATCATGAAAAGATTTTTTTACAACTACAGTGTAGTTTACCGACGTGGAGGGAAAAGCCCGCTTAGCGCGGGTGTAAAATAGGAATGATACATGCGTCAGTGTCATTTGTCATTTGCGCTGGTTGCAAGATAGGGCCCATAATCTCATTTCCATTTTTGGAAGCCAAATGTCTATCATTTGCCAAGCACTAAGTGTGTCTGAAGGCTTGCAACTGTTGTTTTTTTTTTTTTTTTTTTTCACACTGTCACAGTGATTCAGTGGTTGTCTTGTCTTATCAGTTCTTTGTTCCCAATAGAATAATGTGAGTAATGTTACATTTAAGGAGGCGTAACTCAAATTACTTACTAATAGTTACTGATCTGCTGGTCCGCCATGAGCTATTGATCGGCCCCTGCCACCATTATCCTGTCTTGAGCAATAGTAAATTGTTCTCAGATTTGCAGATCAGCCAAGCAGGGCAAACATGCTCTAATTTGTTAGGGCAATCTCATGGCACTCAGCATCCCTTCGGTATTCTAGGTGGATAAATAAAAAGACCAGGGTGATGGATTTAATGCCATGGTGTTGATGATTAGTCATTACACTGCTGGTTAGAAGGAGTAAATGTTTAAGTCTCTTGTCAAAAGGCTTGTTTGACTTGAAGCAGTGGATGCCGGTTCAAAATTTTGCCTACGTCACTGTGATGAATGGCATCAAAGTAAAGCGCTGCACAATTCTGAAACCTGCAGTTCTACTAATGCTCACAAATCTGAATTTTTATAACAGTAAGCTCTTTTAATGTGGTCGTGAGGCTATATTCGGTCGATATGAAACTGATCAAAAAAAAAAAAACGTAGTCCTCGCTACATTGGTATTTAAATAAGTATAGGCTTACGTACAGTACGTTGTACAAACACACGCTGTATTAAGCAGTACTTAAAGTTTTGAATGAAAATGTCTTCAAAGTATTTGAATTTGACATATTGTATTTATTTCACTTCAGCTGTGATAAATTATGCAAACACAGTTCGCGTTACTACGGAAAGCAGCAAGTGTCCGACTTCACGTCTTCGTTTTCAGCTCTTCACTGACTTGCTGATCGGTTACATCTGTCATGGGCTGGGTGGTTGAAGCAAGCAAGAAAGCAGGATCTAAATGCAGCAGTTTTATTAAACAAACTAGAATAATCTTATACAGGATACAGGATATACAAAGACAGACAAGGAACAGACTGAAACACAGTAATTAAATACATTGGGATCAGATCAGGGAAACAAGACACAGCTGGGGCAAATGAACTGGCGATGACAGGTAAAAAGGTGAATTAAATAAACAGTAAGTTAACACAGCGTGAAAATGGAAACAGGACTGAACCAAATACACAAAGAACGGGGAAAACACAGGACAGACATGTAACAACATCCAGCTGCTGTCAAATTTAAACATACATATGCATTTCACACTTTTTCAAATTTTTGGTCCCACTTTATATTAAGTGGCTTTAAGTACTATGCACTTACATTTAAAAACAAGTACAATGTACTTATTGTGCTCATGTTGTATTGTAAATCACTTTTGCTGCTATTGAGGTGGGATACGGGTAAGGTTAGGGACAGGTGTGGTGGTATGGGTAGGTTTAAAGGCCTGTTCACACCGGGACGAATTTCGCGCGCGTTATTCGTCGACGTTTAACGCCTCGTGACTAAACAATGGGCGCCAATGTGAGTGCAAAAACGCCACGCGTAAAAGCGTCATTTTTAAAAAAACGCCTCGGGTTCGTTTTTTTTGTTTGACGCGCCGCGTCAAAACCTATCCGACCAACGAGATCGGCGGGTTTGCTCACGTGTCTGGTACTTCTGAAGTTACAGTAAAAACTTGAGGGCGCTCAAACACAAAACGGTCTTGCCGAGCACACATACGGCGAAGAAGAGATAAGATACCTATGGGCAAGATGAATGTTGAGCTGCTGGTCTCGGAGCACAAAGAGCTATAAGATAATATTTATATTAGTATTTCTGTAATAATAGTATAGTATAGGGTGACCAACAGTCCTGTTTTCCCGGGACATGTGTAAAACGTCACTTTGTGCTTTATAGAAATCTGATTTGAGATGAGAACTGAGCATAGTGTGCGTAATGTCAGTTAGATTTTGACAAGTGAGGAGAGAATTATTTCTTTTATTTTATTTTTCTATTGTGACCAGATGTTTGTTTGTTTGTTTTCTCTCGCTCGATCCCCGTGTATGAGGAGGACGAGTGTGACGTTTGAGTGGTTTTATTAAACGCGGGGAAATACGACAACTCTCGTCTCTCGTGCATCTGTTCATCCGACAACTAGTGCTATGTTTGCATCTCTGGGCAACATCTCAACTTTGCGTTACACATGTCCTGTTTCCACGTCCCGTCCTGACTGTTTTTAAGTGATGAAAATGTCCTGGTTTTCAAACAAAAACTGCTGGGAAAGATCAGTTCTACAGCAAAATATAGATGGGCAAACAAGGTGGACGAGGAAGAAAAATGAGATAAAGAGAATGAAAACTAAAGCTATAAATAGATTTTGTTAGTTTGTTTTTGTAAGTTTGTGAGAGCTATTTTTTGTTACATTTGGAGGCATTTGTTTTAGTTATTTATTATTTAGGCCTATATATTTTTCTAATACAGAAGACTAATATCTAATATCATTATTTCATTCGTTTTTTTTTTTGTATCTGTCATAATAAAACATTGAGACATGAATATGATCACCCTAGTATAGTATTCTATTATTATTTCTGTTTTACATTAAGCGCCATCTAATGTCAGGGAATGAATTTGCATGTTCATTCGGCTTATCGTCAGCGAAAAACGCTTTGGTGTGAACACAAAAAACGCGTTGAAAAACGCTGACGAATAACACGCGCTGATATTCGTCCCGGTGTGTACGGGCCTTTAGGGTAGGTTTAAGTGTAAGGGATGGGTCAGCTGTGTAATTACAAATGTAATTACATAAATTAGTTACGGCTGTAACTACATGCTGGTATTTTTTAAATATAAGTACAATGTAAAAATATGTATGTACACAATAAGTCCATTGTATAAAATTATTAAGTCCATTGTATTTCAATGTAAGTACATGGTACTTAAAGCCACTTAATATAAAGTGGGACCAAATTTGTTGTATATTTAACTATTTTGTTAAGCAGATATTATTTTTACTGTGCTTCTCAAACTTTTCAGGCTAAGCATCACTCTAATCAAAAGTGGATTTTTATTTATCACATGCTGTTTGCTTTACTGTCGTTCAGTATGCTGCTTCATAGATGGTCACTGCATCACTCCAACATATAGTGTATCACAATTGGTCGTGGTTTTGTTTAATGTCCATGTTTTTATGTCTTTTCCCCATTGTTATGTTCCTGTTTTTATCATGTGTTTCCTTTGCTCCTTCTGTGACCCTGTCATGTGCTTCTCATTGGTTGTTTGGTTCATGTTTCTCTGTCCATGTCATGTCACTATTGTTCTTTTGTCCAGCTTTTTTCCCTGTTACTGCTGTTGGTGTGGTTAGCTTCATGGTTTGTTCATGTTTATCGCCAAGTCACGTCTTTGTTTATTTTTGTATTTGTTAACGTTTTTGTGAATAAACTGCAAATGGGTTCTCATCAAAATTACCTTCAGTGGAATCATTTCTTGTTTTTCCAGAAAGATTTGAACCACCTGACTATTTGTGAGCCATTAAAGTGGATTCTCAAAAAGAAAAGAAAAAAAGTGGTGGATCTTTCCACCACAAAATGGATGCTCATCCAGTATGATATGGATGACACTAACAAGAACCGAATATAGCTGCGACATTCACAATAATGCCACACTTGACTGCACTTGACAGAGATTTAGGTGAACAATTCAATGGGAAGTTATATTTCATTATTGCTGAAAAAACCCTTTTGTACTCTTTACTCTTTTTTTAAAAGCCTTATAATGGCTAGCTGTGTTTTGTTGTGAGACCTTTCTGTTTTTCAAGCTATTTTCTGACAAAACATGAATAATTTACATAATGTGGTCTATGTAGTCTGGGGACCCTTTTGTGAATTTTATATAAATCAAATCTAAATGATCAAACTTACTGTACAGACATTTGGGTAACACTTTACATGATAATCATACTAATACCTGAACTAATGATGAGTTAAGACATGTACTAATGAGGAACTAACCTTGAGTCATAGGAATTCCTTCATGAATATGCCATCTTAACTACACATTAGTATATGTTTGTTAATTAATGTATTAATTAACATTTTGGGGTAAACTAATATAAATCAAACTTGAGCAAGAAGCCTAACTAACTAACACATCCAACTGCATTATGATATAACGATATAAAGACAGTACACATATCCATAAATTAACCACAGAAATAACCATCAACAGTAATTTTAATTTTGAAAATTGTTCCGTTAATGAATCTGTTAATGGTTATGTTAGGTATTTCACTCTTGATGGCAGCAGTGGAATCACTTAAAACGGAATGAGATTAAATTGTTTTTAATGATAAATGCATAATTGTGTGTTGGTGCATTTGAGTAAGGTTAAATTGCAAGACATCAAGTGTCATTCGCTGATGTTTGTGACAGTTGCTGGAGGCAAATTTATGAACAATTTTACATTGTGCCATTTTAGTATATCTTTCTTCTGATCTATAACATGTTTCATTTAGTTTACCCCGAAATATTAATTAATGCATTAATTAACAAGCATGTACTGATGTGTAGTTAAGTATATTCATGCAGGAATTCCTCCTAGACAGCAACATAAGTTGGCCCAGATCCGGGCCACATCTGGTACACATGGATTCCACACGGCCCAGATGTGGGCCAGATCTGGGCCGACGTTGCTGTGTAGTTAAGGTTAGTTCCTCATTAGTACATATCTTAACTCATAGTAAAGTAATTATTAATTCAGGTACTAGTATGATTATTCAGGTACTATTATTGTAGTGTTACCAACATTTTTAATGTTAAAAAAGACATATGGTTTGTTTTTGTATTGTTGTTACTTTTGCTTTTCCTTGTTTTACAGTAATGTTGTACCACTTTAAGTTTACTGTCTATTTGATTTTTTTTTAATAAGTTTTAAAAAGATTCTCCGAATGTACAAGTGAATTGTATGTTAAATCATGCTTTAATACAAGCAAATTCGAAAACATTCAAATTCAAGTAATATATAATTGAGTTATTTCAACCCAAATTTGGGTCAAATATTGACAAACCCAGTAATCGGGTTAACATTTTAAATGACATTTTTAACCCAACGTTTGTGTTTGTCCATATTTTACCCAAAATTTTGTTAAAACAACCCAGCATTTTTTAGAGTGGATGTATATCATTATTTTGTATTATTTAGTAAGCTTGCGATTCATGATTTAAATGAACCTCTAATGCTAATTAACCCCATTTCTCTTCTTTACTTCTAGCCGTTGAAGCTGCGCTGTGAGGTTTGCAGTATCGTGTCCAGCTCTGGCCAGATGCTGGGGCGTGAGGCAGGGACTGAGATCGACCAGTCCTCCTGCATATGGAGAATGAACAACGCGCCCAGCCGGGGCTTTGAGAGGGACGTGGGCCGCAGGACGGACCTGAGAGTGGTGTCTCACACCAGTGTTCCCCTGCTAATCCAGAAGCCCCAGCACTTCTTCGGCCAGGGGAACGAGACCGTCTATGTGGTCTGGGGCCCCTTGCGCAACATGAGGCAGGATGGCAAGGGCATTGTGTACAACATGCTGCGGCAAGCGGTGGAAAACTACCCACAGTCTCGCATCTACGTCACCACAGAAGAGCGCATGAATTACTGCGACACGGTTTTCAAAAAGGAGACAGGCAAAGACAGGTGAGAGTTTTGAGTTCTCCACTCGAGTATCTCCTGTCACTCTATGTGCGACTCAAATGCTCCGTTTTCCACCCAGATATAAAAGCTGCTGTCTGTTAATATAGATTTGAAAATAGAGAGAGGCTAAATTCCTGTGTGAATGGGACATTTCGAAACACATGTGTTAGTAAATGCGGCTGTCAATCCCAAACACTAAAGGGTACATATCATGCTTTTAAATCGTTCCTTTTTACATATAAATCATACCGTTGTGATCTATATAAAACATAACTGCAATGCTTGGGTCTGAATTCCTCATTATTATAGCACCACAGGCCCCTTTTCTACCCCTTTTCTGATGTGCGTCTGTGAGCAACTCCTTTTGGAGCGGCCTCTTTAAATAAAAAGAAGATGTTTTTGCCCCGCCCGAGTTCACACTCTGTTCAACTCCACCCCTTTCTGCCATTTTTGTAGTTTGAGTAGAGATATGCAATTATATAGCGTCACAGAACATTTTTATTCGCGCGTTAACAAAATGTCACCAAGGGAAGATTTGTCCATCAATCCTTACATGTTCGAGCCAGAGCGAGCGAGTTGAAAAATAAGACGACGAAACTGCAGAACAACGACTTTATATGGATCCATTGCAACTGTTTTGTGTTATTAGTGAAAGTCGATTATTTCTCTTGTTAAAACAAGCACACTGACAAGATAAGTGACTACAGTCTAATCTTACCACTAAAAATCTGTATTGATAATATAATACATTTAGAAAAGCATCAGAAAACAACGCAGCTAAATGACTATTGATGAAACTCAAGAACAATAATACTGCAGACGTGTAACGTTACTTCAAAACAAAAACAAAGAAAGACAAAGGTACTGCTAAACCATAACCACCATGTGTTTTAAGAAAGTAAAGTACTTTATTTTTATTAACGATATTTACAGCTTATCGAAATGCTCTGTTCGTCGTCTCCAAAGATAGAAGTCGATCGGCAAACCCTTCTTTATACTGGCGGAGGTGTTGAAGTTAGAATCATTGAAGTGCTTTGCATACAGAAAACATGACTCTACCCACAGATGTGGGTACATTTCCTTGATAAAAAAACTCAACCAGGCTCTTCGAAGAGGTTCTGGTGCTGACAGACTGTGTAATGAAGCATGTCGGTCACTACATCCAACAACCGAATATTTTGAATTGCACTCTCGTAACTTCTGCATCATTGAGCTTGGACTACAAAATCGGAGCGAGAAATAAAAATGGCGGATTACTCGAAGTGTTGGGCCGGTAGTCAATGTCCTTATTTGGCAGTTCCGCTGCAAATACTGTGTGCAAAAACTGTTCAAAACACGTCATAGAGAACAGAAAAATTGGAACAGGTTGCAAAATGTGACCAAAACAGAATATGACGAAGCATCTGAAGAGAATAATTTCAACTTTTACTTCAACTGTACTTATAAACACTACAAATCTACAACAAAACTTGTTTAAGGGTCTAGCATGATACGTCAAATTTAAACCGGGTGGTTTCAGGCAGTGGCTCGAATCGGTTTTGCAAATAAGGAAGTGCAAATAAATTGGTGACAATTTACAAAAGGTTTACAAATTTCTGTAATAATAATAAAAAGAAAAACCTGCTTAATAATATTTGGAAAGCTTTTGTCCACCAATTCAAAGCCATGTGGTGCAACTAACACATGAAGAAAAACATAAAACAGGAAATAATAATAATTTACCGCAACCTACTGTCTAAACATTTTTATTTTCTTATATAGAGTATCATTTAATTAATTTCCATATTATTATTTTTTTTTAAAGATTAGGTTTAGTTCACCCAAAAAATGTAACTTCTGTCAACATTTACTCACCCTCATGGCTGTTGAAGTCTAAAAGATTATGTGTAATTAATTCTATATTGAATCAAATCATTTTTTTTTTCCAAATCTACTTTTCGTAATGTTTATTTGATGCTTTTCCCATTTAACACAACAATGACTTTAAATTATCTTTCGGGGGTAATTTCTCTGCTAGATTAGATGTGTAATTAATTTGCGATTAATTAAATTAATTAATCGCCACAACGTGTAATTAATTAAATAAATAAAAAAAATAAAAAAAAACAACGCTTGACTTTTATTAATTATTAAAATTAGATGGTTACACCTCATGACATTGTATTTATTAAAGTGAATTATTCAATTATTTTATCCATGTGAAACCAACATGAATAAAAAGATTAGAAAGTCTTTTTACTTTAAAAAGTAAGTACATACACTCTAAAAAATGCTGGGTTGTTTTAACCCAACTTTGGGTCAAATATGGACTAACCCAGCCGTTGGGTTAAATTTTTACATTACATTTTTAACCCAACATTTCGGGTTTGTCCATATTTGACCCAAAATTGGGTTAAAACAACCCAGCATTTTTTAGAGTGTATATTAGCTTAAGAGCCTTGTTTGGAAAAAAAAAAGAAGAAAAAAAGTCTTTTTTTTTAATAGGACTTACTGGCAGACATGGATAAATTGATCGAGACAGACTTATGCACCAACACGAATCCCGGAATGACGGTGATTTAATTTGACCGTTTCACACGTCTGAAACCAATGTGTTCTTTGTCCTCTTTAGATACGCAATAACTGTAAAATCTGTAGCCCTCTCTAAAATGCCACTTCAATAACTCAATGTTCTCAGGAAGGCAGAGTAAGTAAACATCTTCCTTGTGTTGTCGTCAACATCCCCGCGGTACCAAAGGTGAGATGCCGTCAGAAGAAATCAATGGATTCTCAAGGTTATTTGAGTTCTGAAGAGCACTCGCTGTGTGCTAATGAGTCTGGCACACTGTGCACTCGTAGCGCAGGAATTAATCAGCTGTTGATATCACTCATTACAGTCATCGGACCATAACATAACAGCCTCATGAATGTTTCATTTGAAGTTGAGCGCTCACAAAGTCAGCAGGTTACTCTGTTACTCTCTAAAAAGTCGCCAAACAATCTCTATTTCATGGAGAGGCTTAGATTGGATTTGATCAGTCCGACTGAAATGCTGTGATAGTTCTGCCTTTCAAGAGTAATCCCCACATGATAGTCCTAATGCTGTTGTGTTATAGCAAAGATAAGAGATATTCCTAAGGAGGGCTGGAGAGGATTATCCTTTATCCTACATCAATTCCTTTAGCGGAAAAGCAAGCAGATAGTGATGTCTCTAACAGCGTTCTGCGGTTTGTACATCCGTTGGGTGAGATGCGGCCATTTGTCGCATAGAGAAGAGCCACTTATAGCGTGAGTGTGAGTGAATGCGTGGCCATGAGCAGATGTGTGTGTAATGTCAGTAATAAATCAGCCTTAATAGAGCAGATCGGCATGTTAGGAAACAGTTGGCACTCAGCGAAGCTTTTGTTTTCAATCACATTTTATCGCTAATAAAGTGTAAATTCACAGAAGGGAGAATTCAAAAGAAGAACTTGTTATCAGATTCTAAAAGAGTTAAACAGTTAAAAAGGTCAAACATGAATCACTTTATATTAGGTGTCTTTAATAATGTATGTGGATAAAATAATGTTATATTTCGCACCTATTGTGTTCATGTTGTACTGTAAAACACTTTCTGGAATTGAGGTGGGATGCGGGTACGTTTTGGGACCAGTTTCACGCTCTGGTTAGGTTCTCCTGAGAACTTCAATATAGAGTAGGGTATGGACATGAGAGATTGCAACCTGTCACTTCACACACTTCTGAATCCTTTTGAGGTCTGCTCAGGCGGTAATGGATTTAATGGCTGTTCGGTTTTGGGGGAGTGTGAAATAAACGGTATTGATTGTCTTTTTGGTGTACCAGAATATGTCTTTACTGGATTCATTTCAGCACATTCAGACTGATGTCAGATTTAGGACTGTGTTTTAGTGATCAATGACATGATGATTATCTTTTTTTCTTTTTATGTTTTTGAATGAAGTCTCTTATCCTCACCAAGGCTCAAGGCTCACCAATAATACGGTAACACTTTACAATAAGGTTTCATTTAACATGGATAAACTCCGGTCAATTTTAACATTGAGCTCATTTTTTTTTTCAAGTGCTGTCAGAACAGACAAAACGACAAAAATCAGTGTTGCCTACACCGTGTTATCGTCTTTTTAAAGGGATACTCCACTTTTTTGGAAATAGGCTCATTTTACCACTCCCCCAAAGTTAAAAAGTTGGGTTTTACCATTTTTGAATCCATTCAGCCGATTTTTTTTTATATTTAGAAGAATATCAGTAACCAGACAGTTTCTGGTCTCATTGACTTCCATAGTATATTTTTTTCCTGCTATGGAAGTCAATGAGACCAGAAACTGTCTGGTTACTGATATTCTTCTAAATATCAGAAAATTGGCTGAATGGATTTGAAAACGGTAAAAACCCAACTATTTAACTCTGGGGGAGTGGTAAAATCAGCCTATTTCCAAAAAAGTGGAGTATCCCTTTAAAATTCGCACCCTGTTGACACCAATGGGGCATGTTCTAAACCTGCTTTTAGCCTTTTAACATCCTTGATTTGTCATTACAAATGCACAGCCATGTGAGTCGTGTTTTTAAGAGTGACTACGGTCAATCTGACTGCAGTAGATGTGAAAGATATTAATAAAAATGATGTTAATTCAGCCAGCTCACATACCTGTATTTACTTCCTGTTTTCGGTCGAAGCCCACAGTAGTCGATTGTCGAGTTCACGCGTGCGATCATCAGTGTTGTGCAAGTTACTTCCAAACTGTAATACATTAGGTATTACTTGTTACTGTTATTTAAAAGTAATTCATTACCTTACAATATTACTGTCTCAGAATTGTAATGCGTTACATTACTCATGTATTACTTTTGAGTTACTTTCACCAAAATAACTACAGAAGTAGAACTTAATTTTTGGGCTGTAAGGATATGCAATATGAAACCGAAATCGCGATTCGCCACACGACTCAGATCCACGAACCTACAGAATCGCGACACACCTCTTCCAACTCCAGCGTTATTCTCCTTACCGTCCAGATCCAATGCTGCCTTATCTTTAAATTAGGCTATTAGTATTATTTGAAGTTAACATTATAAAATACGTAGACCTACACCACAAAACTAGTTGAGGATAAATCATTTAAAATTGGGGAAGTCCAGCATTATGGACATGACATTTGCAGTCAAAACTTGAAATAAAAATTCTGTATTTCAGAAAATACATATATTGAAACATATATAGGCTACTTCCTTAAAGGACTCCAGGCATTAGACAAATATCAGTCTATGTTTTATTTTTCATATTAGCGAAAAGACATTCATGCGTGACAAAAAAAAAAAAATAGGAGGCAAAATATATTTTTTGTAATTCTGTTAATTACACTGCGCAAATCGGATGAGGAAGGGTTGGCTCTGCAGTCTCCATAGAACTTAAAATATTCATTTTATTTTAGTTTTCGTGTTCGCATTTATGAGGAAAAAACAATGTTACAGACGCGACCGCTCTGAACTGGCACTAAAAGACTGCTTTAAAACTTTTACATAGTCTGTTGCCTTTAAGAAGTAAAAGCAGTATGGCAAGCCGTTTTAACATTTAATCATTTTAACCTACAAGTCTCTATTTTCATGCTACTAGTACTTATTTTTTAGATACTAGTATCTATTCCATTAAGTACTAGTACCTATTCATTAGCTACTAGTGCTTATTCTTTAGATACTAGTGCATTTTCTTTAGATACTAGTGCTTATTCTTTAGGTACTAGTACTTATTCATTAGATACTAGTACTTATTCATTAGATACTAGTGCTTATTCATTAGATACTAGTGCTTATTCCAATAGTGTCTAGTATTTAATTATACCCAACTTGTCAAGAAAAAAAAGGACTAGTACTGATTTTTTAGTTACTAGTAACATTTTAGATCAAAGATATCTTTACCTTAATTGATACTAGTACTGTTTGAATAATCAGTATGCAAATTATATGTTGAATATTAATGAACCAACAACATATGATATGAGGATGACAGGAAACGGAAGGAGAAGAGGAGAAAGGATTAATGTAAAACATGTCTGAGGTTGTTGAACAAATTCGCAGAAAATGCAGTTATGTTGAAAGAGCACATGGACATGGAGTCTTAGGAAGCGCACATCTGAAGGCCATTGATTCGACTTTATTGAATTTAAGAAGAATTGAAGGCTCGCTGTCTCCTGAAACAATGGAGGAACTTATTAGTAGTCTATCGGATCTCAGAGCTTTCGTCAGACAGTCTGTGTCACTCGAGGAGCGCAGAGCAGACGCCTTCACAGTTCCTAGAATTCGCTCAGGTGAGGTCTGTAGCTTTCACAGATGCTGCTCGGAAACACGCTGTTACTCTGGTCTCGTTTAAAAGAGGCGTTATGTTATTTATTTATCTCGCGTCTCGTTTTCATGTCCCGCATTCCCAAATCTTTCCGAATGAATAAATATGGTGTTAATGAGAAGACTAATTAAAAAGTAGGCTAAGTCCTAAACTTCTCAGTGTCTGACCATCATCCACCTGTAGTGTTTACCGTTTACCGTGTTTACTTTGATGACTGGTGATAATAAAAATAAAATAAGTTATCAAAAAACGCTACAGCACTCGAGGGAATTAAACTATTGACTTTGGCTTTTGGTTTTATGAACTATGCTCAGTATTTCACTGCAGCATGGTAGGGTACCTTTAATACTATTTTGTGTAAATGGGTAAAAAACAAACAAAAAACTTTTTAATGTGAACACGTGCAGTATCTGAATAAGAAGTCCAGAACGTCCTGCAGAAAAATAGGCCCACAACATTAAAGATCCAAGAGTATATTAAATTGTACACATGGGGTACTTTTTATCCTTGTGTGCACCAAACCCATCTGTGTTTGCTGCCAAAAAACTCTTTTATTTCATCTGACCACAGAAGCCTGTGCCGTTTGAAGATCCAGTTGTGTCTAACAACTAAGTTTGCTGGAGTTTGTTCTTGGATGAGCGAGGAGGATTTTTATTGAAACCCTCCCAAACAACATGTGGTGATGTAGGTTTGTAGTTTAAAAAAAAAAAAAAAAAAAAATGCTCTCTGACCCCAAGACTCAACTAATCTCTGCAATTCTCCATCGGTGATCCTTGAAGAGTCTTTGGCCACTCAAACTTTCATCCTCACCGTCCATTAAGAAAATATAGACACACATCCACTTCCTGGCAGAATCATTGCATCTTTAGTTGATTATAACTTCTTAATTATTGCCCTGATGGTCAAAATGGGAATTTTCAATTCTTTAGATATTTTCTTACAGCCACTTTCTATTTTGTGAAGCTCAACAATCTTTGAACACTGAATCTTTGAGCACTGATGAACTATATTCTACACTGATGAACTATATTCACTGATGAACTATAAGCACTGATGAACTACATTGGTTTTGCTCATTGTGACGGATGATTAAAGGGATTTGGCATTTGAATTTCCTCATATTTAAACTCCTGTGAAACAAGAAGTCATGACTGGACAATTTCATGTTTCTAGTCACCTTGATGTGCTAAAAAAGGTAAATATAAATGGGAATATCCTTCAGAGATATTTTACTCGTAAAATATTCTAGGGATGACAACAATTATGGCCAACGTGTTTTGGAGAAAAACATTTATTTCATAATGTGATTTACCCCCACTTTCAATTCTTTTACTTCAATGAAAGGTTAGAATTTAGCATTTTTTTAAATGAAAGATCAAACGGATAAACAATGCAGATTTATTTTTTTTACAGCCAGTTTTGATTTACCAGGGGTGCCATCAATTTTGACCATGACTGTATAGCCTAGTACAATACTGCCTTACAAAGGCAAAGTGCAGTAACTACACATTTGGTAAAAAATGAGTTAAGACTTATGGGCTTTAAGACATGTGTTCTGTCTTGTGAAAAAAAATATCTGGGTTAAATTATGTCCCGTTTCGGAGATGCATTACCACATAATCTACCCATAACATATTTGACTGGCTGATATAAAAACTTTAAAGGCCTTTTTCTCCGTTTCTTTGTTTGCGTAGTTACTGCACTTAGCCTTTGTAGGGCAGAATATATAGCCATAATAAATCTGCATTTACACAAATGATGCTTCAAACGTTTTATTTGATTCTCAGTACTCCGTGTCATTACTTTGATAATGCATTAAAGACAAGTCCCATGTCATGTTTGTCCTGAGCACCTGCTCACAGTTCTTCAGAAAAATCGTCCAGGATTGTTGGCTTCCAGCATCTTCTGCATAATTTCACTCTTTCCAGAAGCAGTGACTGTATGATTTTTGAGAACATTCACTGATGATAACTGAGGGACTTACAACCATTAGTGAAAACATATACTGATGTTCCAGGAAACACCAATGCATTAAAGGGGGGCTTAAAATTTGCACAGAATGATTGGGTAGATTCTTATTTTGTCTTCTGAAAAAATAAGCATGTTCTATGTAGCCTAGCTTGCAGTGCAGATACAAGATCCTACATCCTCTTCAAAAGATTTCATCATTCGCGTGAGTAGCCTGCCCTGGTAGCGTTACGGTTGCTTGTAACGTGCCGCGCTGTTACTTTCAATTAACAAAATAAAAAATAAAAATAGGCTACTGCAAATTTCTGGTGTTATTTTTGGGATTGTTGGGATTTTTTGTGATTGTTTGGAGCATTTACAATCATTTATCAAAACTTTAGACACAGAGCCCACCTCAGATTGTTTTTAATCAATGCATAAATTCTAAAAACAGATTAACACTAACAAGTATGAAATATCGTTATGTTATCATTATGACTTTACTTGTTGGCACATGACTGCAGACAAATATCACACCAGAATCTGAACTCCTGCTGCCATTTTAAACATTTAAACCGACTTTGGCGCCTAGCTACTCATTCATTAGATACTAGTACTTATTCATTAGATACTAGTACTTATTCTTTAGATACTAGTGCTTATTCATTAGATACTAGTACTTATTCATTAGATACTAGTACTTATTCATTAGATACTAGTACTTATTCATTAGATACTAGTACTTATTCATTAGATACTAGTGCTTCTTAATAAGATACTAGTGCTTATTCATTAGATACTAGTACTTATTCATTAGATACTAGTACTTATTCATTAGATACTAGTACTTATTCATTAGATACTAGTACTTATTCATTAGATACTAGTGCTTCTTAATAAGATACTAGTGCTTATTCATTAGAGACTAGTACTTATTCATTAGATACTAGTACTTATTCATTAGATACTAATACTTATTCATTAGATACTAGTACTTATTCATTAGATACTAGTACTTATTCATTAGATACTAGTGCTTATTCATTAGTTACTAGTACATATTATTAGATACTAGTACTTATTCATTAGATACTAGTACTTATTAAATAGATACTAGTACTTATTAAATAGATACTAGTACTTATTCATTTGATACTAGTACTTATTTCAATAGTGACTAGTAACTTTTCTTTTGTTACTAGTAACTTATTTTTTTTTTTTGCCATTGACTTCTATTGGGATCTGTCATTCAGATATCAACTATTCAGTTCTGACTAGTATATATGTAAATTGTGACTAGTACATATATATTAGATACTAGTAGTTTATAATTAGATACTATTACTTGTTTTTTAGATACTAGTACCCATACTAGATACTAGTAAGTATTGATTGGATACTAGTAACTATTAAATAGATACTAGTGCTTATTCTTTAGATAGTGCTTATTCATTAGATACTAGTGCTTATTCATTAGATACTAGTACTTATTCATTAGATACTAGTACTTATTCATTAGATACTAGTGCTTATTCTTTAGATACTAGTACTTACAGTAATTTTTCATTAGATGCTAGTAACTATTGATTAGCTACATAAAAGTCATCCGCCGCTGCATTTGTACGGTTCTTAGCACGTTTATTGCAACTTCATTTCATCTTTTTCTCATCAAACAACCAGACACAATCTGCACCAGGGATGAGTAGACAGGGAATTTCTTCTGTGTAGAGACCACTGGTGTAGACCAGCAGTTCTCAAGTGTAGGGGGGTGCATGAAATAATTTGATAAGCCACATCTAGGCTATACTGCATTTTCCGGACTAAAGTCACGTTTTTTATAGGCTAATGAAACACGCTGTGATTTATTCCAAAGTGACTTAGGCCAATATAATGCATTCAAAGAAGGCGTTTATTGCTGTATTTTGGTTAATTTTTGGTGTGCGCCAGAAAGATGTTCCAAAAAATAAAAATATACATTTAGCCTGTATGGGCTATGACTATAAATGACAGTGTAGCCTATTTGCTGACATCGCAGCCTGTCTATCAAAAAATAAAACAAATAAATAAAGCATAAAAAGTTATTCATGCTTAATTTAATTTGTCTGTTGCCTCAAATATAAAGGATGTGCCAGTTAGTCAAATAAATCAATTCCCTTGCTGTGAAGTCGCGGATTTAGCTTAGGCTATGTTGGGACTCGACTGAAGTGTGAAGCCTTCTTCATATATTAATAGTTAGCAAGCAAATGTTACATTGTAAATATTGAGAGATGCGCGAACCCAACGTCCGCACAGTTTCAGTTTCGATTCAGGTAAATTCGTTTAGGCTTGGTGTTTAAAAATAAGGCTAAATGTTGATTGTAATAAAGAGGAAATAGGCTTTTAAAGGCTATTTTTATTATAGTCTACTATATGCCTACTTATTTTTAATTTTTGTTTTCTGAATAGCCTAGCTACGATTCATTTAAGGATTTGTCATACAGTAAGGGGAAGTAAAATATGCATATACTTTGTTTGTAGTGTTTACATTGTTAATAGGTTGTATTTTATTTACCGGCCTTTTACACTATTTCTAAATAATAAAATATGATTTTTACAACTGCGCGCGCGTGTTTCTCTCTCGTGGCCCGGTGTGACTATATATATATATATAAAGCTTTCTGTATTATTACAAAATGCATAGGATGGAGACCATTTGGCCGAAAATTTTTTTTATTAGAACTGTAAACTGGGGTAACTCAGTCACCTTATGTTGTTCTAGAGAGAGAGAGAGAGAGAGAGAGAGAGAGAGAAAAGTATGCTCGCACTTGCCCATTTAATGTCATTGAATGGTGGATTTAAAAAAAAATAAAAAATAGAGCCCATGCAAATCTGTCGCAAACAGACCAAAATGAAAAGTTACCTTTATGAACTTTGTATACAACATCTTGTGCTGCAGTCATGTGTGCGAGTGCGCAAAAAAAAAAAAAAAAAAAAAAATGAATAAACAACTCTTATTTTGACACGAATCGTATATCAGACGAAGACTTATTCCGAATTTTTAATTGTGCATTATGAATGCTCTCCAAAAGTCACAATCTCTGGATTGTGGTCGTTTGGCTGATAAGTAGGTTTTTAACTATTGTTTGGATTTTATTACTGCATGTTATGTATTCAGTATGGCCATATTAAACGCATTTTCTCCCCTTAACCAATTAGCTTCTTCTCATAGCCTTAGTTTAGCCTACATTACCATATGAACTCTGATTGGATGGTTTAGAATACTCATGTTTATGTAATAATTTGCTTGAAAGAAGATATCTCTTCATATTTCCTTACTAGTTCCTTATAAGTTTGAAGATATCTGCAAATTAATAGATACTAGTAGCTATTCTTTTTTGATATCATTTATTAATTTATGACAAGTAAGTATTCCAATTTTGACTAGTATAGTCTTAAAACATACTAGTGCTTATTCTTTAGATACTAGTATGTATTCATTAGATACTAGTACCTATTAAATAGATACTAGTACTTATTCATTAGATACTAGTACTTATTCAATAGATACTAGTAACTATTTATTAGACACTAGTATCTTTTGTAATTGTTACTAGTAACAAATCTTATATTACTAGTCAAAACTGCTTATTTACTAGTCTTAAGTTATGACTAGTCAGAACAGCTGCTGTATAGTTAAATTAAAAAATGTACTAGTAAATTAAAAATTCTTACTAGTAACATTTGGAATAAATACTAGTATCTAATAAATAGGTACTAGTATCTATGGAATAAGTACTAGTATCTAATTAATAAGTACTAGTATCTAATGAATAAGTACTAGTATCTAATGAATAAGTACTAGTATCTATTGAATAAGTACTAGTAGCTAATGCATAAGTACTATTATCTAATGATTAAGTACTAGTATCTATTTAATTAGTACTAGTATCTATTTAATTGGCACTAGTACCTAATGAATAACTACTAGTATCTAATATATATGTACTAGTCACAATTGGAATACATACTAGTCAGAACTGAATAGTTGATATCTGAATGACAGATTCCAATAGAAGTCAATGGCAAAAAAAAAAAATTGTTACTAGTAACAAAATAATAGTTACTAGTCACTATTGAAATAAGTACAAGTATCTAATGAATAAGGACTAGTATCTAATGAATAAGTACTAGTATCTAATGAATAAGTACCAGTAACTAATGAATAAGCACTGGTATCTTATAAATAAGAACTAGTATCTAATGAATAAGTACTAGTATCTAATGAATAAGTACTAGTATCTAATGAATAAGTACTAGTACCTAAAGAATAAGCACTAGTATCAAAAGAAAATGCACTAGTATCTAAAGAATAAGCACTAGTAGCTAATGAATAGGTACTAGTACTTAATGGAATAGATACTAGTATCTAAAAAATAAGTACTAGTAGCATGAAAATAGAGACTAGTAGGTTAAAATGATTAAATGTTAAAACGGCTTGCCATAAAAGCAGACAATACACTGTAATACAACTGTAATACAAGCCTCACTGAACATGTAACGAGTAAAATATTACTGAAAATTGATTAGTAATGCCTTACACTACTGCGTTACAGCAAAAAGTAATATGTTACTGTAATGTATTACTTTTGTAATGCGTTACTCCCAACACTGGCGATCATTATGATACATGTGGAATATTTGCTTGAAAAATCACTCAAAATTGTTGTGGGTAATACTTTTTTATTGAATCAGCTAATTAAGTAATCACTAAGTATATTGTTTGAGTTCAATATACAATACGTTTGTTTTTGTGCAAGAATCCCTCAACCTTTTAATATTGGCATTAAATTACTTTTTGCCATAAACTGTATGGGTGGTTATTAATTATAATAAAAATTGTTAATTATATAGACTTTCCAACACCCTAGGTCGCTTTACAATATAAGAAATTAAAAAAAAAACAACCAACATCAAAGATGGCAGAAAGTAATATTCAGAGGTTACTTACAATAATCTCTTACAATATCCATAACAAGGCAGAGGCCTACATCAAAGCGTACAAAAATAAGCATGTCATGGAACCTTTAAAAGATTGTGAGCTGAAGAGTAATATTTTTAAGTGATTTTATGAGGTTTTTGATGGAGAGAAGGGTGGATACTAGACAGATGTCTTGAGGAAGAGCATGCCACAATGCTAAAAGACCTGAGTCCCATGGTTACCAGACTATTGAAAATGCCAAATATGATACAGAAGATATTTTTCACCAGCCGCCACTACTAGCAACTGCAAAGCAACATGCTAAAAGCCTCTCAAAACCCCTTTGCAACAACACCCTGGCAACCACCCATAAGACCCTAGCATCATTGTGTCAAGGTTGGACTTCAGAAAAAGTAAACTCAGTAAAACACTGATGGTTTGCTCCGGCATTATCGGCTTTGGACCTTTGTGTTCTTTATTATTAATCACTCTTTATTAGTAATATCAGTATTCACATTGTTAATTCCAGTTTTGAATGCCTGTCAAACCTTGAATGAAATCCCATGAGTACATCAGAACATCCATTTCTGTCTCATTAGTCCAGTGTGAACAATCAATCAGGCCAACAGTGTGAACCAGCAGCAGGGGAAGCAAGCGGCAGACACTCCATTATTTTGAGTGTCAGACATCCACCCATCTGATTGTGAGCAGCAGTGACATTTCAGATATGTGTGATGGCAGCTCTAATGTTGCACATGATGAATGAAAGCTTAAGGTTCCAGTAGAATGATTGCACTCAGTTTGAGCAATTGCGAGCTCTCCTGATACTTCACTGTTCTAAGTGGAAGCAATCCGAGGCTGATTGTTTGTCAGTTTTAACAGTAGACATTACAAAAAGTGCTGTGGTAAAATCACTGGTTAATCGGACTTAACACAGGAAGTAAACAGCCCAGCTCATTGGGAAAACGTGGCAACATCCATCATTGCTGCTTACACAAATGTCCTGTGAGCATCGCTAAACAGATGAATGTGAATTGTTGCACTTATCGTGGCAGTTTGTGAAAGAAATGTCCAGTGAATGGCGCTAAAAGTTGAATGCTCTCTCACGTATATATAACGTACACCTACACTAAACCCTACCTGAAACCTAACCAATAGTGTTAACGATATAAAATGTAATATAAGAGTCATGATCCGTGTTTTGGATCAAATCCAAGCACTGCGCATCTGCAAATGGAATATAAGTTGTTGGTGTTTTTCTGCCAATAGTGTTCAATTCGGAAGTGATTTTTTTTTGTATAGGTTTTTGGAGTTATGCGTAGGTAGAGGCATGCATTGCCAAATGCCAATGAGGCAATATTGGAAGTCAAAGTGAAAAATGATTACAGCTGTGAAAATGTAATTTGTAATATGAATGTTGAAGATTCTTGGATATTGTTGATGCAATGCAAGTACCACGGGTTCAACGGCCATGGATACTCAAGGCCCAGACTTCTGTGGATGCAAATGGAGCATTCCTTTGATTCAATGTTACAGATTTTGCCATATACTTTAAAATACCACTGGAGTCTGGAGACAAAAACTGTTTCAGCCATTAGGCATGCCTGGACGTTTTCTTGCTATTTGAAGCTACATTGTGTAACTCTTTTAGTTTATTCTTAGCTAAAAACACTTAGTTCTTTCAAAAATATATGTGCTCATTAATGTATATTTACTTCGTTCAAGTAATAAAGTATTCTCGTGAGTGTATAATATGCCATTGAAAATACATACAGGTAAGGGGTTCTAATGTCGGTCGCCATGTTGCCCCTCCATCTTGAAAGTACATTAGCCAAAGAGGGACATACCCATTAAATCAAGCTTCGCCTTTCGCGTTTACATTTGAGTTAACACTCATGGACGAGGTCGAACTGGAAGCCATGTTAATCTTGGACTACATTGGCCACCGTAGGAGTTAAAACGAAATCGGAATTGAGAGGAAGAGAAACTAATATTCACTTGACGGTCATATACCTTTTCACTGCTAGATGGCGGTAAAAATCACACAGTGTAGCTTTAAAAAAGAACACTAGAAGGGTGTCCCCGCAGCCTTTCTGTAAAACGAATAGCTATAAGGGTGACCGCTATTTTAATATTATGGTGTTCTTGATATTTCAAGATGGCGCCTGTGTGTTTGGCTTGCCATCTGTTGCTCTTGTGGTTTCTCTGCTTGTTTGCTGTGTTTGTAAACTGCTATCCGTGACTAGTCTACGCCCGTCAAGCTCTCCTATACATCCGCTTCTCTGTTGTGGACTCATTCACAAACTCGCACACCTTGGACGTGGACTGGCCCTTCTACAAATTGCACAAGTCATTCTGAACGGTCATCCTGCACAATATCCACCAGTGGACACTTAAAGGAACACTCCGACTTTTTGGGACTTTAGCCTATTCACCTTATCCCCCAGAGTTAGATAAGTCCATACATACCTTTTTCATCTCCGTGCGTGCTATAAGTCTGTTTGACGCACCCACCGCTAGCCTAGCTTAGCACAAAGACTGGATGTGAATGGTTGCAGCTTTCATACTAATCCAAATGAGTGACAAAATAACGCAAACGTTTTCCTATTAACATGTTGTGGTTTGTATAGTCACAGACTGTACAAATATCAAGGCCATATGAGACACAGACATCTTCTAATAGGCTAAAGTCCCAAAAAGTCGGAGTGTTCCTTTAACAACTCTCGGAGAAAGCGAAGGAGGAAACGAGGAACCCACGGAAGAAACTGAAGGCTTATTTATGAGCTGGTATTTAGTTTACTGGTTTGGTGCTCCGACCTGTTTTTCCCCTGCACCTGAGTCATGTCGTTCGGCTGATCTCCACAGTCTTGGCTAGTTAATCACGGAAATCTGCACTCATTGAGAAAAGCGTCTTCATCTCACGTTACTATTCCTCCACCTAAGATGGCATTAATAAACGCCCGGTCTGTGGTGAATAAGACCTTTTTATTAAATGACTTCTACTCTTCACATAACTTAACAGAATCCTGGATAAACGTTGGTGATTTAAAACCCTCAGAACTGGTTCCAGCCAACTGTACATTTTGCAACTCTCCTCGTCCTAATGGACGTGGGGGGTGGGATTAAAACAATTTTAAAGAACTCTCTCTCCTCACGCTGCCAGTTTGTCCCTGTTACAGCCTTCCTTAGCTTTGAAGCTCAGCTTCTCCACCTAGACTGAATGGTCCTGTCTATCTAGGGGTGATATACCACCCTCCACATTTGACTAAGGATTTTATACAGTAATTTACTGAGCTTATTGGCAATAATGCCTCAAACTATGATCGCTTCCTACTGGTGGGCGATTTTAATATTCATGTTTGCTGTCTCTCAAATTCCTTGTCGCAGGAGTTTCTTAATTTAATAGATGCTTTTAATCTATCGCAGTGGATCAAAAACTCTACTCATATTCACGGCCACATCTTACAGGCTCAATGTCATTGATATTGTGTTCTCAGATTTTCTGCTCTCTGACCTTAAGCCTATTTTATTCTCACTGTCTCTTCTGGAGCTTTCTCAACTCACTATTGCACCTGTTACATTGTCACGGTTCTATTCTCTACAGTTTAGCACAAACTTCGATCTGTTCTTTGCTGAACTATGCTCACACTTGCACTTGGATCAACATTTTAGCCTTTTAAATTTCTTCCTGGATTAAGGTAGCAAATGTGACTGCTCCCATTAATGCCTCACAAGTGCAAACCAAAATATGAACTGTGCAAAACTCTGACACTCCAAAAGACAAATTTGTATAAAGGCTGAACGCAAATGGAAACGGGACAGCCTACTAGTCTCATTTCAAATGTTCAAAAGACTCTCGTACAGTACATCATACCAGAACGCTGCTAAGTCTGGGAAAGCTGCTTATTTTTCGAACTTAATTGAATCCAATCACCCAAAGTTTCTGTTTTCAGTCATTCAGACAGTTGTAAATCCATTTATTAACACATTTTCTGTTGCTAGAGGCTTATTTATGTATTTACTTATGCTTATTTAAATTCTATGTAAAGGCTTCCAAATTTTTTTATTAACAAAATCACTAAATTAAGACTTAGTGTCTGCCCTAATTTAACTGCCCCCCCCCCCCCCCAATCTTGACACGTACTTCTGGTATTTGGGAGGTTTTTGATCCTATCAACCTCCAGACACTGAAGGGCGTGACTGTCAAGCTCAAACCTTCAGGCCACGTTTACACAAAACAAAACGAACATTTTCCCCCTCTCCGTTTTCAAAAATAACATCGTTTACACACCCGCATAAATACACTGTCGAGCGCCATCATAACTACTCCAAACCTATTGGCGGCAGTGTAGGGGTTAAGGATAAAGCCATTCAAGCCAATCAGAATCCTCAGAAACGACAAGAAAGAACCTAAAATGCCGTTTCTCCCAGTTCACACGACAACACATAACCGGCGTTTTCACAAATCTCCACTTTGGCCAGAGTTTTTAGAAATAATCGTTTTCAGTGATAAAAACGCGTTTTCGTGTAAATGAGAGGGCAAAACGCAGAGAAATATCTCTGCGTTTTCCCATCGTGTAAACGGGGCCTCATTTTGTCCTAATGATATCATTCACCTGAGATTTTTTTAAATCAATCATTGATTCGGTTGGGCCATGTTATCTTTTATCAACAAGTGTCTAAAAACGGGCTCTGTTCCTGCCAATCTTAAAGTGGCTACGGTCACTCCTCTGCCTAAGAAGCCTTCACTAGATCCTTTTGTTTAAAAAAAAAAAAAAAAAAAGATACCGGCCTATCTCTGTCGAACCTTTCATTTCTAAGTTATTGGAGAAAATTGTGCTTGATCAACTTGTATTGTAATATTGTACTATCTTTATTGTCCACAAAAACAACACTTTTTGTCAAATACTTATCTTTGAGGTTTTTCAATCTGGTTTTAGGACTGCTCATAACACTGAGTCCGCTCTCCTGAGAGTGCCAAATGATATTTATCTCTACTGATTCTGGAGATACTTGAGGTCATTGTTTTTGGGCCAAAAAAAATTCTTAGTGTATAAGCCCTGATTTAGGGAGTCTTCCTGCTTTAAAATCCCCAGGAGTGCGGAACTTACAGTAGGTGTTCTTGTTGACCTGCCTTTAAAATTTGACATCCGTTCATTTCATCCGTATCAGTTCCAGTTTCTAACAACTTCGTCTACTATCTAAAATCAAAAGCTTTCTCACTCCGAAAACTCTCGGAAATGGCTGTTCATGCATTTATTACGTGTCGGCTAGATTACTGCAGTTTCTTATATTGCAGTATATCAAGTTCTCAAATCTCTCCAATTCTCGAATCTCTACACTGGCTTCCAGTTCGACAGAGAATAGATTTTAAAATTATTCTCTTTGTTTTTAAATCTCTACATAACACAGCTCCTGCTAATCTCTCTGAACTTGTTTGTCCTTACACTCCATCCAGAAGCCTAAGATCCCTGGGGGTGGCGTGGCAATCGGGAGAGTTGGGGCTTGGGGCAGGAACCGGATAACAATCAAAAAATTAACTTTATTTAAATGAAATAAACAAACAAAATACCTGCCCCCTCACTGAACTGCTGGCTACCCAAATAAAACATAACTACCGGCCAGAAGCCCCTCGCAGACAACTGCTGGCTTACCAAAAATAAAATATAAAATACAAACAAAAGCAGGCCTGTTCCTCTCTCGATCATCCACTCTGCCGCTCACCCTTTATACTTCCGCTCCTGCAGAGAAGCAATGCAGAGAAGCGATGTGTCTTCAACGTAGATTTAAAACACTCAATTAGGTTATAGAATGTAATGTGTAAAGGGAGACTCAGAAAGTCCAAAGACGCAGTGCTGCTACCACAAATGAAGCCACACTCGTATGAAGCCACACTCGAGAGATACTGGAACATTTCCTGGTGCCATTCAACAGTCTGGCTCCAGCATTCTGCACCAGCTGCAGCTGTGAAAGCAACTTCTTAGACAACCCCAAATATAGAGAATTACAGTAATCCAATATGGATGAAATGAATACATGGATCTCAATTTCCATATCTTTAAAAGACTGGAAGCCTTTCAATTTGGCAATACCCCTCAAGTGAAAAAAAGGCTAACCTTTACCACAGCATTTATTTGATTATCGAATTTCAATTCGGAATTGAAAATCACACCAAGGCTCCTATCTTGAGTATTAACATTAGAGGCTAAAGGCCCCAAATCACCACTTTAATTACAGATTAATTAAAGAGAGATTATTCCCAGAGGGAGCATATTGAAAACAAGACAGGGTGAGACACGAACCCTGGGGACACAGAAACAATGGGAGGAGCAAGGGTTCTCCCCTTCAAATATGATGAAATCCACTTTAATACAATCCCACTTTAATAATGCCTACCCACTGACCCAAAGGTTTAGGTTGTTAAAGTAAAAATAGTTACTGGAATTGCTAAAGTTTTGAAGATCGCAGTGGTATAGCACTGCAAAGATATTGAGTGCTTGTGTTTTCCACTTTATGTGAGATATTTGCTGCTTATTAAACCTGTCAGTGATATGAAACAATAAAGTCGATTTACTGCCGCATTTACATGGAGCTGATACAAAATTTGAAGTGTGTACATAGCCATTGGTCCTCTTAGCAGGATGAAAAATAAAGTCTTAATGGGAATTTTGAATTGAAAGCGATTGGTTTATAATTTGAAGCTGTCAATCATTTCAGTATGAGCTCACGGGACCTGCATTCTCACGAAAACTATACAATGAAAGCAGCAGACTAGTTTATGGTAAATCTCTTATTTGCATCTAAAGGCTATAATGACATGATTGTGAAAGTGTAGAACTCAGTGAGCACGTCCCAAACACATCTTCAGCGCAACGACTCTTGTGTATTAGAAGACATGTCTGGTATTGGCTACATTGCACAACACCGCTAAGGCACATTGTAATTAGTATTTGTAAAAGTAATTGTGTGCACATCCCACCTTCTGGCAGGTGCAGGCAGGAACTTACTAAAGTGAAAAAAAAAAATTTAATGTCCGCAACACTCCTTTAAACTCCCATATTTAATATAAAGGCAACGTTTCGACCCTGCTGGGTCTTGAAGAGATACATATGTAGGCCTTACAAATGTTTTGAATTATAATCAACTGACCCACCATGTGATTTCGATTAGTTCTAAAAAGCCTATAGCCCCACGTAGAAAACACGAAGAGGACACTTACATATTAACAAACTTATACATCTTGAGATTGAATAAATTCTGACACAAGTGGGGAATATGTTATGCAACAAATAGGGGACTTGTTTGGATCTGACACTCTTGTGTTATCGAAACGCTTTATGGCCGAATCAACCCAATCTTGTTTATAACCTCTATCTTTTTGTCAAGTCTGCAGCCTGCGTTGAGTAAAATGTATTGCCGCTGCATATTCTACTTACTGATCGGAAGACTTTTGACCAATGGCATGGTATGAAAACAATTCCCATGGAATATAGTATTGCGATCGGTGGGGCTTGCGAAAAAAATCAGTTTTTATGGTCGAGCCATCTTTGTATACCTGAATATCCAGGAAACATGCAATGTTTGTTGTATTCCAAAGTAAATTTCTAATGTTCATACAAGAGTTAAGATACGCATGGAAGCCCATTAATTAATCTACTGTGCAGTAAATAATAAGAAAAATATCATTGATAAACGGCTTGTGGAATAAGATCTTAGGATGGAATGGATTTCTCTGGTGCAGCACAAATTGGTTTTCAAAGAGACCCATATATAAGCAGGTATAGTTAGGAGTTACTTCCCATGGCAGTGCCTTTCTTTTGTATGTAGAAAATGAAAAAACTTATTGGTCAGAACTATATTAGCCAAGCATGCACTTTTTTTCTCATAATTTAAAGAGACAAAATTTTAAGAGAGATACTTTTTCACATTGTAATTAGTGACCTTCGATGCAAAGGGAGACCATAAATATAATGCAAAAATCTTCTCTTTTCACAATTAGGTAATCGTGGCAGCTGTAATTGTATTCACAGTTATATTTGTAATTAATTGTTCAGCTCTATGAAAAAGACAAAGTATCCAAACATTCGGGACTTTACTAAAAACATTCAGGGCTTAAGCCCCATCTGTCAGGGAGAGACGCGGATTAAATTGCTGGTACAACACAAAAATGTATTTTATCTGCAATGAGCACAGAATAATGACAGGACACAAGATTGGGAGAGAGAGTCCAAACTAGAGGTTGCAGGTATGATGAGGCGGACAGGGTTACTAAGCATTCATATCAGCATCCACTGGGCTGAGAGAGCGCAACACACACACTCTTAGAAGAAAAGGTTCTATATAGAACCTTAAAAGGTTCTATCAGCGCTACGTATTTGGAACCCCTAAAAGGTTCTATACACTCTTAAAAAAGGGTTCCTCTGGTTTCTATATAGAACCCTGGGGTTCCATACTTGGCCAATAGAACCTTTTACCAAAAAAAATGGTTCTATATAGAACCATTTTCGAGTTCCATATATGAAGCGGGGGATGGAACCATTTCTGGTTCTAAATAGAACCATTTATTCTAAGAGTGGCAAGGAATCCCATTGAGCGTGCTGAGAGGAGCAGGAGTGGAGAATCTGAGTCTCAGTGGTTCTGAGAACGATCCAGTGATGATTGACCACCGCTTTGTTCCGCCTGGAAGCCTGGGACATGGCCTCCTTAGCCCTCTTACGGGTGCGTGCCAAGGCAGATAGGTTCCCGAGCAGGGAAAATATGTGGGTGATAACCAACAGAGCATTGAAAAGTAGATATGACTGTAGATACTACCGGGAGGGAGTTGTGGGAATATTATACACTCTAAAAAATGCTGGGTTGTTTGAACCCAATTTTGGGTAAAATATGGACAAACCCAGCCATTGGTTTAAAAATGTAATTTAAAAATGTAACCCAATGGCTGGGTTTGTCCATATTTTACCCAAAATTGGGTTCAAACAACCCAGCATTTTTTAGAGTGTACCCACGGTAGTTGTAGCTCGGACTATGTGACGCCAGGTAGAGGAGAACTCAAGGTCCTGGTTGGCTCATTCGGATTGACTGTTGGTCTTAGGGTAAAAACCTGAGGACAAACCCATTGAGGCCTGTTCTGTCTACAGTACCAGACGACAAACCGGGTCACACATCCACAGTCCACAGCATGAGGGCCTAGGGCCTGGAATATAACTGGGGCACTGGTGAGCCCGAAAGCCAGGACCCGGTATTCTAAGTGTCCAGTTGGGGTGTTAAAGGCTTCCACTCATACCCCTCAAGTAAATGGTTCAAATGGTAGGCAAATCCTGAAACAAATTCAAAATTCAAATCCTCGAATTGGTGCCCTAGGACTGCCAGGACCACTGGAGCACTCGGGAATTCTAAATGATGCTTGAATTTTTTTACCAGGAGTGGCATAAAGTTGCCCAACAGCATTGTGAACGACTTATAGGGAGCATTACAAGACACATAAAATATGCGATTGGAAATCAGGGTTATTCCACAAAATATTGATTTCTGAAACTCTTTCTAAGTTTAAAAAAATGTGTAATGTTTTCTTTGCAATATTCGAGGTCTGAAAACATGGCATATTTAATTTTTTTTGCAAGTAAATTATCCAAAATACATACATATATATATATATATATATATATATATTTATATATTTATATATTTAATTTGGAAGATATGTTGTCAGTAGTTCGTAGAATAAGTTAAATATATACTGTATATATATATATATATATATATATATATATATATATATATATATATATATATTTTTTTTTTTTTTACTCAAACAAATACATATAAATAATAGATCCAGAGATACTTCTAATTTTGCAGTGGTCTCATTTTTTTCCAGAGCTGTATTTAGTCATTTGTCACCTATATTTATAAGTGAATGCACAGTGTTTACTTGAATACAAAAATATTATTATTATTCCTATCTTTTTCTTTAAGCGTTCATTCTGATCTTTCATCCTCTCTGCTTTCATTATCCTTTATTTACACCTTTTTTTTGCCTTTTTACCTTTCCTTGTTTCCTCCCAGACCTAATCTCTGTATCTGAACAGTACCTTGGACCAGGCAGAATCTCCTAGACGGAGTTCTTTTATCTTAAATGTCGCACATTTACCGGTTCACTGTCATGCTGTGTGTGGGGCAGGCCTGGTAAACTATGTGCAGATAACAGAGGACAGTCCTCTTAAATTACACTGTCACATTACCTTGTTGCCATGATAGTCCTGTTGACCTCTGTGTTGCTAAGACACTGCAGATATTACTGATAATCGTAGACTCCATTTTGAGGATTGTTCACTTTGTTTGCCACCATTTTACCTGTTACATCTTTGTATCGCTTTATTACAACTTTATTACACTGTAATACTTAGTTGTACTTTCTGTGTGTGTGTATAAAATATGCATCATGGTGGCTGTTTTATTATGAACAGTAATTGCTATCAATTGTTCAAAAAGACTTCATTAAATCCCCTTAATGAAGAGAAATTACTCATTCCGCATCAGTGGATATGTACTGGTCTATTGGCTTTTTATAGTTACCAAACAATGTTGAAACTTGCCGTATTAGTACATAATTAACTTACCTTCACAGAATGCTAACCAATAGTCCTATCAGAATTTGAAGTCTGAACTGTCCATTTTATATCATCATTTAACAGGCAGGTTTAAATGCTACTGTACATTGTCAAGTAGTCACAAGTCTGCCTCGGGAAATCATTGGTCGGTTTCCACTCAATGCCTAATTGAATCAGACCCTTTTACCCGCCATATTAATGAGTGCACCTGCACATCACACAATATAACGTGACAGCATAATGGCATTAGAGATGATGAGATCTGCTGATCTGTTTGGTTTGAAATAATTAGGCTAAATACACTTTATGTTCAAACACACTGAATGGACTTTAAACGTAGCCACGATGAGCAAGTTGCCAAGATGCAGCTCTTAAAAAGCAAAAGCATATCTGAAACACTGTAAACACCATGTTGTAAGAGTCAATGGTGCTCTTTCAGGTCCTAATGACTCAAAGTGTATATAGTAGTTCTGATTGGAACTGGAAGCTTGGAGGCATCTAAAAATGATACTATAAATAGCCCTTTCAGTCTTTGCTTGACTTATTTACTTATGGAGGATGATAATAAATGCAGCTGGCTTAGGAGCATTCAGAAATGTGCTGCATTAAATCAGGCTTCATTCTTTGAATGAGGTTTAATACAGCCGAGATGATAAGCCATATATCATAATTCTAATCTTGATAATTCCTTTCTGGTAAATAACATTTTTCTTTTTGTTATTGCAATTCGACTCATGCTGTTTTTTTTTGACCATCTTACACCATGATTGTTGCAATTTTAAGACAGCATGTTAAGTTAAAATTAGTTCTTCTTTTAAAATTGAGTTCTATTCCATTGTGTTCCATTCATCTATCACGTTACGAAGCACACAAAGACATCTCTATCACTGGAACAGTCTTTTCTTGGCAAAGTGTGCCAAGAAAACATCCCCCACACTATTACACCACCACCACCACCAGCCTGCACAGTGGTAACAAGGCATGACGGATCCTTATTCTCATCCTGTTTACGCCAAATTCTGACTCTACCATCTGAATGTCTCAACAGAAATCGAGACTCAGTCTTCAACTGTCTTTTTCCTTTTTGTAGTGGAGATGAGTGGCTCATCCGCCTCAAGGTTGTGTGTGTTTTGGCTTCTTAAATGCTTTGCTGCATACCTCGGTTGTAACGAGTGGTTATTTCAGTCAAAGTTGCTCTTCTATCAGCTTGAATCAGTCGGCCCATTCTCCTCTGACCTCTAGCATCAACAAGGCATTTTTGCCCGCAGGACTGCCGCATACTGGATGTTTTTCCCTTTTCACACCATTCTTTGTAAACCCTAGAAATGGTTGTGCCGGAAAATCCCAGTAACTGAGTAGATTGTGAAATACTCAGACCGGCCCGTCTGGCACCAACAACCATGCCACTCTCAAAATTGCTTAAATCACCTTTCTTTTCCATTCTGACATTCAGTTTGGAGTTCAGGAGATTGTCTTGACCAGGACCACACCCCTAAATGCATTGAATCAACTGCCATGTGATTGGTTGATTAGATAATTGTGTGATTATACAAAAAAATTATAATACTCTCTTAAAAATAAAGGATCATAATTGCATCTATGGTTTCTTGAAGACCCTTTAACATCAATGGAAACATTCCTTCGCATAATGAGTTCTTTATAGTGGAAAAGGGTTTTTTAGATTATTAAAATATTCTTCAATTTAAGAAAATAAATGGTTCTTTTAAGAACTGTTCATTGAAAGATTATTTAGGGAACTCAGATTGGTTCTCCTCTATGGCTATCACTGCGAACATTTTTGGACCTTTTATTTTTAAGAGTGTAGGGTTACTTTAGGATTGAGAAGTTAACTAGTACTCAGCAAGTATAAAATATGTTTTTTAATTCATTTAGAAAATATGTCGTTTTTTATATGCTCATTACAATATGGTAGTTCCACTGCTTAAAAAAAGTAATTAACATTTTTTTGACTCCTCTGAATCCTGATGCATATGTTTCTAGTTGATTTATTAAACGTTCAAATGTATAGGAAAGGCTCTGTGTGAATATGTTGTACTGCACCTTGGTTTAAAATACCTTTTGAAGTCTGAAATTTACCATGTCAACAGCATTGACCCCTATTTCAAGTCTAATCCTTTATTTCATACTGAAGGCACAAAGGTATTTATTTTGATTAGTTCTTCAGCTCACTGTTTCCATTTTGAATGCTCACCGAGGATTTTTGAGATGTGCTTATCTTTTCATTTATTTGTTATTTCGGCTGCATCCCTCTGCATAATTTTAATAAACATATTCTATATTGACTTAGCTAGCACCTATCTGACAATGCTTATGGTATTAGGAAATCCATTTCTTCTTTTTTTTTTTAGCAGCCAGTGTAATTTCATCTCTTACAGAGTTTGGCTGAATCTCAGCAAAATAACAGAAATGACCTACCATTATCCAGAGCGTGTTTCCTGAGGCACCGCCGTTTGTGTATTCTTGGGAAAGTTCTTTTGAATCAACCTAGTGTTGGGATAGATGGCTTTATAGTCCATGAATCCAAACGCTGCCAGAAAACTCTCTGAATAGGGCAAGGGAATAAAAGTCCTAATGCATGCAATAGGCCTCATCATTCATTGGCTATTATCACAGATCCTGGAGCCTTTGAAAGAGACATTACCGAGATGGGATGTGAGCAGAATTCAAATATTGAAATTTTTCATTCTCTTGCTCACTCATATTCTTTCCCTGCAGCAAATGCTGCAATGCCTAGATTAGATTTGTAGTTCAACAAAGTCAATTTAGCCCTTGAAGATTGATTTTAGATCTAAAAAATGTCAATTCCGGCTGTCTCTGCATCTGTTTTGATGTGTAAATGATAGAAAGAAGACATTTCGCTTGCGTTTAACACATTAAAAACTGTGCATGCTTTTGGTAACAGAAACAGCCTGCAGTGTGATAGATTAACTAAAACTGAAGAGCTCTTTTCCAAAACGCGATAAACGCCATTTAAAAAAAAAATGAGTTTGTCGTGTCATTCTGCTGTGGACAGAACCCTTTCACTGCTCTATCAACGTTTCATGCCGAATCGCTATATTTCCTTGTTTAAAATGTACTGCAAGATACAGTTTCTTTCCAAACCGCGATAAGCGCCAGCCCTGTTTTTAGCCTAAACGCGATAAGTCCTCAAATTCGATGAGCGTTCCACGCAATCCAGCACGGCGGCACTCTGAACAGAGGTTTATTATGTTCATTCATTCCCCAAAATGAGTCCTAGTTTTCTAGTCGACTAGTAGTAGATCATTTAAGCCATTCGTCTAATCAGTAGGCTAATCACATACAGTATATTGATTTAATTAAATGGGAGAAAAAACCATATGAGCGTTTTTTAATTGCCTATTCCGCATCTCAATGCATGCATAAAGCTTGCCACAAAGAACCGGCAAAAGTAATGATTATGCATGAAACATTGGAATTGTTTATTTATAAACTAGTGTTTTCTGTCAGTGTCAGCAACAAAGATAAAGTTGATGATGCTACTCGCCATCTTCGCAGTGAACGCGCATAAGCCTATAGAGAGATACTTCGAATTAGCCTACCCTACATACGCAGAGAGTTGCCAATTTATTTTCGTTTTTAATTGTTTTGTTTAAAAGTAGACATTTAAAGATTTTTTGTAGCCTAGTTCTCAGGTCTGTGAGGCAAGCATCGCAGTGTTTCGGTTCATAATATATTAGACCTCTGTGCGCCTCTGTGTCCTAATTATATTGTCTGATATTTGCTGTTTTAATCCAGTCAATTTGTTGATGAAACATTTATTAAAATAAAGATATAATTTATATCAAACGAAATTTACAAGCTTTCTACAAAACAAAACTTAATAAGTGGTCAAAATCATGTCTGACCCACTCCAAATATTTTCCGATATTGGTCGGATATCTTACTCATCTCATGCGGTTCCCTTTTCATAGCCTACTCAACATAGATGAAATAATAAAAATAAGTAACGTAATTAGTAAACACAAATGTGAAACGTAGCCTATGTTTATTTTATGTTTTTTTTTTTTTTTTTTTACTTATATTTAAGCGTCTCGCCGCTCCGCTTTGCTCACATGCTATGTATGTAGTCTATGTGTGTGTGCATGTGCTGGAGGGGTGCCCATCCCTTTTTTGAATATCGTTATCATTATTGATCATTTTTAATAATTAGTTTTTTCATGCATATGTTGAAATTGGTAGCCTACTATTTGTTTGAGGTTTGACACTTTACTAAAAATGATACAAAAAAATGGATGGATGTATAGCGTTTTGAAAAAATAAATAAAATTAACTTTTAATTTATCATTAACAATATTGTTGTTTGATTTAATAATCATTGTTCAAAATGTTCAGACTGAACCAATAAAACATTTCAACAGGATAATTTGATTATTCACAAATGTAGTTTTCCTGAAAACTATTGAAATGGATTTATAGCGTTTTGGAAAAGAGCTCTTCAACTGTTTAAATAGCATTTTTAATTATTTTATACCTAGAAAACCTAAAAGAAACGGTGACCTGTTATATGACCTACAATTTGCATTTATGTACAGTAGATGCAATTTTAACTGTTATGCATCAGCTACGTACTCACAAGCAAAAATGAATGAGCTGTATTTTTTCCTTGTTTATTCAAGTGCAGATAAATTAATTAAAAAAAGAGATGAATCAGACCAGTAATACAAAATCTGCTAATAGGGATGCACTGATCCACATTTGTTCACTTCCGATCCGATCCCGATACCTGACTTTGGATATCGGCCGATACCGATACTTTTCCGATACCAGAGCTGTGTTTGCTTTAATATTATTTATCATTATTGTTGATTTTATATGATTCTGAAATAAACTCCTCTCTACAGGCAAGGATGATGTAGGTATGTCAATATGTGTGTATATATATATATATATATATATATATATATATATAGAATAAGAAGCATCATTGACATCTTAGATGATATTAGTATGCCTTGATGCAAAAATCTGCACACGTTTATGAAATGAATCTGCTTAACTTCACAGTAAATTAAATCCAGAAGTGTTTCCCCCTGCTTTAAATGCACAAGATGAGCTGCAACTGATGTTAAAGACATTATATCTATTTCCAACCATGAAAGATGGTAAAATCATGCTATGCTGTTTCTCTGAGCTGATAGAGATCAGAGCATAAGGCTTTAGCTTGTTATAGATTAATGGATATTTCTGCAATTGAAATCTGTTCCGTAAGCAGTCTAAAGTAGAACAACTGAGTAGGGTAATAAATTAGTTAATGCATCAACTCGTCACATTAGATATTTAGAAATTCTCTATTTTTCATATATGCACAGTAACTTAGTCAATTGCAGTATTATTTGAGCTTTGCTTATTTGTGCACTTGTTTCGGTGGAGGCCATTCATTCACTGCTCAGACTGAGGTAATATGACTCATAAATAGTTCTAGCTCTTGAAACTTTATGAAGCACTATTTACAGAATGCATAAACAAAACGTATGTCTGCCTAGATTTCCTCTGAGAATTTGTTGAGCGTTCAAAGCATCCAGGAATATGCCATTGCATGAAGCATGATGTTTTGATGAATGTATCTCCTGCATGAAAGCATCCCTTATGGCTAACTTAACTGTTTTTGCAAAGTGGGCCAAGGTATCCATCAGGATTTACTCAAGCGGCTACATATGTGCCATTGCAATCTCTCAAGATGACAAAGGCTTGACCTATAAATATCAATGAAGTTATGCTTATTATTTAAATGTGTTGATCAGAGATCAGGTCCGTAGTAAAGTATTAAATGCAAGTTAAAACTGCAATGTGAACAATGCATTAACAACATACAATTATTAAAGTAAAAATGTCAACATCAATTTTGTGTAATTATAATGTTCTCATTACAGTGATTTGAGGCACGGATCATTCTTGCTGACCAATTCAAATGCAAAACTTGACATTTGATCCATTTTGTAAGCGAATGCATAAATGCATGAATTATTCAGTACGACTGCTTGAAAAAGAGCCTTTTTGCTAAAAATGTATGGAGTTCAGGGTTTTAGCCTACCCTGATACAAGTGTTTGGATAACCCTTTACAGTAAGGTCCATTTGTTAACATGTTAATGCATTTGTTCCCTTTCAGTCGAGAACATCAGTCGTAGTCGACGCCGACTGAATGGGGATCACGCTTAGGGTACCTGTCTTCTTCGTACTACTGTTTAATCAAGCCAATTAAACATTGGTGTGAGTGGGTATAAACCATAGACTGTAAAAAAAGATGTACGACGCCCCTTCGCTCTTTTCCATCAGAGAGAACTGAAGCCACCAATGTCCCGACATGGCGCTGACATCTTGGGACTTGAGTCTGCGCACTTGTGTTTTCGGGACCAGACATGCGCAGTCGTGAGCAGGAAGTAAAGCCGCGAAATCAAGGCCGCGCCCTCATTCTCGCTGAATCAAACGCAAGCACACACCCTGCACTTTCAATTAGTGGCCTCTGTCTGCTCAACATGACATCATGACTTTTGCGTAAACATACACGCCACTTTCGAGTCAAGTGGCGTGTTATCTCTACGCATTTTGAGCTATCCGCGTGTATCCGCGTGTATGCGTGTATGTCTACGCCATTAACGTCCGAGTGATTCCGCATGTCTATACACGCCGTCAAATGTCCAGTCATAAATGCCATTAACCCCAGTGACGGTTAGGTTTAGGGTCGGGGTTGAGGTAAGTCATATATTTATATATACAGTAATAACGTTAAGTCAACGGCGTTCATAAACACACTGAAAAGCGATTATCTTGATAGCACGGTAAAAATGGAAATACGAATTGGCGTGTCATACGCACGCTACTTCATGAGATCAGTCTGGTCTGCTTCGTTCCTCTCCATTGACGTCTGCTGATTGCAGTACCTCGTTGAAATAAGGTAAATACAACTACTAACCACATAATCAACATTATTAAAAAAAAGTCCGCTGGTGCTTCAGCTGTCAATCATGATGTCAGAGCACCGTTTATAGCATCACATAACTAGCTAAAAACAAACTTATTTTAAAAACGCACACTTGAAATTACATCAACGTGATAGAAACTACAAGAAATGACAGAAACTATCTTTGGAAAAAGGATATGGGAAGTGCAATTGAATTGTTTAGTTGGTCTCGCTTCTCGTTGAATAACAGGGGAGGTGGGGTTTATGACCTATACTAGGACCGGTCACAGGGGGGCGATCAAGACTTTTGGCTTCACTTTTGAGGGCTTGTGCGGCACGCTTGGTATAAACACGAAAGTGGACGCACCCACTAGTTGCCTTTTCATGTCTCTGAAGAGTACTATTGTATAAAGAGGAGTGTCTGTGTTCTTGCGGGAAGACCTCCCAGTGTTGTTTACTGCACGAGTGGAGCGGTGATCGCGAGCTTCTCAAGGTCTCAACTGCTTTTTTAACAGCATCAAATTTCTATTTGTTTGTGTGTTTGACGGTTGGTTAGAGGGCGAGAAGTGAGTGCTTCACTGTTTCGGTTCACTGATTCAGTGTTGCCACGGTCATTCCCTGTGTGCTCTGGCACTGGTGACGGCCCCATTTCTTAAATAGCAACACGGGTGCATTTGCGTGTGTTTCTGGATGCATTCATTCTCTGTCTCTCTGAAAATTTTCACAATTGTTGCGTCATGTGTTTGGGCTTACAGCATGCTGAAGCAGCTTTTGTGGACAGTTCAGGTTCCCATTGCAGGAATATGACTGTTGGGGTGTTGAGGTCGAGAATTGCCTTCGTCCTTGAAGTGCGAGTCCCCATTACCACGCCCACCCTTCGGGTGCCTGGTGGGGTCAGTGATAGGAGGATAGTGTTGGATGTCTTGCCCGATAACTATTTCCTTTGGGCTCCTCCCTTTCACCGTAGCCGCTGGAGTCCCCCGTGGAGTGTGCTGGTCCATCTGTAATGGGTGGGTCGGTCGTTTCACCAGGAGCTCCCTCAGAAGACAGAAAGCTGATTGCAGCATCGGAGGGTGAGCTGGCCTCCAGACATGATGACTCGACTGCGTTATCTCCCTCTGGGAGGTTGGTTGGCCTACCAGAATCAGTGGATGGTTCAGATACAATCGGCTACCTGAAAGATAATCTCCCTAAGTGGATCCCTTCATTGGTGGACCGAGACATTGTTATTGAACGGTCACATCGTGTGTATGATGGAGGAGAGGTTAACTCCGACAAGCCATGCATGCTCATCTTCAGATTACTGCGTTGGCAAGACAGATCGGCTATCCTTAAGGGGGCACGTCAAGTTTATCCAGTGAAGTACGCATCCAATGGAGCCACCTGATATCTGGCCGCTTTGGCACCAACAGCTAGCATTATCCTGGTCTTCCCGTTCGACAGTCCAGCGACAACAGCAAAAAGAAAGCGCTTCAGTTCTACCATGAAGAAGGCTAAAGACATGGGCCTGGAGCCATTCCTCATCTATCCCACGTGGATTAAACTGCAGTATAAAGGCGAAAAAAGATGTTCAACTCCCCTCAGGCTGCCGAAGACTTCATTAACTCTCTTTCACGGAGGTCCACCTCTACACTGGTAGAGCGCAACGGTGGAGCTACTGCCGCAGCCTCAAACCCGACCATAGAGGAAAACCATGGGGATCCTCCACACGCCAGAGAAGGCAACTTACATGGACATGAAGGAATGAACTTACATAACTTAACATATACTGTACAAGTTAGGTAGCAATGGACAATCTCAGGACCCACACTACAAGGTATTTTGGGATGTTTGGAATGTAAGATTAGCTTGGCTAAATATTCTGATAACTGCTTTTCTAAAGTATGATTTAATTTAGCCTAGCTTTACCAGTTCGAGAGGTGACAAATCTTTCATTTTATGCTTTATGACTGTGGGGGCTTATCTGATACATTAGCCATGCGTTGGGGTGGATTGGTCACGAATAAGGCAATGTTATGCCTGGTTCAGATTACCAGTTTTTTTGTCTGTTACGATAGTCACTGTGTCAGATTTCGTGATTTTGGCTCCTGAAATCTTGTCGTGTCATGGACAAGACACATGTCAGACTACACGTTACTTCCTGACCAGTCATCGCATGCCGTGTTTAATGGCGCGCGTGATGTCATCGTCATTGCGAAGGCGAAACTCGTAGCGAGTGAGTTCCTGTATTGCTCGGCATTGCCTTTTCAGCTTGAGAAATACACGGTGTGGCGTGTGAATGTGTGAACTGGTTGAATTGGGTGTGTCTCACGGCCATTGCGTGAGACTTCGAGAACCCTGCTCGAAAAGGACAGTATGGGCGGTCAATCCTCCAAAGAGAACTTGAGGTAAAATATATATTTATTTATTTATTTTTACTTCTAGTTTTAACATTAGCACCATCGTCTCACTTTCGTTTTGTCTTTTTTGAAAGTTGTATACGGAAAAGCTTGTGCTCCTATTGGTCAACCTCATACATGTGACGGAACCGTCGTGGACGACCATTAAAAAAATTAAACATGCTAGTCTTTTTGTCGTGATGTCGTGAAGCATCGCAGACGCGATGTAGGTTGTCACCCACTATGACACACTATACGAGATGATACGATTGAATCTTACGTCCCGACGCCCATTGTCGTTTACGAATCCCCACGACACCCTACGTCAAACGAATCGACCTACAGATTTTTGTCTGTGCGGTCTGTGTCTGTTTTTGTATGTAGTTTTTCCCACCCACTTCCATTTACAGACATATTCCTACTCTTTATTAGGTATCTGTACAGTAATTAGCAGGACGATTATACACTTCTACTATATCTCCAACACGTTTATATTTTAAGACAGATCTTAGTTGTATATGTCGATGCAGTCACTGAATATATTATCACTTGTGAATGGCCTGAACGCCGCTATCAAACGCACTCGTGTTCTTGACTATATCTTAAAAAAAGTAGACATCGTCATAAAGCAAGAAACACACCTAAAACAATGTGATGTAGCACGATTTCAAAATAAACATTACATGTTAATTGCATCACCGTGCACCCTAATTGAGACCAAGGGAGTACGCATCCTTCTTAACTGGAAAACATCCTGCAATGTAAATGTCACTGGAAATGATGAGAATAGAAGGCTTCCTTTTGCCCGAGTTAGCATACTCAATTATAAATTAGCTTTCACATCCACATACTGCCCAAATGAGCCTGACAGAGACTTTTTTTCTTACATTGGAAACACACTGTTCGAGGCGAGCACACACTGTTCTACTAGAGATTACACATTTTTCTCCAACAGACATAAGTCATTTTCCCGGATAGAATATGTTTCTTAGCCCAACCCTAATTGCAGGACATACGTCTATTACTATCTTACCAATTCTACTATCTGATCACTCTGCACTGTTATGCAACATTGATTTGCCCAACATTAATACAAAGGCCCCCAGTTGGCGTTTAAACACATCTTTACTAACTAACTCTGGATTTCCTAGTTCACTAAAGGACAATTAAAAGATTTTTTTGGATATTGACAGAATGGAATGCTCTAATACACAAATTTTATGCTAGGCCACAAAGTGTTTTATTTGTGGTTTCTGTATTTCATTCTCCTCAACTTTAGCTAAAACAAAAAGTTCCCAGATCACAAATCTTAAAAACAAAATAGAATCATTAGAGTAGAGAACTTAACAAAAACATAGTTTCTCAGATGATCAGTCTAAACTACTGGCATCTTTGAAAGATGAATACAATATAGTGGCCGTATCAAAGGCGAAATTTATCCTGCATAGAACTAGACAGCAATAAATACACTTGATGGCAAAATCTCAACTAATCTGCAGGCCAATTATTAATACATTCTTTTGAAAACAACATTTTATGAAAATCTATAAATATCAGAGATTTCTTATTGAGGATGCTACCAGTAAATATTTTCTTGTCAAATTAGACCTTCCCTGCCTCAAGCATATTGACCAAGATGATCTGGAAGTTGCATTAGGGGTGGATGAGCAACATAGACCTGTGAAATGTCTCAATAAAGGCAAATCGCCTGACTTGGGCCTCCCACCAGAGCTTTATGTTGAACTCTGGGACATGGTTGGCACACTCATCCTGGATTCATTTAATTTTGCAATCAAGAGTGTGATATTTCATAGAGACCAAAAACAGCACTCATCACCTTACTATTGAAAAAGGGAAAAGATCCCTTTGAGTGCTCTAGTTTTAGACCAATATCCTTCATACTAGTGATCTTAAGATATATTTATATATTAAGTACTCGCCCTGCGCCTGGAAAACATTATTCAATTTCTTGTCAATGAAGACCAAACTGGCTTAATCAAGGGTTAATTAATCATACGCTATCCATCTGATAACATGTGAAGACTGCTACACATTATACTGTAGATGTGGCAGAGACACACCCAAATCCTTGAGCTGATTTTCACTTGACGCAGAGAAAGCCTCCGATAGGAGGAAATATATGTGGGCAGTCTAGCAACGTTTTGGTTTTCAGGCACCATTTTATAGCAATGATCAATCCACTATACCACTCACTTCAGCGAGTGCTCTAACAGGTGACAATCTCTTCTCCTTTTAACCTGCATCATGGAACAAGATAGGGGTGTCCACTCTCACCACTTTTACTTTGTCTTTCTCTGGAACCTCTAGCACAAGCCATTAGGCAATCTACACCTTCCCCTATGAAAATTGGTCACCAAAGTCATATTATATCTCTGTATGTGGATGATACAATTTTGTTCTTAGATAACTTTGACACCTCTATTCACGCAGTCATTGGGGAATTCGCCTCTCCGTCTACAAAATTAATTGGACAAAATCTGCACTTATGCCTCTAAATAATATGCACACAAATGTTCCTATTCCCATCTGTATCCAGACCAAAAGCACTTTTACATATCTGGGTATTACAATCTATAAAAACATACATACAATCAACAGAGACAACTTCAACACTAATGCTAAGCAAAATAAAATTAGACAAGACATTCATAGATGGAGGAATCTAAAGACGTCGCTTCAAGGTAGAATTAATACAGTTAAAATGAACATATTGCCCCATCTCAATTTCCTTTTCTTTACGCCCTCTCTGCCCCCTCCAAATTACTTTAAATACATTCTCTCCATGATTTCCATTCTCTCGATGATGGGTTTTATTTTGGATGGGAGATGGCCTTGGGTTTGTTTGAACTGCAGCGACCCTAATTGCTGGGTTGCTGGAACTTTATTATTGGTCATTTCAGATCAGAGCATTTAGCACATGGGTTGACCCACAGTCTACCATTGCATGCATGGAGATTGATTTAATCTGCTAAGATATTACCACACAAGCTGCAAGACATCCTATTCGCTAGTGTAACAAACAAAACAATTAAAAATAATTTTGGCCCCATCATTGCAAACTCTATACAAGTGTCGAAGAAAACAGAACATTGGATAGGTGGCCCTTCTAAATTATGTCAGAACATCTAATCAACCATTTAATCAACCATCTTGGTCATCTCTTGGATTGAATACTTTAATTGATATATATGACACTCAGATCCAGATGTACGTACATTTGCGAACTCAGCGTTAATGGTGCCTCCTCTCACTGCTGATGCTATGACTGTTTGAAATGATCCTGATGCCAATAATTGTAATGTAGCGAAGAGTAGAACAACTGCTGGAATGGAATGTGACTGCTGAGTCAGAGATTCGCTGTCATCTTTGATTTCTTCCAGTAACTGTAATATTGCGTAGCTGCTTAATCTGTAATGCTTAATGGTTTCATTTTCACTCAACTGAAAAAGTGTGATGCTTGTGGCAAAAAATCTTTTCAGCCCGTCTCCTTAGCCTATGTCTCCATCTTGCTCAGATTACTTCTGCCATTTCACCAGGAGGCATATGCCAGGAAACCCGCTTCCTAAGTTACACCTGCTTTTAAGAGGCGGAGAATTTTCAGCGCAAAATGGAGGCGCGCTTTCACCCGCTTTTTTTGTGCATAATGCGGAATACATCATTAGTTGCACTTTATGCTTCCCCTCCCATCTCTTTATGTGACACTCCCACTTTCGTCTTGACCATCCCATGAATGCATTTGCATGACTCGAAAAGCCCATTTAGCCATTTTTAGTTCCAGGGACAGGCAGTCTGTGCTTTCAAGCTCGGGCGCACTGATAACACGTCAGCAACGTCTTACGTCATCAGCGTCACTGAACTCGACTCAACAACAGAACCGGAAGAGAACACAGTGCTGAATAAAGTCGTAGTTTTTGTTATTTTTGGACCAAAATGCATTTTCGATGCTTCAAAACATTCTAACTAACCCACTGATACCACATGGACTACTTTGATGATGTCTTTATTTCCTTTCTGGACAAGGACAGTATACCGTACATAGAGCTTACATCACACCTTATAAGAGATCCCAGATGAAATTACACGCTAACTGTCATAGACGTAACACTGCTTCACCTGGAACATTTTTACACATGTTTTGAGATTGTCCAGTTATCTCTAAGTTCTGGTTGCATGGAACTCCATTTTAGCGGACATACTTAACATTTTTATGTTCCTGATTCTGGCTTCTGTCTCCTTAATGATAATTCTGGTATGAAGTGAATTCAGTTCAAAATGTTATTCACCAGGTTTACCCCTGCAAAGAAAACAATTTTGAAAAACTGGTTTACTCCAGATATGTGTATGGAATCATTCTGGATTCATAGCTTTGTCAACATTGTAAACCTTGAACACACAAATGCGCGACTCAATAAGGTGCGACCAAGCAACTGTGCCGAGCGAACTCTGTCTGTCCGCTTCATTGCGGTTATACGTGCACAGTACGCAAGCCTTAGGACCTCAGACCAGCTCATGTCTGTTTAGAAAATCAGCCAAGTGAGGTTGGTGGTGGCTGCCTTCATCTTGGTGAAAATCCCAAGATGCACTTGTCCACTTACGTAGGTGGTGAGCTTCTCTGAAGTAAGTGTGTGCTCCCACCTAGGCGTTAACACAGAGTGCTTCGCTGACAGATATTCTAGAGTTGGGGGCTGGGCGACAGCCATAGTCGAACCGCTGCTTCCCGTGGGATCCCTTCTCATGAAGCCAGTTTCACAGTGAGCCCGGTTTGAAGTGTTGGCTTGCTGCACCATTGGGTGCAGCAAGGCTAGGTCTCTATGGTGATCCCTTGTGTATCCTTCCACGGTAGGGCTCCCTGCGGCAAGCCCTCGTCTTCCCTCGGTAGAAGCCTGCTCTGCCGTCACTGTCTAGTTGAGTCTCCCCCGTCAGCCACCCCAGTGACATTCCATATCTGGTACTGCCCGGCCTTCCACCCAGTTCATATGTGTATTCTCCACATGTTACCTTCCTTCCGGCAGGATGTGGCTTCCGCACCGCCCCTTCCTTCCATGTACAAGGAACGCTTTCTCAGTGGTCCTGTAGGAACAGCAGTGACTTCCTTGGCCTAAGGCCCTGTCCCTTCTCTGCCTCAAAACACAGGGGGATCAGGAGGCTTCTGTCTAGGCACTGGAATGTGGCAGCACTAGTGGCGTTTTCATTGGATCCCCATTCATTCGACTTCGACTGTGTGTCACCGGCCTGACACTCATTTATTACTTGTAAATAAAATACATCCTCTGATCATTTCTGATGAAACGTTCAATGACCTCCTCATGCAGTTGTGCTTCTTGCTTAGGATGAATGAGCATCTCCTATGGCAATAGATGAGAGAATCGTGCAGAGAGTCGTGTTTGTCCAGTTGTATTCCTTAAATACCTTTTGATACGCTTGAGAGCGGAGAAAGATCACTCAACTGATGCGGTGGACACTGGAATGGCCGCCATCAGAAGCATGAGGGCATAAAGCTGACATTTGACATTGCAAACCCGCCGAAAAACCCGCTGCCCGGGGCTTTTCACTGTTTTTCCCTTTTCACTGAGAAGGAAAAAAAAACATCCAGTATGTGGCAGTCTTGTGGGCGAAAATACCTTGTTGATGCTAGAGGTCAGAGGAGAATGGGCCGACTGATTCAAGCTGATAGAAGAACAACTTTGACTGAAATAACCACTCGTTACCGCCGAGGTATGCAGCAAAGTATTTGTGAAGCCACAACACGCACAACCTTGAGGCGTATGAGCTACAACAGCAGAAGACCCCACCGGGTACCACTCATCTCCACTACAAATAGGAAAAAGAAGCTACAATTTGCGAGAGCTCACCAAAATTGGACAGTTGAAGACTGAAAAATGTTGCCTGGTCTGATGAGTCTCGATTTCTGTTGAGACATTCAGATGGTAGAGTCAGAATTTGGTGAATATGGATCCATCATGCCTTGTTACCACTGTGCAGGCTGGTGGTGGTGGTGTAATGGTGTGGGGGATGTTTTCTTGGCACACTTTAGGCCCCTTAGTGCCAATTAGTCATCGTTTAAATGCCAAGGCCTAACTGAGCATTGTTTCTGATCATGTCCATCCCTTTATGGCCACCATGTACCCATCCTCTGATGGCCATTTCCAGCAGGATCTCACAAAGCTCGAATCATTTCAAATTGATTTCATGAACATGACAATGACTTCACTGTACTAAAATAGCCCCCACAGTCACCAGATCTCAACCCAATAGAGCATCTTTGGGATGTGGTGGAACGGGAGCTTCGTGCCCTGGATGTGCATCCCACAAATCTCCATCAACTGCAAGATGCTATCCTATCAATATGGGCCAACATTTCTAAAGAATGCTTTCAGCACCTTGTTGAATCAATGCCACGTAGAATTAAGGCAGTTCTGAAGGCGAAAGGGGGTCAAACACAGTATGGTGTTCCTAATAATTCTTTAGGTAAGTGTGTGTATATTTATATATACATATATATTTATATATATTAATCAAATTTTAAATATATATATATATATATATATATACATATTTTTTTTTTTTTTTTTTTTTTTTTTTTGGTTTACAAGTACACGTACAAGTGCAAGTGTACACGTGGCAAAATAAAAATCTGCCCATCTTGGCATACATCATTTATCTGTCATTTCAAACCTTTTATTGCTCACACACAAGAATGAGTTCAGCAATGATTGAGGTAAAAAATTGAAATAAAGAAGTGACCAACTCTCTTTATATTGGCTTGACTGAAACCAGACATGGCACCATTAGCTGCTGGTGGATAAATTGAAGTTGTGCTGACCAGGTAAAACCACTTAAGAACAGGAGCTGGTGCACTTACTAAAGGCCTATCATTTACTAGTAACTGCTGACACCCTCTGGGTTATTAATAGATCTTGCCGAAATGAAAGTAAACACAACCTTAGCTTGGAGGAACTGTCTGTCTTCTTTAATGTGCCAAGTAATAATGGCTGTACTTAGTTTCCTCACAAAGATAAATTGGCGCAGCCTGAGAGCGCTTGGAAACTCTACCATTCTGGCTAAATGAAAAACTCATCCCAGGGGAAGAAATAGTTTAAAACATCTTAGGGAAGCACTGTTCAGTTGTGTTAGTCAGCAGAACCGCACCATAAAAAATGAGCTGTTTAGATAAATCAATTAGGTAAAGAATAGCAGTGCATCTCCATTTCCGCAAGTTGCTAAGCTATTCTATCTCACTTGTGGCCTTGTATAATGTTGTGCAAGTCTTGTGGCTGTATATTACAAATAGTGCTATTTGAAGGTTTATTCCAGTGTCTTGCCTTACATTGTAAGTGCATTACCGTAAACATGATTTTGGGTTGCATTTACTAATGCATGAAAGACAATTCAAAATTATTTTCCATAGCACAAATGAGCTTATATTTATATTTAGCTTGTTCCAACTTTGCAAAAATGATCTTCTTAAAGGGATAATACATAAAAAGGAGTAAAAAAAATGCACATTTACTTTCAGAAAACAAACAAATATATTTAAAGAATGCTACAATGTACAGTAAAAAGATAGTCATTTGTGTTGTTCCTCACTCCATTGACTTCCATTGTATGGACAAAAACAGTTCTATAAAATATCATAGTTGTGTTTCATTGCAGATTTGTAATGACATGAGGTCGAGTAAATGATGACAGAATTTACTTTTTTTTGGGGTGGATTCATTTTCAAGTTCAGAATCTTTGAAAATATGCTTTTTGCATTATAACAAAATAAACAATGTTCTGTGATAAAACTCTTGATGGTTCAGGCTGATTCACACCTCTACAGACTGGGTTATGGCTATAAATATGATTTTTTTTTTTGTCTGCATTGTCTGTGGCACACTTTCAGAAGCCCTCCACCTTCCCCAGCTCCACCTGTATATAAAATTAGACAAAAAAGATGATATATTTTCAATGGAACACAAAAGAAGACATTTTGAAGACAACTCTTTTCCAGACCAAAGCTGACTATAAATGCTCTATTTCTATAATGACTGCTGAACTGTATTGCCACATTAACATTCTGAATTTTCATCTTTTGTGTTCCACTGAAAAAAGAAAATTCGGTGAACTATCCCTTTAGGGTTCTCAGCAGAGAAGTCATCATTAAGGGTTGTTACGGTATATTCAGCTGAACAATGTCTCAGAAACTCTATGAATGGTAATGTAATAGTGCACAGAGCAGAGAAAGGTAGATGGCTGGGAATTAATGCCTGCACTTTGAAAGCAGGTCTGCTCTCTCTGATGAAACCGGTGTTCTTTACAAAGCGCCTGGGAAATGGATTTTTCCACAGGTGCCAATAGCTTCTCTAAATGGCCACGTGCTCTAATATGTCTTGATGATTGACCACTTTCCTGAGCCCTGCAGGGGAGAGTTTCACAGGCTCAAGCTGCGGGGAATAAAAGCGTCAGGACTGTGAGATGGAGGTACTGAGGCCGTGGAGGTGCTTTTATTTAAGGCATGGGAGCATGTGTGCATTTAAAGTGTGATGGGACTTTATTTACTTCAAACTCATCTCTGATCTGGGGATTTCATTTCACACAAACTATTCCTTTCTTACCTGTAAAGCTCGTTTCTGTTCTATACAGAGCAGCTCCTATGTTGTTAGTCCTGGTCTTCCTCACTAACTTTATGTTCCACACACTGGCGCTTCATTTCCCTTTTTGAAAGAGATATTACCTTTTGGGGACATATAATGTGGATCTCTTCAATGGATGTTCTATCAACTATTTCTTTTGGAACTGACATCATTATTTTATGTTGGCAGGATTCAGTCGGGGTCGTACCTGAGCACCGGCTGGTTCACGCTCATTCTGGCCATGGACATGTGCAAGGAGATCCGAGTCTACGGCATGATCAATGACACATACTGCAAGTAAGACTGACATGCAATCTATCACTTGACGGTGGTCTTTAAAGCAGTTTCGCCTGTTTTCAGAGTGTAATAGGACAGCAGAGCTGATACAAGAGCAGTTCTGTGAGTTTCCGACAAACCCCCTGTCATAATACAAACATAAAACAATTTTAAAGGATTATCATTATCTTTATATATTCAATAGATTAACTTAGAAGTTTTGTGCACAATAAAACAATCAAATATTTGCAAAAAAATGATTATTTTTAACTCACATTCTGACCCTGAAATGTTTCAAGTGGGTGGCTCCTTTAAAAGAGTTAGTTCACCCAAAAATAAAAAAATTCAATAATTACTCATCCTAGTGTTGTTCCCGACACGTAAGACTTTCGTTCATCTTCGGAACACAAATGAAGATCTTTTTAATGAAATCTAGAGCTTTCTATCCCTCCAATGACTCCATACGTGACTACCTTTTTCAAACCCCAGAAAGATTGTAAAGACATTATTAAAGTATAAACATCATTTTTATGAAGGTTTGTTGGTATGGGTAGCTTTAATGGTGGGGTTAAGGGGTAAGAGAAGGTCAAAAATGTAATTATGGAGGTATGAATTACAGCTGTAGGTATTTTTTTAACTATAAGTACAATGTAAAAATGTATGGACACAATAAGTGCAATGTATCAAAGGATGCATTTAATTTTTACTGTATATAGTAGTTAAAGACACTTAATATAAAACAAGCCATTTTGGGACCTTGTAAAGGCTTTTTGTACTGTGGAGGACATTTTAAACTATGAAACTTGCGGGATATTGTAATGGTTCAGTTCAAAGACCTATTATATGTAAAACATTCAATTTCTCATGTCATGACCCCCTTTAGGACCATTGTAACGTTGCAATATTTTGAACCCCAAAACAAAGACTGAACACATTATTTACTGCACTCATTTTTGGTGTCAAAATATTTCTTCTGTTGTTCCTTCCGTTGTTATCTGACACATTTCCTTGCATGTCTCCCGAGTCCTGACATTGTTTTTCAATAGATCTTAAAAAGCGGCATAAAAGCCCTTTTATCATGAATCTCTCAGTATGATTCCATTTTGATGATAGTGTCCTTAACAACCTCACAACCCCCCTACTGCAGATACACATAAGCAAAGCACACAATAATGGGATTAGAGTGTTTGTAAAGTAGCTATTATAGTCTGTTTTCCCGACCATTTATTCATTCCGCTCTCCCTTTCAAAACAATGAGCAATTTTATTTCCACAGCAACTCCCAGTCACCTGTAAAGACTGGCAAATGAGAAAACAGTGGCTACAACAAAGTAATTTTCATGAAAGGCAGTTCAGCTGGGAAGTATCTATTTTAGCATAATGTGCTGAGCTGTTGTTGCAATTGACCTTGCTGGATCTCTTGTAATTAAAATTCAACAGGTGCTACTGGGAGAGAAAAACTGAATCTATTTGAGAGCCAAAAAGCGGTTTGATGTCTTTCAGTCTTTGAATTAAAAAGAAGCAATGAGTTAAAGCTTCCGCAAAATCAAAACTGCTACAGTGCGTGCTTCTTAGACTTTATTGTGCTTGATTCATCAGTGCATTCCAGGAAAAATGTCCTTGTTTTTCTTTTTTCATATATTTTGTTTTTCTTAATGTTTTTTTTTTTTTTTCAGTTTCACTCAAGAGATATGTGTAGCTGAAATAAAATACGGTTACACTTTTTTTCCCCCGATAGGTCCACTTTAAACATTCTACTAAATAACTTGTCAACTACATGTCAACTAACTTTCATTAGAGTATTAGTAGGCTGTTAGGTCAGGGTTGGGGTTAGTAGAATACACTGACTTGTAGTTGCTGTAACGTGAGGTGGCTGTAGAGACACAACAGACAAAATAAGAACATTTGTTTCATACTAAAAAAATATTTTTCATACATATTGTTCGGTTAGCTCTGCTGGTTGATATGGAAGCTTGTTTCCGCCACTGAATAAAAAAAATAAAATAAATACTAGACTTTTTATCTCACAATTCTGACTTTTTTTCTCACATTTGCGAGTTTATATCTCGCAATTCTGACTTTATTTCTCAGAATTGCGAGATATAAAGTCAGAATTGTGTGATATAAAGTCGCAATTGCGTGTTATAAAGTCAGAATTGTGAGATGTAAAGTCAGAAATGCATGATATGAAGTCAGAATTGTGAGATATAAAGTCAGCATTGCGAGATATAAAGTCAGCATTGCGAGATATAAAGTCAGAATTGCGAGATATAAAGTCAGAATTGCGAGATATAAAGTCAGAATTGGGTGATATAAAGTCGCAATTCTGAGAAAAAAGAGAGAAGTGCGACTTTATCTCACAATTCTGACTTTTTTTCTCACAATTGTGAGATATAAACTCACAATTGCGACTTATCAGGCCAATTCTAAGGGGGAAAAAAGACCCCCTCAGAATAGTTTAAATCTCGCAATTCTGACTTTATATCATGCATTTATGACTTTATAACACAGATTTGCGACTTTATATCTAGCAATTCTGACTTTTTATCTCGCAATTCTGTCTTTATAACTCGCAATTGTGACTATAACTGGCAATTCTGACTTTATATCATGCAATTGCGACTATATCACGCAATTCTGACTTTATATCTCGCAATTGCGACTTTATATCACACAATTCTGACTTTCCATCTCGCAATTCTGACTTTCCATCTTGCAATTCTGAAAATGAAGTCAGAATTGCGGGAAGTAAACTCGCAATTGTGAGAAAAAAAGTCAGAATTGTGAGATAAAAAGTCGCAATTACCTTTCATATTTTTCATTCTATGGCGGAAACAAGCTTCCATAGGTTGATGTCGTTGTACAGAAAGAAATTTGTGACAGTTGGTCAGTTTGGTTTAGTCCCGCCCCTCCTCCACTGTGATTGGACGGATGGGTAAAAAGTGACAGTGATGAGCGGAGTGTTTTATCCAAAGTTGAATATTTTTCAACTCTCAGCGACCAGTAAAAAACGCTAGGTGCTCGGCGCTTCAGCGTGAAAAAAAAAACGCTCAGCGCCTTGTTACGCTCATGGCAACGCAGTCTCATCCCAAAAAGTCATATAACTGACGTTTTGGGACGTCTTTTGACCATACGTCAATATTCGCCTTTTTAGGGCCCCCTTAAACGTCGGTAGATGAGGTTATGGGATCCTAACTCTACCCCAGACCTAACCCTAAACCTAACCCGTCACCTAACTGACGTTAAAGGTAAAGCGTCAGTTGTATGACGGCCCGGGATCGCCATCTACCGACTTTTAAGGGGGCCCTAAAAAGGCGGATATTGACGTATGGTCAAAATACGTCTCAAGACATCAGTTATATGACTTTTTGGGATGAGAATGTGTTGCTCATGGCGTTTAAAAAACGTGGCGCTCCCATTGAAAATAATTGAAAAAATTAGCCAGGCGCATGGAAAAACGCTTTGGTGGACACACGGCCTACATTATAACAAGGAAAAATATTAACACATGAGGGAAATCATTGTGGTTCACATGAAGATGAAAAAACCCAATTACCAATTTTTTAAGGCTAATTGTAGTGAAGGATCAGACCTGTTTGCCCAATAGCGGCAAGATACATAATGTTTAACCAACGATGATTTGGGTGGGTTTCTCCCATCCCCATACAACGTCACTTCTCTCTTTCACTGCCCTGACAAGAACGTCGGTCTCCTCGGCTGTGAATTGCTCCTTGCACGCACCTCGTAAACCCCGCCGTTATAATAACAATCTGTCATGCAACATGCGCACCTGCTCTTAAAGGGTATGTTGGATGACGCTCTGATTGGTTTGTTTCACGTTACGCCCAAACCACACCTATGAATAATGAAGCTACTTCAGACCAACCCCTTTTAAACTTGTGCCCAGCGCAAGAGTCGTTTATCCCGCCGGTAAAATAGCAACAGTGCCCAGGACCCGCCCACAAAGTTACTTGATACTTGCGTTTCAGATCGTTAAAATAGTACCCAAAGTGTGAAAGGCCCTTACAATGGCAAAGATACTTATAGTCAGTAGAACATCAAAAGTGGACCATCGAAATAAAAAGTAACTTACAATAGTTGCTATCGCCTTTTAACCCTCAGGTGCTCTTCGGTCATTTCTGACCGAAAAATTTTCTGTTTTGAAATTTTAAAAATCACAGCTTCATCGGAATGTTACGAAACTTGGTGACTTTTATGGCATTGGGTATGTGAACACAAAAACAAATTGAGGTCATGATCCGAGCAGGCTAAGTGGTCGTAAAAAAAATAGTCACACTTGTGCTCTTCGGTCAAAAATGACCGACCATAGGAAATGAATGGGAAATTGACAAAAACCCAAAAACTTTGAGAATTTTTGTGTGTACAATCTACAAATCGGCCACGATGCAGAAAAAAAGTGCTCAGCATTGAAGGGGTGACACTCTAAAACATCAAGACTGCAAAACAGACATACCCACCCCTACGCACACACATACACACACACTTTTATATACAAAAACACCAATAAATTGTGATTAAAGAAATCTGTATTGAATATTTAAAAATCACAGCTTCTTCAGAAAATTACGAAACTTGGTGACTTTTATGGCATTGGGTATGTGAACCCACAAAAAAAATTGAGGTCATGATTCGAGCAATTTAAGTGGTCGTAAAAAAATTAGTCACACTTTTGCTCTTCTGTCAAAAATGACAACCCATAGGAAATGAATGGGAAATTGACACACAAAAAATTCTCTGAATTTTTGTATGTACAATCTACAAATCGGCCACAATTCTAAAAAAAAGTACACCGCAAGAAAGGGGTGACACTCTACAACATCTAGAGTGCAAAACAGACACACCCACCAACACACACACACACATACAAACACACTTTTATACACATACACGCCAATAAATTTTGATTACAAAAAGTATGTTTTGAATTTTTAAAAATCACAGCTTCATCGCGATGTTATGAAACTTGGTGACTTTTATGGCATTATGTATGTGAACACACAAAAAAATATAGAAAATAATATATATTTTTTCATGGCAAAAATAAACCATAATATTGCATAAATATTGATAAATTCATTTAAATTGTCTCAACATACTAAATTAAAAAGAATAAATATTATAGAACAAAAATAAATTGCATTGGTTTTACTGGGATGGAGAAAGTTTCATTTTTAGGTGTCCGGTCACTTTTGACCGGGAAGATAACAAGTGTGACTCCGAAACAAAGAGCACCTGAGGGTTAAAATATAGGATAGTGAAAATGGCACTTTAATTGTCATGAAGTTACAAAATAACACTTTCTTCCATTCTTTTCTTTTTTACTTTAGATCAGAAGGCTACCGGAAGGTCCCGTACCACTACTATGAAGCAGGAAGCCGTGACGAATGTGCCGAATACCTCTTGCACGAGAGCGCTCCTTACGGCGGGCACCGTTTCATCACAGAGAAGGCTGTTTTTGCCAAGTGGGCAAAGACGCACCCCATTAAGTTTTTCAGTCCGGAATGGCAGCTGTCATGACCAAGAGTCCCATTCCGTCAGAATATTCCTTAACATTACGGCCTTGTTGGCTCTTTCCCCTCTCCATCTTAAAGTAACACACATGAAACTTGTCATGCAGTGGCTAAACGAAACATTCGAATGCAATTTCAAATGGTTGCTGTCCAAGAAAGTGTCCCATGATCGTGACCATGAGGAGAGGTCTCTAATGAAACTGGTGTGATCGAATAGTGGATTTAGCATGCTCTCATGTTGTTCACAATCAAGTAGTATATATTTCTTTCAGAGTACATACACTAATTGTAGAAAGGATGGGCTCAGTAGAAAACTACGTCCTTATTTTATCTCTAATCACCTCACATTAGGGCTGGCCGATATACCAAATTCTATATAAAAATTAGAAAATAATTTTTCAGTGTTTTGATGATATTCACTAATCATTTCTTTACATATATGTGCTCTGAAAATGGCATGTTCTGAGTTTAAAAATTTAAGCACACGGTAGTGGAATAAAAAACAGGACTTTTAAATTGAAAATGTAACAAAAAATCAATTTTTGTTAAATTGTTTTTAGAATATAGTGTCACGTGCGAAACGCTGCAAAAGACGTAAGAACAATGCCCAAACATGCCCTGGAAACGTGTATGAACAGCCCTTTTAAAGGGAGAATTTATTTTATTATTATTATCAAACCTTTTCAACAATTGTAGCCGATTAGACTCAAAATAACAGTAAAAATCTGTGTATAACATTTTTTACTAAAACTTTTTTTTTAGACAGCCATTGCTGCAATTAGATTCAGATTATTAAAGCAAGTAAATAGCCTACAGTAAAAATCAATACAGTAAAAATCTGTGCAAAGTTTTTCACTAAATAAACCCAAATATCTAAAACGAAAACAAGTAGCAAACAAACTGCAGAATCAGAATTTGAATTACGTTTTTGCCACTAAAGTCTAAATCAAATATGATATTAAAACATTTCAGTATAAACACTTTCATACTAGAGTATGACACAACGCAATGGCTAAATTAAAAGCCCATTAAATTATGCATATATTGTGAAAATTTGATATATCTCCCAGCCCTAGTTTATTTTCGTCTCATAGACAAGTACTGGACTGAAACCAATCTCTTTTTTATTGCCCGTCAAACATTTTTCGTCTGTACAAAACCCATAAAAACCATTAGCCTCAAATCCTAAAAATTCCCAAAGTGACTCGCATAACTTCCTTTAAACCGCTTAATAGGTCATTCAGAACTTATTATCTCCTGTTTTTACTTGTGCAAATGAATACCAGAGTAGAATGCAGGTGATTGTTGATCTGAGATTGTTGATTTTCTGTCGTTATGTGCCATGACAAGAAAGCAGCCGTTGCTTACAATACTGTATTATAGGACTACTGTCGACAAAAGACGCAAGGAACGATTCGGAGCGAGTGAATGTGGATGTCAAGACTGTGCCTGTATGAAGTGTAGCATTTCGCAACCTATCCTTCATTTTTATGCCTTATTTGCTTATTTTTAAAAAATGACACTCCTGTCCACCCCGTCAGAATCCTGTATTCCCGAGAGATGAAGGTACGCTGTCCCTGTTGTCAGATCAGCAGGTTAATTTGATCAGCTACTGTAGCTAAATGTCGTAGCATCATATAAACCAGCAGACAATGCAGCGCCCTTGGGGATCACCTACTGCTTCGAGACTCCCTCTGAGCTCGTCGTTGTGTGTTTTCCCTTTCAAACACAGCATGCGCCCTTTTCTTTGCACGTATCAAGAACGTTCATCGTCGCCGGTACTTTAATGTAACAAGTTTTCGTATCAGCTTGTGATTCTGACATCTTCTGGCAGCTCAGCCCGGACAGCCTTTCTTCTTATGCACCGACCTGTGCATGTTTGACCAGCACTGCAACATCGCCTAAGCACCACCACAGTTTTTCCCTGGAGAGAAATATGTTCTGGGTGCACTAGAGAGAATATGAGACTGATACACTGAACGGAAAGGAGGTGTCACTGCTGGAACACATTGATGTGAAACTACTCACGCCTCTGGCCAACCTGTTCATTAAAACAATTGATGCCAGCTCAATTTCTCAGAGTGCTGACCTGGGATCATCATCTTTCGTCTGTATTGATTTTGTTCACCATGTGGTATATAAAAAAAGAGAGCTGGTCAACAAAAGGCACTTCCACTCGATGTATTTTTGACTTTAGCTTCTGCTGTTCATGCCTCAGTTTCACTTGATGTTCTCATGATATACACTACATGGACGGTATGGAAGTATGTGGATGCACTGCAAAAAATCATTGTTTTTCAGTATATTTTTGTCTTGTTTCCCCTTAAAACATAGACAAAATACATTTGCTGGAGGTAAATAATGAGATTTAGCTGATTTTATTTCTTAAGCTAATATTCACTACCGTTAAAAATTTTGGGCTCAATAGGATGTTTTTTTTTTGTTTTTTGTTTTTTTTTTTTTGGAAAGAAATTAATAGTTTTTATAGTTTTGTTCTGCAAGGACATTTAATATATATATATATATATATATATATATATATATATATATATATATATATATATATATATATGGTTTTTGAAAAAAAGTCTTATGCTCACCAATGCTCCATTTATGTGATAAAAATACAGTAAAAATTGTAATACTGTGGACAATGATTACAATTTTAAATCACCTTTTCATATATTAATATTTTAGTATTAATTTATTCCTGTGATGGCAAAGCAGAATTTTCAAGAATCTTTTCGATTTGCTTCTCAATTATTATTAAGGATTCTTCTTATTATTCATGTTTTTGCTGCATAATATGGAATGAGGCAATCATGATACTTTTTGATGAAATGTAAACAGCATTTATTTGAAATATAAATCTTTTTTTTAACTTTATAACATTATAACATTATATATGTCTTTACTGTCACCTCTGTTCAATTGAATGTGTCTTTGCTGAATAAAAGTATTAATTGATATATTTAAATTATTATATATTAGATATTTTTAAAGATTACTTCCCAAACTTTTAATAAGTCAAAGGTGACATAAGACTTTTAACCTTGTAACATTTTTTTAAAAAATAACCAATAAATCATGGTTTTCACCAAAATATGAAGCAGCAAATATGTTTTCAACATTGATAATAATAAATATTTCTTGAGCAGCAAATCCTCATATTAGAATGATTCAGAAGGATCATGTGACACGGAAGACTGGAGTAATGATGCTGAAAATTCAAATTTAATCACAGGAATAAATGACATTTTAAGACATTAAAATAGAAAAAAGGTATTTTCAATTGTACTCCTACATAAGTCTTCTTTCAGAAACATTTACAAAAATCTTACAGACCCCAAAACGGTATTCTCAGTGGAAAACAAGACATAAATACTCATTGGGAGAATTATTTTTTGCAGCACAGATGATGAACATACCCAGAATGAGCTTGTTTCAAAGTCATTGGCATTAAAGGAGTAGTTCACTTTCAAAAAACTTTTGCTGATAATTTACTCACCCCCACATCATCCAAGATGTCCATGTCTTTCTTTCTTCAGTCGAAAAGAAATTAAGTTTTTGGATGAAAACATTCCAGCATTTTTCTCCAAATATGGACATCATTGGGAACCAAACGGTCCAAATGAGAGTTTCAGTGCAGCTTCAAATGGCTTTAAACGACACCAGACGATGAATAATGAAACGATTTCTCATTTAAAAAAAAAAAAAGTTTTATAAGCTCAAATGCTCTGTTCTGTGATGCGCGTTCGTGACTCTCCTGTTTGAACTTGTTTATCAAAATGAACAAATCTAACCAAATGACTCGGAAAAGATTAAAAAAAGACATCACAGTACAGAGCAAGGTCACCATTTGAGCTTATAAAACTTAAACTTTGTTTTTTTTTTTTTTTTTTAAATGAGTGATCGTTTCGCTTGATAAGACCCTTATTCATCGTCTCGAATCGTTCCCTTGAACAGTTTGCGGTTTGTACTGAAAGTGTCTTTTGGACCTTGAACCGTTTGGTTCCCACTGAAGTCCATTATATGAAGAAAAATTCTGGAATGTTTTCATCAAAAACCTTAATTCCTTTTCGACTGAAGAAAGAAAGACATGGACATCTTGGATGACATGGGGGTGAGTAAATTATCAGCAAACGTTTTTTCAAAAGTGAACTCCTTTAATATAGAGGTGGTCCACTCTGAACTGCTTTACTAGCTTCTACCCTGGAAAGGCTTTCAGCCAGATGTTGGAATCAGGATGCAGGAATGTACTTCTGTTTCAGAAGAGGAGCATCTGTGAGGTCAAGAGCTGATGCTGGATGATGGGGTCTGGCTTATTCAGCTTTCCAAATTAATTCCAGAGGTGTTCAGTGGGATTCGTGCCACATTTTGTGAAGGCCAGTCAATTGACCTTTCTTCGCTCATAGTGACTTTGTAATACTGAAATACTAGAAAAATGTTGGTTTTAGAGGATGACACGGTTGTATTCTTGATTGTATTAACTTCTCAGTAATGGCCAACACCTGTTAACTGGAAATGTCCAGATGCTTGTGGTCATGTTGTGTATGTCAGAGCTTGGAAAAGTAGAGGTCGTGACTCTTTGAGCTCGGTTATCTCAGTCTCGTGATCTGCCTGATGCCTTTCCACAAATCTGCAGCAGCTTTAGCGATTTAGCACACGCTTTTGAATGTTGACTTGTCACCCAGATGCCCGACTGAGTCAAAATTCAGCACTTTTTGTGTTATTTTTGTTTGTGTGAAAAACCTCCCCGCAATACTGACTTTGAGCTTATCTTGTGAGGTTGTGTCTTTATCAAATGTCGTAAGTGCTATTCCTGAACCTATTGAGAGTACGTGCTTGAGGTGTACACTTGATCACTTTTCTTTGCAGCATAAAGTGTCCTTTTTTATCTTTCATTTAGTTGTATTTTTGCTGCATTTCTGATTTTTTTTCTTTTCATGTCCTCACATAATTAGGTTTTGGCCATTCACTGCAATCAGAAATGTCTGATTTTTTTAGGTGATGATTTCCTGAGTGTTTTCTCTCCATTGTTAGTGCAATCTACTAAGAGTCAAATATACAGTGCTTTCCAAAAGTAACAATCCCACTAACAAGGAAACAATTGCCATTCAATTGCCCTCCAACTGTGAATCATTTCAATAATTTCCACATTCACGGTAAAAAAAACAAAACAATTTAGAATCATCATTTAGATTTCCCACAGACAAAATGAACAATGCGCATTACATTTGTGTTATGAGAATTTAAAGCAAATTTCATAGATGAGAAGAATATCCCAATAAAACATGCTATTACAATAAGCGTTTAATTTTTACCATGATGTGGTTGCATGCTGATCTAAGCCAAGGTCTATTTTGCTTTTTTAATACAATTTAGGGATTTTTTTGCAAATGTTTTATCATCTGATGGGTAAAAATCATTTACACTGTGAAAACGTCAACCCAATAAAATGGAAAACTTTACATTTGAATTTCCGCCTTGAGTTTTTAAGTAAAATCAAAGTGGTGCCAAAGTTACAACCGGTAGTGAAAAGTACATTACACTTTGAATTTAATTAATGATAAAGAAAGCCACATCTAAATCAACTCTATAAAAAAAAAAAAAAAAATGAATGGTGTTGTAAACAAACGCATTAAAGAAATGTCATAACCGTGACCTAGCAGCAATACGGGAAAAGATAGCTGAATTTAAAAGCAAATCTAACACTTATAACTAAAATTAAACCCATCAAGCTTACTGTGAGGTCAGGTCGTGATAGCATCCTGCTGTGAGGCTGCTTTTCCAAAGCAAGGACTTGGCATCTTGTCAAAAAAAAAAAAAAGAAAAGAAGAGATTTATCTAGAATATCTTTTAGCTTGAATTATCAGACACCAGGCCGTTTTAACAATGGAGTAGTCTAAGAGGTGAATTTCCTACAATGGCCCCGTCAAAACCCCGATGTCAGTTCAATTGTGCGTCTCTGGTGCTATTTGAAAATCACCGACTTACCTGCAATATCAATCTCTGTGGAAAATGGGACAAAATTACACCTCAATACTGCTGCGAAAAGCGGTACCTGCCACAAAAGACTTCTATAAAGCTATCATTGCTTCAATGCTATAGCTCTATATCCTCACATATGTAGATGAATACTCAGTTTTTTCTTTTTATTTAAGATGTAACTAAATGATTAAGGGTCTGAAAACCTTTGCAAAGCACTGAATCATCTTGTGTTGTGATCTTGCGTGTTTTATGAACCTTTGCCTTGAAGGTGTTTCACAGTATTGGTCTGTAATAATTAATCTTGTTATCTGTGTTGTTAACTATGTTGTGGTGTGTAGCCTACAAACGATCCAAATGGATTCAAACTGTTTGGGTGTTAGTATTCCTTCCTCTGTATTATGATATTTATTTAGTTTATTTACAGGTCAGTCTACTGTATTTTGGTGTTTAAGTATCAGCAGTGCACAATCATCTGATTCTTCATGTTCATTTATGAGGAGGACAGATGAAGTTGGGTGTAATTCGTTTGTCTTGACATTTCCCGGTCATTCCTGCTGTCGGAGAATGTGTGAATATCATCATTGCATTGGAGCGGATTGTTTTTTGTGGACTTTTACTTTAATTGTTTAATCTTGATTGGAAAAGAGCCACGTAAAGACTGTTTAAAATTTACAATGACAATATATATATATATATATATATATATATATATATATATATATATATATATATATATATGGCGTTTTTTTTAATGTTTTTGAAAAAAAGTCTAATGCTCACCAATGCTCCATTTATGTGATAAAAATACAGTAAAAATTGTAATACTGTGGACAATGATTACAATTTTAAATCACCTTTTCATATATTAATATTTTAGTATTAATTTATTCCTGTGATGGCAAAGCAGAATTTTCAAGAATATTTTTGATTTGCTTCTCAATTATTCATAATGATTCTTCTTATTATTCATGTTTTTGCTGCATAATATGGAATGAGGCAATCATGATACTTTTTTGATGAAAAGTGAACAGCATTTATTTGAAATATACATCTTTTTTTTTTACTTTATAACATTATAAATATCTTTCCTGCACTGTAAAAAAATATTTTCAAGATTTGTTATCACAACATATTTTCTTTTGTCAAATTAATTTTATAATAATTTATTTAGTTGAGATAACTTATTATTTTGAGTTTCTGATGATTAAATTAATCTCCTTCATTGTATTAACTCACTTTTTCCAGTTCAATCAACTTAAAATTTTAAGGCAACCCTAAGGCAACTTACTTTTTTTAAGTTAAACCAACAATATTTTTTTTACAGTGTAGTAATCACAACATTTTTTTCTTTTGTCAAATCAACTTAAATCATTCTCCTTCATTGTATTAACTCACTTTTTCCAGTTAAATGAACTTAAAATTTTAAGGCAACCAGGTTACTTACTTACTTACTTACAGTGTGTCACCTCTGCTCTGTATAATTGAATGTGTCTTTGCCGAATAAAAGTATTAATTGATATATTTAAATTATTATATATTATATATGTATAAAGATTACTTCCTAAACTTTTGAATACTTTCCACAAAAATATTAAGCAGCGAAATCTGTTTTCAACATTTGATTATAAAAATAAATGTTTCTTGAGCAGCAAATCATCATATTAGAAAGAATCATTTCTGAAGGATCATGTGATACTGAAGACTAGAGTAATGATGCTGAAAATTCAGATTTGATCACAGGAATAAATGACATTTTAACCTTCAAATGGTCTCCGTTTCCTTTTTACACTTCTGGGCTTCGGGGTCTATACGACCCCAACAATTGATTGAGTAATTGTACAAAAAATATACATTTTTAATCATACAAATAATATATCACATATTCATTAATGCTGTGTTTTTTGGAGATATAAAGTACTTCTGTATCCATATACCACACAATTCCTCAACTACACCATTAGCTTGCATATGAAATATTATTATTTTTTTTTATGATACATTGCATTTATGCTCTAGTACTAGGCCTTCATTTCTGTGTAAAAATTTTCAGATTTATGCCGTTTTTTTTTTTTTTTTTTTTTTTGACACATGAAGAAAATATATTTCTTTTTTTTTACTCATTTCCCATTCATTTCAATGTGGGGCCATATTGACCCCGAAGACCAGAAGTGTAAAAATTTTTTTTACAAACCTTCAGAACAACCGAATCAAGCCCTGTTTTTGTGTGTGTATAGATAGATAATGTATGAAAAGTCACAAAATCTTATTCCATCCACTGATATGAAGGGAACCTTTTTTTTTTTATTAAGTAAAAGACGATTGGGGTCGTATAGACCTCATGACCCGATTTAGGGCTACAATATATTGAAATATTTCACAATATTACTGTTTTTTACTGTATTCTTGATTAAATAAATGCAGCCCTAGTGAGCAGAAGACAGTCCAGTTTGGAAAATGACAGAGTACATATTATTAGTTATTAGTGACATGTATTAATGAGGCCTTTGTAGAATTGATGGTATCCTGCTCTGTTGTTTCCAGACGTGGTTGCGTTTGACAAGTGAAAGTGATTATGAACAATGGTTACATTCCTCATTAAAATCTAAATGAACCATGGGACAGTGAGGGGAATTGAGCTTTAATACCCCATCAACCCCAGCTTACATATCTCCTCATTTCAACATATCTGTCATTTTCACATTCTTTATGTGTGCTGTAACTCTACAAATCCTGTATGGACTCTAAGGATAAATGTCAGTGAGCACCGCTATGCCGATGATATTCACTCGACATTCTGTAGTTCATCTGAAACTGATTGTTGAAGCAGGTCAGATAGCTCATCACTTCAGGTTTTTTTTTTTTAATCAAATGCACATTTTCCTGCAAAATAATTGATCTTGGAATGTGCTGACGCCCTTCATTGAACAGATGGCATTGCCATATGTACTGTGCTCTCATTTAGGCTCTTCTCGCAGCTCAAAAGCGCAATTTCACTGCTGTTCTGTGGAATTACAATGACTGTATGAAAAACTAGGTGTAAGGAAACACCCGTGAAGTGTCAGCTGTTCAGCTTCCCTTTGTTGCATTATAAAACAATTGTTTTCTAAGTTTTAAATCCATATTGTTGATAACCTTGCTGAAAAAAAAAACTGCTAAGCTATTGTTTTCTGGTTTTGGATCGGCATTTGTTAGATCGGACTGAGATACCAAATGCCAGCTAAGATCAGAAACCATCTTAGGTTAATTTAAGCCCTTTTCAGCAGTGCATATTATTATGATGCTGTGTTTATATTATTGGGGAATTACAGTGGGGAAATCAGTGGTCCTTCACACTCTTGTTAAATATGTTGCTGTTGTGGAAGCTGATTGTTCCGTGTTGTTTAATATTATCACTTTGTCTTCTTTAACGTCTTATACTTGCTGCTTTTTTTCTTTTCCTCTTCTCATTATTGTCTGTTACGCTGCAATGTTTGTTTTTAAAGGAAAAAAAAATGTCACGCATTGACAAAAAGTTGGCTTTTAAAGCAATGTGATTGTCTCACTCATTTTTGTACTTGCTGTCTGGCTGTTTATAATAAATGACAAAATGAAATATGTGACTTTTGTGTGCATGTAACATTGCATTCTGAAAATTAATGGGTCACGGTTCTGTCACTTTTGTCAGGGTAAAGGGTTAGTTCACCCAAAAATGAAAATTCTGTCAGTATTCACTCACCCTCATGTTGTTCCAACCCCGTAAGACCTTCGTTCATCTTCGCAACACAAATTAAGATATTTAAGATATTAAGATCACTCCTGCATACTAGTCCATAGGCTCCTTGAGGGAATGACTTGCTGGCCTCGAAAAATCATTACAGACATCGTTAAAATAGTCCAAGTGACTACAGTTGCTCAATCTTAAGTTTATCAAATGACGAGAATACTTTTTGTGCGCAAAAATAAACAAAAATAACAACTTTATTTCAACTATTCACTTCCTTTTCCATGGGCCTGTAGTCAGTTAACGTAGTGTGATTGCGTAGAGATACGTCACACGTAGGCTCACTATTGGCCGACGCTGGTCATGTGTGTGATGCGTGTGACGTACAATAACAGAAGCTTACGTTATTAAACTAGTATCTTGACTCGAGGCAGAGGGAGAAATAAACGAATAGTTGAAATAAAGTCGTTATTTTTGTTGTTTTTGCGCACAAAAAGTATTCTCGTCGCTTGATAAACTTACAATTGAGCCCCTGTAGTCACTGGGACTATTTTAAGGATGTCTTTAATGACTTTTAGATGCCATCAAGTGTCATTCCCTCAAGAAGCTTATGGACTAGTATACAGGAGTGATCTTAATATCTTAAATATCTTAATTTGTGTTCAGAAGATAAACGAAGGTCTTACGGGGTTGGAACAACATGAGGGTGAGTAAATACTGACAGAATTTTCATTTTTGGGTGAACTAACCCTTTAATTCTGAGTAGTTGTTTATATGACTGTTTTAAACTGTTTTAAACTTTTTTAGCGCTTTGGCCGTTGAAAACGTGTTTCAAAGTGCGCGTTTTTGAAAACGGTACAGTTATTGTCAAAACCGTGAATTTGTGAAAAGTTATGCGCATGTGATCAGTTTGTAGTGGTTTTTTTTACAGAGTGACATCGCCAACTACTGGCCTGGCAGCAGAATACAGCGTTTTTAAACGTTTTTGCGGATCCTTGTAAGCGCTTTGACAACTTTGTCGTCTGTACGAAGCATCTGTACGTTTTGAATGCCTGGTAGACGTGTTTATTTGCCCAGGCTTTCTTCAGTTGTCGTGTTCAGTGTAGCACGTGGTTCGTGCTTTTCATTGGCCATGCGTGTTCATGTCATGGCTTTGTTTTGTTTGTTTCTATGGCCCCACTTAGACTGAATGGTTCAAGTGGCCCAAATCCGATTTTTTCCTCTCATGTGCCACAGATCAGATATGATCGGTGAACGTGTAAGCAGGAAAAAAACGCATGGATTCCGATTTTCTTCGATCGGATTCAGGCCTCACTTGTGTGGTAATAATAAGTCAGATATGAATCGGATACGTGCATTTGCGTGTGCATGGGGGTGGTGATGGCGTAGTGGACAAGACACATGCCTTTGGTGTGAGAGACCCGGGTTCGAATCCACTGTGAGACACCAATGTGTCCCTGAGCAAGACACTTAACCCCTAGTTGCTCCAGAGGCATGCGACCTCTGACATATATGGCAATTGTAAGTCACTTTGGATAAAAGCGTCAGCTAAATTAATACATGTGAATGTAAATGTGTGCCATGTAAGCAGATAAATTGGATGTTCCACAGTAAATGCGAGTCGTACGTCATTAAAATAGTGCGAGATTATAGGCGCGATGGAAGAAAGGATACACACAGTGGAGCAATCTGGAGGTTTCATGTATTTTGAGTGTTTGAGGCGAAGAGTGCGGGCAAAAATGCAGGAATGTTACAGAAATAAATCCGTATTTGAAGACATTTCATGAGATATGGGGAGGCACGGTTTTAAGCGCTCGTGGCTACAGTGCCAACAAGGGCTCTCCTCTTTTTTTCTACGCCATACGAGACCAATGTTTTGATGACTTTTCAAAATATTGTGGAAACAAAAACACTGGATAATTTTATTCGCATCTGCATCCATTGAATTCCGTGCTGTTTTACTTAATTGTCCGGGTCAGAACGTCTACATTGGATAGTTTCAGCAGTGTATAGTGTAAATGCAAAAATCGGATACGGGTCACTTTTAAAAGATGATGTAAGCGGGTCGTCAAAAAAAATCGGATATAGTCAGAAAATCGGATCAAGACCTGCAGTCAACCCAGTCAAGACCTCCAGTCAACCCCGCCCGTTCATTTGCCCCTTGTTTACCTCCTGATTTCCTTCACTATTTATTCTTCATATCTACCATGTTTTTCCCTTACTGTTTTTTATTTTATTTTATTTATTTTATCATTTCAATAAAAACCCATAACTCGTTACTCTGCCTCTTTGATTCATCGCCTCATCCCTTCCTGACAAAATCACATGAGGTGATTTTTTTTTTTTTTTTTTTTTTTTTGACAGTGGGTCTATTAACTTATTCAAAAGAATTCAATAAAAGGTATTTTAATTAAAATTCTTTTAGATATTTTGGGTGGCCTAAAGTAAAATGTCAGGGTGATACAACTGCCTTGATATTAAAATGAAGAGAAAAAGCATCATTAAAAAGATAAGCTTCTTGACTGCTTATTAATATTTGAAAATGTTTGTCCACCAAACCAGAAAAAAAAAATTCATCCAGATAACTTGACCTTTTTATGACAAGGCAAGGTTAGTTTAAGCTGTAAAATGTCATTGCAACTCCACAAAAATTATATTCATTAATCATTCATAATTTTTCTGCAGGAGATAATACAGCATCTGCTGGATATATATATATATATATATATATATATATATATATATATGAAGAGTTCAGATGCAAAAGCCTCTAAATGCCATTTGAAATTTTCTTCTTTAATGATGATTTTTATCAAACTTGTATATTTGAGTTCAGTAATTTCACTTAAATAACAATTAATAGGTAATTATCATTGTCATTTAAGTGAAATCACTGAACTGAAATATACAAGCTTGATAAAAATGATCATTCTAGAAGAAAATTTCAAATGGCACTTAGAGGCTTTTGCATCTGAACTCTTCATATATATATATATATATATATATATATAATTACAAACATTTTATTTGGTTTTCACCCCCCAAAAATATATTTTTTTTTACTTTTCTCAAAACTATATGAAACCAACCAAGTATTTTCTTTATTGTGGAAAAGATAATAATGAATCTTAATACTAACAAATAGTTGCACATAAGTAACATCAGTGTTGTTAAGCAGGCGAAGAAAACATTGACCGTTAGAAGGCAAGTTTCTGAAAAAAAACAATGCTGTGATTCAAGGTTTCCCTTACAAGGAGGACTTGAAAAACATCAGCTGTCTTTTTCTCAGCCACAACCCAATTAACTACTGCTCTCTGCCTGCTGCAACAGATTGCTTCAAAGATACTGTGTAGCAGATGCTGTACAATCACATTCGCCTGCACAATGTTTGCAATAAACGAGTTCCTCCCCATTAAGGTTTTTATATCTTTTCATTGACTTCAGCCTAAGATAAAAAAACATTTTTGTTTTCCCATTTAAAGGTAGAACAACATGAGCCACACGGAGAAACGATAAGCAGGCTGAAATATAGAGTCTCGGAGCCAAAGCCTCTGGGTTCAGTGCTGCTGGCGGTCTGTTCCTATTGATAAATGGCCTGAGTTTTTACCTGCAGCTGGGAGAGTGAGTCCATACACAGATGCTGCCAATGATGACCACATGCAGAGTTTATGAGAAATATGTATTGTAAATATGCCAAATTAAGCTTCTACTAGAGGGAGTCTTCCCAGAGCAAAATGTTATTGCTCTGAGGTCGCTCTTTCATAGCTCAGGAGGCTTAATGGAGTTTCTCCCTTTCTCTTATGAAACTGAGATGAAATTGTCTCCTGAGAAATATCTAAGAAAGACGTAAAATAATTTGCTGCCCATTAAAAGGAGTAGTTAACTTTAAAAAAAAAAAAAAAAAACTTTTGCTGATAATTTATTCAGCCCCATGTCATCCAAGATGTCCATGTCTTTCTTTCTTCAGTCGGAAATAAATTAAGGTTTTCAATGGGAACCAAACGGTTCAAGGTCCAAAACAGTTTCAGTGCAAACTGTTCAAAGGGCTTTAAACGACACCAGACGATGAATAAGGGTCTTATCAAGCGAAACGATCACTCATTTATTATATGAATAACATTAACATCAAATGAATAACAAAGTTACAACAAAGTAAACTACTCCTTTAATCTCATTGTCCAAGCCAAGAGAAACGATTCTAATTTATGATTTGTCACTCAGACTTATTTGCTTATTTCTGAGATTCTCAGAACGTATTACTAGACCGCTCGTGTGAAGAAATGGCAGATGTTTCCCTTTAATCTGTTCGATTTGTAGTCACTCTTAGAAAAAAAGGGTTCATTGGGGTTCTATATATATTAGGGCTGTCAAACGATTAATCGCGATTAATCGTATCCAAAATAAAAGTTTGTGTTTACATAATATATGTGGGTGCACTGTGTATAATTATTTTATATATATAAATACACACTCATGCTTGTATATATTTAAGAAATATTTTCATGTATGTACTGTGTATAGATTTCTATATAATTTATATTATATATAAATATAAATATTTTATATATAAATATTTTTTTTTTCTTGAATATACATGCATGTGTGTATATTTATGTATATACAAAATAATTATACACAATGCACCCACATATATTATGTAAACACAAACTTTTATTTTGGATGCGATTAATCGCGATTAATCGTTTGACAGCCTTAATATATATATATATATATATATATGAAGCATATGGTTCTTTACTCAAATCCAAAGAACATTTTATGCTAAAAAAGGTTCAAGAAATAACGCTTTTGGCACAAAGGTTCTTTATAGGCTATTATTCATTCATATACTGTATTACATCATTCTGCAACATTTTGAGGTTGTAATTAAATTATTGTTTATTACTGTTATTAAACTGTTAATATCACATTTTAATCATGCTGATTTTTGGAGGAGAAAAATTGAAATGGCACTCTTCGTAAGATATTTATTTACTACATAAAATAATATAAATATATACATTTTCTAACCCTCATATCTTGAATTTTGTGATCACTCACATGTACATTTTAGGGGTCTTGACGTTTGTCGATAATATGAAATATTTAATCCGGAAAGGACAAAACAAATGATAATGAATGAACCCAAAAGTTTCCTTTTCCTGGTTACAGAATTATTATTGAACCCTAAAAACGGCTCTGTATAGAACATTTTAGGGGTTCCAAATATATTTAGAAAGCTTTTAAAGTTCCATATAGAACCTTTTCTTCCAAGAGTACGTGTTCTTTTTAAATTTTGAAATAAAATTGGGTATAGCATAACACAGATTTCACACACCTGAGAATAATGACATGGTATTTTTTACGATGTAACTGATATTTTAATCAGATTTCTTAGCTTAAATTAATTGCAATTAACCCTAATGTGACAGAAGTTAAACATATTTCTGCATGAGTGCCAATATAAATGATGGAGGCTATTAAGTGGTGGAGTTCTAATCACACTAATACCTTCTTTCCACAATATCAATCAGCTCGAGCTCTTATTGAAGTCAAAGACCAAAGCGCCTCCAATCAAATTTTAATGAGGAACACGCTGGCAGTCTGAGACTTGCTGGAGAATGGGCAATGGTTCAAAGAAACACTCGGATAACATCACATTTCATCATGGGGACATTTCAAGCTACACAAAAAATGTGACACTTTTTCTTGGAGTCATAGATAGATAAAGTTTGTTTTGTAGCTGATGAGCATTTGATGTCACTTTACAACAAAGATGTAGCAAAAAACCAGCCCATTCTCACCCCCAAGGCGTCACTTAACTGACGCCTTGGGAAGCATTTGGACATGCTTCAATATCTGACGCTTTAGGCGCCCTTTAGCGTCAGTAAGATGACGCCGTAGGATCGCGTCATGTAAGTGACGCTAAAGGGCGCCTAAAACGTCAAATATTGAAGCATGGTCAAAGGTGACGCCTTGGGGTGAGAATGCGTTGAAAAAACACATTAGCGAACACCACTAAAGAACTAAAAAAGCACTGATTTACCAGCCTGTAAGCCTAAGAGTAAATTCCCTAACAGGGATTGTCGTGAAGCAGTGGCGGCTGGTGATATTTATTTTTGGGGGGGCGCATTTTTTATTTGTATTTTTTTTATTGAGGAGGGCAAATAAATACAAAGCAGTACCAAAAACCATGTTGACTACTACTTAAATATAAATGTATGATCTTTATTTACATTTAATACCAATAAAGAAGTACCAAAAAGCATGTTTCCGACTTGAACTTAAATGTTGCTCTCTTTTATATACATTTGCATTTTTCAGAGAGATGTTTGAGGTCTCTTACCCCCGTTGTTGTCCACAAAACTTCAGTGCCGACACTTTGAAATAAAAGGCAGGGAAAACAAAACAGAGAATTGCTAATATCACATCCAGCCAGCCACCTCCGTTTCTCATAACACGCGTGGGTGAAGCTTCGTGTGTAGCTTCGTCCCCTGTCACTGGCCTGCTGCTGAATTTGTAAATCGGGTTGGTCCGGTCCGAGATCCTTTATCTTTTTTTTTTTCTTCCAGCGAAAGCCTTGTGAAAGGGTTTTTTTGTAAAAAAAAATCACAGAATTTGGATGAACTGCTGCCATTATTTATACAAAAAATGTCGAAATGGTGTCGTCTGCGCGCTCGAAATAGTATAGTAACGGCTCTGGTAGTGGCCCAGAGCGTGAAGTTGAATGACAGGTGACGAGAACCAATCATATTGGATAAAATAACGTGAATCAAATTCTGATTGGCCAGGGACGCAACGACTTGCGCCCTGAGGTGAATCTTTAAGAAACCAATTAGAGGCCAGCTTCAGGTCACATGTTGCACGAAAATTTAAAGCCTCACATAGACACCCATTAGTCCGGCGTCCCAATGAAACACATTGAAAAACATAGAAAATAGTTGACCGATTAAAGCCAGTTTTTATTAAATGCTGATGCTTTTCTTACTACCAGCCGGTACATCGTATGAAAAAAATATTTTATTGTTGTATTTTTATATAATTTTTGTATATGTATATTTCTTGATGGGGACGGCGCCCCAGCGCCCCCTATTGACAAGCCGCCACTGTCGTGAAGACTAATTATTAAGGAACGAACATAAAGAGAAACAAGTTGTAGTTGCTTTTTTTTTTTTTTTTTCCTTTTGTGTCATGTGGATTAGGGCAAAATGTCTACAAGGGTTGCTGTGTATAAGCTAGCCATGGCATAAGATCTGGGATTCTCACAGCTCCTGTAGTGTAGTCACCCCTGAAACTAGATTCCAGCTCCATCATGCCTCGGGGAGCAATTTAATTAAAGCTCCTCTCCGAGCATAGGACAATCATCCGCTCTAACCAAATCGAGAGAGGAACGGGTGTAAAAATAAGAATATCTTACTGGGCATTTGCTCTTTCTTTAGACAGGGTTTAGTTCAAATGTGGAAAGCAAGGAAGAAGTCTGATGGACTTTACTGGAAATGGAAATTTGGGTCTACCAGTTGGAATACAGATCGCCTTCACCAGTTCACGACTACCTCCTTTATCAATATGTATACTTACGTTACCATCATTGTCTTGTCTCGTTCTGAGTTTGTAAGACCTCGGCACCATGAGTGGTGCCTCCTAATCTTCTTCAGCGGCGCGTTTCCTGTAATAAAAAGGACTGTATTAGAATTCATCCATTTTCCTAGTTACCAAGTTACTGGGCTGTCTCTCATCTTGGTCAGTGCTGTCCACAGACCACGGAAATCAATAAATTACCAGAAATGATCTCAACATAAACTTGGGTTTCTTCATTGAAACCATCCAAACAAACAAAAAAATGCCTTTTGTTGCGGCAGTAATATTACCAATGAATGAGTGATGACTTGCCAAATGAGCTCATTACGGCAGCTAAAGAATGGCTACATGTCATTTCAGTATGACTCGCCTCTGGATGATCGCATCCCTGATGATAATGAGCATCCTCATATATTTCTTTTTTTACTCCACGACAAATTCAAGTCTTCAGTGCATTTTCTTCATCAGCCAGAGCTCTTGCTGCAGTATAGCCGAGACCTTGACTCAAGGCTTTTGCTGGCTCTTTGTCCTATGTATAATTAGCAAGTACGCCCAATCCACCTTGTTCATTACCCAAACGCCGGTGACAAATGGGAGGGAGGCCTATTTTCACTCCGGTATCTGTTCCCTGCAGAAATACGGCACTGCTGAGGTAATGGACGATACTGTGTTGCTGAACATTAGAGAACTCAACAGAGCTCTATACATTTTGTTAATGAAAGACTGTTAATGTTTTAGAGTGTCTTCATCATTCCCATTATGAATTTTGTACTGATTTTTTGTCATATAAATAATTGTGATTAACAATTTAATTTGGATATTAGTATATACGTAATATAAATTAAAATTATAATAAAATAGACCCATTATTTACTTCAATGCTGTGAAAATGTATGTTTATACAATTAATTGGCACGAATGCTCTCCATCTGCCCATCTTTACTAGTCCAGTCATCTAGTCAGACACTACATTTCCCAGCATCCCTCCTGCACCTGTTCCCCATTAGCAGTCCAATCTGCACAAGGGTAGCATACACCTGACTCTGTTTATAGGTTGACTCCAACTCTCCAGTCATATCTAGATTTGAAATGAATTACGATTACTTGTCACCTTGGGTCACATGACCATAAATCATTAATTACTTCCTTGAAGTGACCATCACATGTTCTCTTTGCTAACGGACTTGTGAAAGTGCCCTTCGGGAAGGGATTCTGTTATTCACTTTCGTTTGGAACACCTCTGCAAATGGCGACCCCTTTCCAAAGTGCCCTTGATTGGTGTAAAAATGCTCCAGTGCGGATTATGCAATACTTACCCGCTCTATACCTGTGATACATGTATCTCCTTGTGAAACTCCAGTGATCTCCTTGTGATACCACGGGAATTCGTACGAATTTTACGAGGTGGCTAATTCGTAACAATTTGTACGACCTCACTCGTACAAATCAGTACGATTTAGCTAAATCGTACATATTTTACGAATTAGCCAATTCGTATGAATTCGTACGAATGACCTACCCCTGACCCCGCCCCTAAACACAACCGTCACGTGGGTTTAGACAAATTGTACAAATTTGTACGAGTGAGGTCGTATGAATTAGTACGAATTAGCCACTTTTGAATCACTCGTACGAATTCGTACGAATTGGTCGTGAGACAGGGTAGGTGATACTCCAACAGTCTCCTGTAAGCTATTGTTTGGAACCTGTCTAATCGCCATACTCTGAAAAGAGGTGTGTTCTCTCTCTTCATGTTCCAGTTACCAACAGTCCTCGGTTACGTATGGTCAAAAGACGTCCCAAGATGTCAGTTATATGACTTCTTGGGATGTTATTTTGTGTTTAAGGTTTTGAGAAAGTGGGTGAAACTGTAGACCCTTGATTTTCTTTGTATACTTTATAACAGTTTTTTTTTTTTTTTTGGAAAAATGTGATTGAAATTTGAACTGCAAAATTATACTACAATAACTGATTAATACACACGATATACATAGCAACAGGCATACAGTATTCCCCTCATATTTCTGCTTATGATCTCTAGTTTCTAAGCCAGTATCATATAAAAAGGAATATTCTAGATATGTTAATTTTGAAACATGATGTAAGACCCATTACAGGAGCAGGAGTACTTTTAGCTCTGAAAAAGGTAAAGGATAATTTGCATTTAAGTTTCACAAGGATCCCAATTAGCTCTATTCACTATGCGGGAGTTCAGCAGTGTTTTTAGGTCCAGGTGAGAATGCACCACCGACAAAATCACTGGCAGTTTCAGATCATTATTTCACGTCATTAGTCTGGCTCTTAGTTTAATGCTTTACTAGACGATATGGACACATATCTTTGTATGATCTTGCAAGCTAGCTCGTTTCTTGCCATTTGAACCCTTCCCTTCAATAGGCCATAAAAAGGTCCTTCAATGATTATTTGACATAATTGCGCCTTATTATCTGTAATATTCTCTATAATACCTCAAAAAGGTTAAAGCTTTTAACATGTCTCTCATGGATGTTGACATGCGTGTTGTTGCAAAGAGGTTGTTTTTTTTATATATTCTGACTCATTTGAGGTCTTTATAGAGATCAAAGCACACGCTGTGCTTTACAAGGCTCACTGTTTCATGGTAACACATTTCTTGATTACCTTTTCAAGGAAAGCTCCTTAGCGATGGTCATTCCTTTAATGAAAATATTGTATGAAACATAAATAATAGCATGTGTCTCACATTCTCATGTATTTTATTGTCTTGGTGCCCTCCTTACCTCCTCCGGCTCCGACCCTGGTGCCATTTATTACTTTCCTGTTTTATGTTCTTCTTGAACTTTAATTTGGCTCTCTTTAATATTTCACAGCTCCAACCATCTGTCTGTTGATGACTTGTCAAAAATCAGTTTTGCTGTCTGAAACGCCTGTCTCTTGATTACTTGTAAGGAAGCTATGTATGTGTGAGGCACAAAACTAATCCTATTGGGAATGTTGGTCTATATTTGACTTTGTTTTAAACTGAATATCTGAACAGGTGTGAGAAGCAAAGAATAATGCCAAATAATTTCTGCAAATATGAGTAAGTTTTAAATAGCACCGAATGATAGAGCTGTACCTCTTCCAACCTTGACTTCAAATGATGTTTTTGGGTAGCATTACATTTTCACGAAGTTATTTTCTTTATTGAATCATGTTTTTATAGCGTGTTATCAATAAATATAAGTAAATATAAGGTACAGCCAAGTTGTTTTTAAATGCGTCATGTTGCCTGAAAGTATGGCAGCTTGTTTCCGCCACTGAATAAAAATAAATAAATAAATAATTGCGACTTTTTATCTCACAATTGCGAGAAATGAAATCACAATTGCGAGATATAAAGTTGCAATTCTGACAAATAAAGTCACAATTGTGAGAAAAAAAGACAGAATTTAGACTTTTTATCTCACAATTGCGAGTTACATCTTGCAATTCTGACTTTATAACACATAGGGCCTAATTGTGAGATTTTATCTCGAAAATCTGACATTTTTCAGGCCAATTCTAAGGGGAAAAAAAGGACTAACTTTTTATCACCCAGAATTGTTTATATCTCAAAATTCTGACATTATATCTCGCAATTCTGACTTTATATCATGCAATTCTGACTTTATATCTCGCAATTCTGACTATATATATCTTGCAATTCTGACTTTTTATATTTTGCAATCCTGACTTTGTAACACGCAATTCTGACTTTATAGCTCGCAATCCTGACTTTATATCACGCAATTCTGACTTTATATCTTGCAATTCTGACTATATATATATATTGCAATTCTGACTATATCACGCAATTCTGACTTTATATGACGCAATTCTGACTATATCACGCAATTCTGACTTTTTATCTCGCAATTCTGACTTTATATCTCGCAATTCTGACTATATATATTTTGCTATTCTTACTTTATAACACGCAATTCTGACAATTCTGCCGAACTTGATTGATTCAGGTGTTTCTGATTATTGTTGCCGTGACTGCTGAGGTCAGGTACACCCGGATTGATCAATTTGTCCAATAATGGCAGACAGGAAACAAGGAGCTGGCTTAAGTTCAGGAAGTAGTGCAGCTGTGCATAAAGCCAATTCTGACTATATATATATCACACAATTCTGACTTTATATCTTGCAATTCTGACTTTATATCTCGCAATTCTAACTTTATAACACGCAATTGCGACTTTATATCACGCAATAAATACAAAAATGTTTATTTTGCATAAGAAAAACCAAGAAAGGAGTGATCAATGTCTAGCTCTGCGTCGTAGGTTAATTGTATTTAAATACATTATTTTATTGTTGATAATGTAAAACTAATTTTTACCATTCACTCACCATATTTTACATTGATATTCCCATTCCAATGCATGGTTCAGAACTAGTAAATTTGAACTCCACATTAAACAAACTTAAACAAAGTTCCTTGAGTTTGATCAGTCAAACATTGTTCCAAGAGTCCTGACACTTCAACACTGGAACGTTTCACTGATTTTTTTCACACACCCTGTTTGCATGTTCCAAGCATACTGTCAGTCTCCTCCATTGACATCCATTCAATTTGGACAAATGAGTCATTGAATCATTTCCTCAACTGATCTGTAGAAAAGAAAGAAAAAAAAAACACAATTACTGTGTGTTTCCTGGAGAACTGTGAACTAAACTCTGGAACAGTCTTCCTAACATTTTCCGGAATGCAGACATACTCTGTCAGTTGAAATCTAGATTAAAACACATCTCTTTAACCTGGCATACACATAACACATTATCAATTTCAATAATTCAAATAAGTTAAATGATTGTTCGGCTGCATAAATCCCGAACCGGGAACACTTCCACCCGGTGTATTTGTTACATCATAAGAAGAATGGCATCTACGCTAATATTAATATCTCTGTTTATCCCGAGGTTATCGTAGTCAGCCGGATCCAGGCCGTATCAAGATCAGATGTTGGACCTGCACTGTGTCAACTAGACTCTACCCTGTGAAGACTTCCTCGACACAACAGCAATTGGCACTGATCCTCACCAAACCCGTCTCCATACCGGCGTGGCTCCCATCTCTAACCAGGTGGAACTGGATAAATATACTAATCTGACTTCTGACCTGTAATGCTGCCTGAATCATAATCACACACTGTCCGTTCATTGGCCAGAGGAGAACTGTCCACCCGACTGAGCCTGTTTTTTTTTTCTCCCTTCTGTCACCTGATGCAGTTTTGGTTCGTTGCCAGTGTTGTCTTTGTTAACTTTGGCTTTTGACTTGCTTAGTTGGGGACACTTAATGATGTTTTATTAACAAAGTTCGAGAGGAGCACGTTCAGATAATTAACACGGGTGGAGAGCACTCAACAATCAATGAGATGTATATATTGTATATATATATATATAAGTGAAAATGGCGAGCAAACAACAGCAATTCAGAAAGTGTGTTCATCCCTGCCCTCGCTTCATCACGGGTGGGGATACACACGATCTGTGTGTTGCTTGTTTGGGAGTGCAGCATGCTCAGTCGGCTCTCGAGGGGGCTGGCTGTGAGCATTGCGAGTGTCTGCCCATGAAGACACTCCGCTCCCGCCGGGCACTCTTCGAGGAGAGTGGTTCGGTGCGCGCTCCCCGCGTCCCGCTGCTGCCGAGGCACAGCGAAGGCTTGCGTCGTGGGGATCGCAGATGGATCTATCAGCGGGGATGGAGACGGGCTCCGCCCTTTCTCTGCCCTTACCTGGTAGATCCAGTGCCTCAGATCTCGCTGCGGGGGTCCGCGTTGCGGTTTCTCCTGCCCGGGCTGAGGCGCCATCGCTTCAATTATCCAGTTCTGAGGAGCTGGATGTTGAAAGTGTGGATGCAGAGTCGATGGACTCAGTGGAGATCGGGGACTCGCCATCCCAGTCTCCCGCGAATGTAGAGCTGATGGAGGTTTTGACTCGGGCTGTAGAAAAATTAAGCATTGAATGGCCAGTTGAGAAACAAGAGTCGAGGGTGAAGAGTAAAATGGATGAGAGATTTTTAGCGTCACACTCACTACCTCCGCGCCGGTGTTTGCCCTTCTTTCCCGATCTACACACCGAGTTGTGTAGATCGTGGAACAAGCCAGTGTCAGCTAGAATTTTGACACACCAGACCACGACTTATTCCAATATTGCTGGGTCTAGGAGGCAGGGTTATGGGGCGATGCCGAGGATGGAGGAAGTTTTGGCGAGCCATCTTTCTCCTGAGACGGCATCGTCTTTTAAAACACCGGCGTTGCCCACCAAGCCACTCAGAAATACTTCGGTTTTGGTGGGCAAAGCTTATTCAGCGGCGGGACAGGCAGCATCTTGCTTGCATACGATGGCCATTCTCCAGGCGTATCAAGCAGATCTGCTGAAGGATATGAGCGAGGGGGAGGTCGTCAGCACTGACATGATTAAAGAGCTGCGTCAGGCGGCAGATATTTCTCTCCGTGCCACCAAGGAGACGGCCAGATCAGTCGGCCGGTCTATGACAGCCCTGGTGGCCACGGAGAGGCATTTGTGGCTAAATTTGTCTAATATGAAGGAGAGAGATAAAGCTTTTCTCCTGGATGCGCCGCTGTCGACCCAAGGTCTTTTTGGTGGTTCTGTGAACGCAGTAATTGAAAGATTCCAAGAAGGAAGAAAGCAGGCAGCGGCGCTCCAGAAATGTCTCCCCCTCCGTACTCATCCTTCTGGGGCTGCTGGGCGAGAGCAGCCCCGCCCGTCGGGTTCCACGCATAGGGCGCAGCAGAAGAAGAAAAGCAAAAACCTAGCAAAACTGGGCCGAGACGCGGCGTTCTCAGGCGAGGTCTTCCCGGGACAGAACCGATCTGAGGACGGTTATTGTCGCCAGGAAGGCCTCGTCGAAGAAGCCCTGACGCCACTGGTGTCAGGCTACTGAGGGTGGTCCCCACCGTGAGACAGAGGTGTTCGCCGCTGAATCCGGCGCCCGCTCTCTCTCGGTGCCCTCAGGGGTCCGTTCTGCCAACCCTGCCTGTAATGGGGGGCGCAGACGGTCCCAGCGAGTGATTTCCCGAGGGACGCTCGTTTGCTTCGAGGAGCGATACAGAACGGTCGTTAAACCCTGCCTGTGCGCGGTCACAGGGCGCTGTTTCTGTTTTAAAAACTACTCCAGAGGCCAGTCTCGAGAGACTGGTACCCTTAGTAGAATTTCTGGTAGAATGGTTAAGTCTTCCAAATATATCTCATTGGGTCCTGCAGACTATCGAACGTGGGTACGCGATCCAGTTCAGGTCGCGTCCACCTCGTTTTCGGGGGGTTTTGCCCACAGTGGTGACCCCCGAGCAGGCTCTGGTTATGGAACAAGAGGTGAAAGCTCTGTTACTGAAGGGGGCGATAGAACGAGTTCTTCCTCCCGACAGAGAGCTGGGGTATTACAGCCGATACTTCATTGTTCCAAAGAAGGATGGGGGGCTGCGTCCGATTTTAGACCTGTGCCTCTTAAATCGGTCAGTAGGGAAGCTCAAGTTCAAAATGCTAACTCTCAAGCAGATCGTGTCACAGATCAGGTCCGAGGACTGGTTTGTCACGATAGACCTAAAAGACGCGTACTTCCATATCTCCATCCTTCCGCAACATCGGAAGTTCCTGAGGTTCGCATTTGGGGGCGAAGCATACCAATATCGGGTCCTTCCATTCGGCCTAGCGTTATCTCCTCGAACCTTCACGAAATGCATGGACGCGGCCTTGGCCCCGCTGCGTCTCCAGGGCATTCGCATTTTAAATTACATCGACGATTGGTTGATTCTGGCTCAATCGGAGCATCAGGCGTTTCGGCATCGAGATGCCGTCCTCGGCCACATCAGAAGGTTTGGGTTGAGACTCAACGCCAAGAAGAGTGTGCTTTCGCCAGTTCAGCGGACCACTTTTCTAGGCGTGGTATGGGATTCGACGACGATGCAGGCACGTCTGTCGCCGGCTCGTATAGCCTCGATTATCTCAACTGTCAAGCAAGTGAAGCTAGGCCAGTCACTCACTGTAAAGGAATTCCAGAGAATTCTGGGTCTGATGGCAGCAGCATCCAACGTGTTACCGTGCGGCCTGCTGTACATGAGACCACTACAGTGATGGCTCAGGACCAAGGGGTTCTCCCCGAGGGGAAACCCGCTCCGCAAGATCAAGGTCACGCGACGTGGTCTCCGTGCCCTGGCTATGTGGAAAGAACCTTGGTTCCTGTCCCTGGGACCTGCGCTGGGAGCCCCGTGTCGCCGGGTAACGGTGACGACGGATGCCTCTCTCACGGGTTGGGGAGCGATCATGAGTGGTCGCTCTGCCCGCGGGCTGTGGCAAGACCATCATCTCCGATGGCATATAAATTGTCTAGAGATGATGGCGGTGTTTCAGGCTCTGAAACACTTTCTCCCAGACCTCAGAGATCATCATGTTCTTGTCCGGTCAGACAACATGTCTGTGGTCTCTTACATAAACCACCAGGGGGGTCTGCGCTCACGTCCATTGTACAAGCTGGCGCGCCAGATCCTGTTGTGGTCCCAGGGGAAACTTCGGTCGCTGAGAGCGATTTATATCCCAGGATACTTAAATCGGGGAGCGGACATCCTGTCGAGGCAGGGGCCGAGGCCCGGTGAGTGGAGACTTCACCCCGAGGTGGTGGAGCTCCTTTGGAGGCACTTCGGTCGGGCCGAAGTGGACCTCTTTGCATCCAGGGAGAATTCACACTGCCCGCTGTGGTTTTCCCTGAGTCCTCCAGCTCCATTGGGGCTGGATGCGTTGGTACAGGAGTGGCCGAGGGCACCCCTGTACGCATTTCCCCCGATTGCTCTGCTCCCAGGGGTTCTGGAAAGGATTCGCCAGGAGGGGGTCAGTGTACTTCTGGTGGCCCCCCACTGGCCAACCAGGGTATGGTTTGCGGACCTGATTTCCCTTCTCGAGGGTCCTCCTCTGGAGATTCCGGTCAGGAGGGACCTTCTGTCTCAAGCAGACGGGGGGATACTCCACCCCCGTCCGGAACTGTGGAGGTTGTGGGCTTGGCCTCTGAGGGGGCCCAGCTCATAGATTCAGGTCTCTCGACTGAGGTCGTGGAGACCATCCTCCAGTCCAGAGCCCCATCCACGAGGAAGTTGTATGCCTTGAGGTGGAAACTGTTCACCTCTTGGTGTGGAGAGCGACAGTTGGATCCAGTTAACTGCCCGTTGTCGGCAGTGCTGGAATTCCTTCAGGAACGCTTCTCCACAGGGTTATCGTACTCCACACTAAAGGTGTACGTGGCGGCCCTAACCGCTTACCATGTTCCTTTGAGTGGAGCTTCTCTTGGGAGACATACCCTGGTAACCGTTTCCTTCGTGGTATCCTGAGGCTGAGGCCGGTAGTGCGTACGAGGGTACCGACCTGGGATCTAGCGGTTGTGTTGGAGGGGCTCTGTTTAGCCCCTTTCGAGCCCATTGATGAGGTGCCTGAGAAGTTTGTTACTCTCAAAACCATCTTTCTCCTAGCCATCTCTTCCCTAAAGAGGATTGGAGATATTCAGGCGCTGTCGGTTTCCCCCTCGTGCTTGGAATTTGCTCCCGGTATGGCGAAGGCTTTCATTCTCCCTAGACCGGGGTATGTTCCGAAAGTTCCAACGACGGTTGTCAAACCTATAGTGCTACAGGCCTTCTGTCCTCCTCCGTTTCGGACACCAGACCAGGAGAAACTAAATCTGCTCTGCCCGGTGAGGGCCTTAGACGCGTATGTCCACAGAGCTGCCCTGTGGAGGAAATCAGAACAATTATTTGTCTGCTTTGGGCCTCCTAATAGAGGTTCTGCGGCGTCTAAGCAGAGAATGAGTAAGTGGGTGGTCGAGGCCATTTCACTTGCTTATGAGTCCTCCGGTCAGCCTTCTCCCTTGGCTGTCCGGGCTCATTCAACCCGGAGTATGGCTGCCTCTAAGGCATTATTATCAGGAGTTCCCTTGTGTGACATCTGTGAGGCGGCAGGATGGTCTTCACCACACACATTTGTGAAGTTTTACCATCTGGACTTCAGCTCCACCCCAGGGGCGCAGATGCTTTCGTCAGAATGTGCACTCTGATATTCATACAACGGACACCTGCTCGCATGGCGGCGTTGGTATTAGCGTTCCCACGGCGTTTACACGCAGCTCGAAGTTCCCTGAATGGGAACGTCTCTGGTTACGTATGTAACCTTAGTTCCCTGAAGGGAACGAGACGCTGCGTGTCCATGCCATACTCCCAGCATGCCCGTGAGCGCTTGCTTCAGTCTTATCAGAAGCTGTTGCGCTTGTGTTTTGGGGATGCTTTATAGTTTCCTGGTCGATACGTCACCCCGCCTATGACGTTCCGTCTCGCCATTGGACAGATTTCATACGTGCTTCATGACTCATCACGCAGAGGCGTTCCCACAGCGTTTACACGCAGCGTCTCGTTCCCTTCAGGGAACTAAGGTTACATACGTAACCAGAGACGTTTAGCAGCATCCTTCCACCGCCCCTTATCCACACATCTAGTCCTAACTACTTACAGTACATAGGTGGGAGTACTCTGGGTCCGGGCCGAACTCCGAGCTCAGAGCCCTCTCCCCGGACAGAATGCCAAATACGGATTAAACTTTACCCCTTGAATTATATGTAAGTGTGAACTCATGAAATATTCAACAATAAAATTGATTTGCCTGTATTGACACCATTATAGTATAACTGAACAGAGCTTGACGATGACATCACTGTTTTCTCCAGAGCTATATATATATATATATATATATATATATATATATATATATAAATGAACAAAATTAATGACTTTTTTATCTCAGAAATGAACCATCACTGAACTTACTTAAAGGCGCAATATGTATTTTCTATGGCGTCGTATAAACTTTGACTCCTCTATTTTCTCTAACTTCCCGCCAAACAGTAAGGGGAACACCGGACTTCCGCCAATAAAAGCAAATAAAACGACGAAGAAAAAAAAAAGAGTAATAGCTAGTCATAGATATATACACTAGATGTCACCTGGCTATGGCAGTGCATTGGAAGGAATGCGTCAATAGAGCCGCCATCTTGGAACAGGGGAGCCCCTCCACTTCAATGTGTCAGCGTCACGGAAATAAAATCACCATAAAACATCATGAATGCGATTCTTTCGTTTTTCTGGTTTGTTCCAACGGTCAGACATGTATTTACCATTGATTTCAGAAAAAATAAAACATTTTTTTTAAACATTCTTCCTAGTTCAGATTTCATTCGTGTGAACATCATACACAGCACAAAAGTTTGCCACCATCAATTAATTCGAAGTAAAGTCAGAGTTAGCAGCGTTACCTACCTACTTCCTATGACGAGACCCCTGTTCCAAGATGGCGGCGGTTTTGACGCATGCTTAGAACGTGACGCATGCTGAGAAGGTGATGTCTAGTTTATATGTCTATTGTGGCTAGTATCATTTTACAACTGCTCCAAACTTGACCGAGACTATTATATGTAATATTTATATTAGTCTGTATTATATAGCTGCTGCTGGAGCCAGCTCAGTAAAGCGCAAACGACCGGGTGAAAAATATGACCCGAGAAGGGTTTGGGACGGGAGAAGAAGCATGACACATGTAAACATTGCATTTAAAAAATGGAGAGAGCTACGTGACAAGCTAAATATAGGCTACAGAGAGATGCCGATCTCGCTTGCATTCTAATAAGCTAAGCACCCATTCAGCTAACTATATCTATCCGTATATTTTGTGAAACTATGATGTCATGTTTAAAATGCAGACGGACTAGCTCTCATGTATAGTATAGAAAGTAGTAGAAAGTAGCTTCATATGCAGTTCTCTTACGTTATCTCATTCGATATCATAGTATAAACGTAATTATAATTATTAACGAAAGGTGACCGTGTTTTTTAAACATCTATTAATAGTAGCTAGATGGAATATTGATTTAATAGGGGTTTGATAATTCATATCTCTGTTCGAAAAGACGTGATTGTCAAAATACTTAGTTAGAATGAGTGAGGAATGTGGGGAATGACAGAGCGCGCATGTTCCAATGGACATCGTATTGCTGGTTCGCTCGCGCTCTCTCTCTCCCTCAGAGGGCTGGTTGTCATTGACAGCCATAGATGTACACAATAGATGTCGCCTTGGGGTTCTAAGAATGCGTCAAAACCGCCGCTATCTTGGAAAAGGGGTCTTGTCATAGGAAGTAGCTAGGTAACGCTGTTATATCTGCCTTTACTTCGAATTCATTGATGGTGGCGGACTTTTGTGCAGCGTAATTTTTTTTTTCTGGAATCAATGGTAAATACATGTCTGACCGTTGGGAAAAAAAAAACGAGTAAATCGCATTCATGATGATTTATGGTGATTTTATTTCCGTTAGACCTGTGTCTACTACATCGACGCTGATGCATTAAAGTGGAGGGGGTCCCCTGTTTCAAGATGGCGGCTCTATTGACGCATTCGTTCCAATGAACTGCCATAGCCAACTGCCGTAGCCAAGGCGGACTTTTGTGCAGTGTAATTATTTTTTTTTTCTGGAATCAATAGTAAATACATGTCTGCCCATTGGAACAAACCAAAAAAAATAAAAAATAAAACAGAGAAAATCGCATTCATGATGATTTATGGTGATTTTATTTACGTTAGACCTGTGTCTACATTGACGCTGATTAAAGTGGAGGGGCTCCCCTGTTTCAAGATGGCGGCTCTATTGAAGCATTCGTTCCAATTAACTGCCGTAGCCAAGGTGACGTCTAGTGTATATGTCTATGATTGACAGCGACAACAACTCCCGTGAGCCCACACACTTTCCCGACGTCATCAAATATGTCTTTTGTTATTATTTTGATTAAGTGACCCCTGGTGGCCAAAAAGTACGTTTAAACTAGACTATTTTCTTCTAGATCTGCTGTACAGCCGAAACAAACTTTGTTGCATTATTTTCCTGTTATCTCTGTAAAGCTGCTTTGAAATAATATGTATAGTAAAAAGTTCTACATAAATAAAGGTGACTTCACTAAGACTAGTCTGATCAATAGAGGCGAGAAACGCTGCTTTTCAAATTTTGCTTTTAGATGAACCATGACTACGAGACTTTCGGATAAAATTCACAATATTGAGCATAAAACTCACACAGAGCATATCTTTGTTTTCTGTGCTTTCTGCAATTTACATCAGCTGGACAAGCTTCCCGCTGCATTGCATGTGTCAAAAAACCTTGTTGTTTCACAACTTCTCGAAGGGACTTGAAAAATGAACAAAAAAAAGTGAAACATATGCATGATCTTGATAACATCTAGCAAATCAGTTGATCCGCCTTTCCCTAGTGCTCTCTCTCTCTCCTAATGTGGCTGTCATAGCAACATCCACACATGTGCCTTTTGGCAGCAAATGTAATGAGGTGAGCACACATAGTGTGTGCGCGGTGTGTGGTTTGGCAGACATTCGGCATAGTGGTTCTCACAGAAATTAATATCAGAATGGATCTAAAGCCAACCGTCTTGCACACACCTCTTCATTCCAGCCTCAGACAAACCAATCTGACCTTTCTCTTTTGAATAAGATCTAAAAACAGAAGATTTTACATTAGTTTTACATTGCCTTTTTGCAGAGGCTTTATTGGTGTAAAGAACACTGACTGAAGTTGAAGTTCAGCTGAAGCAGTTAACTGCTGAAGGGGAAAAGATGTCCTATCAGTAGAACTCTGGAATAAAGGTAGGCTCTCAGAACCAGACTTTTGGCTAGCGGCGTAAAGCCTGATCCACTTAAGCTGGTCAAGAACTTTCCAATAAGACAGGAACAGATCAGGGCTGAAAATGGTGGTGGAAATGGAAATGGTGGGAGCAAGTCCTGGGAGTTAATGTCAGTTTTGAGTGTTAACAGTTAATCGAATAATAAATTAAATACCTGGATGCTAATCTTCAACATGGTTGAATTCATTTTGTAGAGAACTTAAAAAAAAAAAAAACTGTGACAAATGTATTTATGGAACCACCTCTCTATTTCTATACTGTAGTCTCCACCAACAGTTACTGACTGTCACTGGACTAAACTCATTAAAAAAATAATGAGGAAGCATTATAATATAAAATAATGCCGGAAGCGATAGCAGGAGAGAGTCAATGGTGAGTATAACTGAAGTCAGATATATTGGCATGTTGCAGAAGCTGATGACAGAACGAGTCTTAGCTGATGGGTAGAGGCTGATTACAGAAGACAGTTGAGGTACGGTATGATGGCGGTAGCAGGGAAGTAGATCAGGTAGGGAGTCAGGGAAGTGTCCATAGAACAGACAAGACCAGACAACTGAAGTGAGGATGGTGAATGCTAATATAGTGGATGCAGGTGCAGTGAATGAGTACTCTGGGGATTGTGATCGAATGATGAGTGGAGCTGAGTCAGTTGGTGTGACTGATCCTGTGACCATAGGGTTGTTGGCAAAATGCTAATGCAAAAAATAAAAAATGCATGACAAAGACACTGACAGGTTATGATGTTATGGTTTATGTCAAGGTGTCATAACAAAAACATCTCAAACAATGTCATATTTGCAGTAAAAAAAAAAAAAAGACACTTAATGACATTTGTCACAAACATGCATAAAACCTCCTTCATATTCATAACATGTATCATGTCATGATTATGAAGGTGTCATGTCAGTCTTATGTACACCCCTTCAAGTAAAGTGTTAAAAGTAAAAGTCTATAATCAGCCTAGCTTATTGTGTCCTCTTCTATACTGAATGTTTCTTTGCCAAGATATTCCACAAGCAAAAATTAGGGTGAGTTATCACCAAAATTAAACAACAAGTAATAAAATACAAATCATCATTACAAAGAATTGCATCATCACACAATCGGTGTGTCATTTCAGCAGTGGTGGAGGAAGTACTGAATCTCAATGAACCTTTGGTCTAATAAAACGTCGGTACCTAGTCAACCGTTCTCTGAGATTTGTTTTCATGTTAATCGATTGTAAAGAGTTTTATCTCTAAAAACTGTTTAGCGTATAATGCTAGTAATGGGGGCATTGACTAAGTAAAAGAAATCGCTAGTTAATACCACTAATAAGGCTCAAAATAGCCCCACACTAACGCAGTAACATAATGCGGCTCCATACATGCAAAACGAAGCATTGAGGACTTTGTAAGTGTACAGACCGTTTAATAAGAAGATACTTTATGAAGACAGTTCACTTCGCGTATACAGACAGGAGCCATCTTAAAAAATAGTCTCGATAAGTCGATCCCCGAACGACGTGCTGAGTGATCTGAACTGTATGAAGTTCAGGGAACTTCTGAACTGTATGAACCGCTTTCGGGGATCGACTTATCGAGACTATTTTTTAAGATGGCTCCTGTCTGTATACACGAAGTCGGTGTGATCCTAATTTTTATTTATTATAAATGTTATATCACTGTCTTTGATAAAGTTTTGTCTATCCATTTATGGTGTTTTTATTTTTATTATTTTGGGGGTATTTTTTTTTTATTTACTTCAAAAAGTACCATATTTTCTATGTAAATTATGCTTATTACTAAGTTTTATTATTATTTTTAACTACATTAAAATATCATTACAATAAGTTCTTAGAGCTAAAACCTAAAGATGAAGTGAATTTGCTGTCACCTGGTGCCTTATTTTGGCTTATTTTAGAATGCTCTAAATTACAGTTTTTCCCATTCATTTCTATGGGTGCCCATTTTTGACCCAAATACCAGATTAGGGGTTTTTTTTCACCCACTTAACATTGTAGAATTGTGTGTGTTCAGGAGGCAAACTTAGGAAAATATAGACAAGTCTTGTACTGCTCAGATCAAGGGAAGCATTTTTAAAAAAAAAAAATAAATCAAAACTATTTTGCCCACATTTGTCCAGAATACTAGCCTGACATCGTCATACTCATATTCTTGTCGGAATATGAGTCTGAGACCACTCCGTAGGGCTTTGATTATGAGGCGTGTCTTAACCGAACCAGGAAAAAAAAAAAAAAAAAACCCTCTGCACTCAATTGGATAGTCTGTAAACCTACAACCAATCAGAGCAACGCAGTAACTCAACAACTTTGCATAGCGCAGTTTTCAACTATAGAACTTACTTATTTTAGAAGTAAAATAACGAGTGTTGCTTCTTTTACTTACTCCTCCATGAGTGCGACCAAAGGAGAAACCACAACGACCACAGGCTTTTCATTACGTCCCATCTTCTTAACGACCGTCAGAGCCAGCTGATAAGTTACACTTTTGCCGAATCATGTAGGAAGGACGGCAAAAATATCTTTCCGATTGACAAATGCCTTGATTGCAGTTCTCTGTTTGTCTATTAAAATGAATGCGCTGTCGATTAATTTTAAAAACAGACGCGACAGCGGAATCTATAGATCTCAATTCTCCAGCTGCAGTCATCTCTGAGGGAAACCAGTTAGCGCTCTTTGATAACGTGATGATTATGTCCTTGCAGATCATCTGTCCATCATCGTATAAAGCCTGTCCTGGCAATTTGATTGGCCCGAACGTTTCTTGTCTGATCATAATAACTCCTCAATGGATCGAGTGCAGACCGAACTTCCCGACCAAAAAATTTTGTGGGCGGAGTTCGGGCTGGCATCCAGGATACCAGAATATGGTTTTAGGGTTAAACACTTTTTACTTGTGTTTGTAGTTCCTCCTCCAAAGCGCAATGGGTTGTGGGTAATATTAGCTGTTATAGTGAGCAGGGATACACACTGGAAATAGTAGACCATCCAGGGACTTTTGACATTCTCTTTTCAACATGCTTTGGGACACACTTATTCTAATCTCACATACTGTTTAGAATGGATAGTGTGGACATCGGGATGCAGGGTCCTTGACTTGCTATAGCTTGGCCTTGTACAATTTCACAGCTGTATACCACTAATCACAGAGCTGAAAGTGTTATACTGTAGGTGGAAAAATCAGAATATGAAGAAAACCTACCGATCTACACAACACAACACAAACAGCAGATTTGTAGGGTACTTCCTCAAAAAGATTTAGATGTTTATTGTCAAATTAATAAAATAACATTAGAATTGATGACTTTTCATTTAAAAGGGACCTCTACAGACTCTTAAAATAGTGTTGCAGCCAGCCAATCAGATCGGGACTGCCAATTTCATTACCACTTTCCTCTGCAATATCATCAGGCAGTGAGCGTGACAAATACTGTGGATTGAGTTCAAGTTGTATTCAACCTGGCGTATTACCTGTAGTTGTAAGCACATGTGCCGCAATGACTTCAAATATGCAATTTGTTAGAGATATTGTAACCTATTTCCATGCATTTCCACAGTGCAATTTGTCCTAAACGCTAAATTAGAGTTCACACTCAAACCCCATGATCTTTAGGACCGTGCGGTGTCACAACGCTCTGTGCTCGCCGAGCTCAAGAATGGGTTCAGTCCGCGCGCACAGCACACACACTGACATCTCCCAGCGCGAGCGGAGCGCGGCAATTTAATGACGGCATAATCTGATGAAGTAGCAACAATCGAGAGGGAAAGTGGATCTTCATGCGCACATTCCCAGGAATATTCCAGCTGGCTTCAGGATGAAGACACCGATGGTAATTGTATTGAAAACTGTTTGAATGTCTCGCATCTCTCCAGTGCAGCATTGTTGCTGAAGTACTGCGGCTCTCTGTTGCTTTCACATGCTGAATGAAAGAACATTAAAGACAATAAAAAAACAATTTAATAAACTTAATCCCCATGTCTAAATCATGAGGAGTTTGTCGGAAATTAAATTTATGGAGATGGAAAATTTTGCTTTGTGGAAAGAACGTGGCTGTTGTGGATTTTATTATTTTAAACATTTTAAAAACAATTTGCTTGAGAATATTATATGCATTGTAAAATGATGCAACCAGTTTTTTTTGTACGGTACTATTAAATAATAACATTCTTTGAAATAATGGAGCTTTTTTTTCTCTCATAATGACAAGATCAACATGCGATCAAATATACAAAATTTTACTTTGTTTAATGTTGCTGTTGCGAAACCAACATCTGGTGCATCAGTCTTAGGCATCAGCATTTAGTTAGAATCTGCAAGTTCTTATAATCTCAATCTAATTAATATTTGAGCATGGGAAATGTGATTTATATCCTATAATTGACTGCGTCGCGGGCATGAGTTGGTGATGATTTATGACCTTGGCTAAGCTTGCGCTCTGTGGTGGATTTGAACTTTTGCCCTCATGTTTTCCAGCGTCATGGAGTTGCCGTTTTTCTCGCCATCACCATGTGCACCAGTCTGTTGTTCGTGTACAGCGTCAGCTACAGTAATAATACTACAGCATCCAGCGCGTCTAAGGGCGCGTCAGGTGAGAAAGTGGAGCCCACCAGAGCGCCGCGCGCGCCTCCAGCACTGCAGGGGTACAGCAGCATCATTGAGCACAAGGTAAACGGTTATTCTTTATCTATTCGAGTGAAGTTGTTTGTGACCAATGCAAAAAAAAAAAAAAAAAAAAAGTTATGCACTTTTGTATCCTGCTGGAAAATCATCTTTGTTTTCATATAAGGTTGCGGTGGTTGTTAGCTTGTTTAAGAAACCAGTGTAACTGTATGTGTTAATATATTTTTATATTGTAATATATATTTTTTTACATTTAATCTCCAAAATGACATGGAAACAACATAAAGGCAGTATTTAAATATTTGTTTAATGGCATCTTTTTATGAATGAAGCAAGACAGTATCACGGATACTGTTACTGATTTGTTTTCTCTCAATGTTTGACATTAATTATAGGAATTCAGCATTACCATATAATTGAAAGCTGTCATTTTTAACATTTATTAGGCTTTAAAATAATATAACAACTTTTAATTTATGTGAACTTAAGACAATCTTCACATCATGCATCTCACATTTACCTGTGCCCTTCCATATATCAGGGCTATTTTTTTTCTATTTCTATTTTTACTTGCCTTGTCAAAATGCACAAAAAGTTATTGTTTTTATTGTTTTTGACCCCTGTAACCTTGTAAACAGTTTATCGATATATATTTCAGTATTGATATGAATTAAATAATCTATATTTTTGACAACACTCGCACTTATTATTTTAGATGCCTTTTAAAGGGATAGTTCACTTTGAAATTAATTTTTGATGTTTTAGCTTACCTCAAGGGCATCCAAGATGTAGGTGTCTTTGTTTCCACAGTATTTTCAATTTTGATATTTTTAGATCTAACCGTTCTTGTCTGTCAGTCATATAATGGAGGTCTATAGTCACCACCTCAAAGAGCATGCACAGAGAAGTCCAAATTAAACATGATTTAATGACTCGTAAATGTAAGTACACATTGATGGCCTAAGACACGAAACGAGCGGTTTGTATGAGAAAATGAACAGTATTTATATCGTTTTTACCTCGTGTTACCATAGCCACGTCCGGCGGAACATTGAACATGCTTTAGTTGGACATTGGCCAACTGATTTAGATCACTTGGACATGGCTGTAGTAACACGAGGTAAAAACGATATAAATACTGTTCGTTTTCTCACACAAACCGCTCGTTTCGTGTCTTAGGCCATCAGTGTGTACTTACATTTATGAGTCATTAAATCATCTTTAATTTGGACTTCTCTGTGCACGCTCTTTGAGGTGGTGACCATAGACCTCCATTGTATGACTGATAGACAAGAACGGGTTGATCAAAAAATTTAAAAATTCAAAATACTGTGGAAACAAAGACACCTACATCTTGTGTGCCCTTGAGGTAAGCTAAAACATATCAGAAATTAATTTCAAAGTGAACTATCCCTTTAAAAAAGACTAATTGAAAAAAACATATATTATAGTATAAAATTCAACCCGCCAAAGTGACAAGTAGTGACAAGCCACTGATGAAATCCACCCGCATTTGGCAGGTTGGTGGGTGTTTATGTCAAGCGATAAACGTATATATGGTTAAAAAATAATTTACCTAATAAAATACTGTATTCATAATTCACAACGTAGGCTTTTATAGGTGCTCGTACAACAAACGGAGTATCTGTGGGATAACAACAGTGAAGTCCATTATGTTTGAGCCATTATATTGATGAGTGTGCCTGCTGGCTGGTTTTCGTTTTCTTTCAGCCCGTAATAGTGTTACAATTGGTTCCACTGTTACATGGAGAAAAGATTCAAAGCTGTATGATTGACCTTTAAGCCTGATTATTACTTGCAGTCTGCACATTATGTACTGTTGCAATTCTGTGCTTAACTGTTCGATTATAATAGTGGAGAGAGTTGGCAGTGCTATTGCGTTGGTCTGATTGATTGTAATATCTGGGGAATTTTTAATATATATGTTTAATATTAAAACTCAGCGTAGAAAAGTCAAGAAGAATGACAGCTTTTTAGATAATCCAATTATATTTCAAGAGATTACTGAAATGCAGATACGGCTAATCACTATGCAGTCATTTCCTGCTCATGTTTACTGAGAAATCAGTTGCCTTGAACTTGTAATAAATTGTACTGTAAAACTACTGCAGGAATTGACTATAAATTCGCATGATTGTGGTATTGGGGCATGTTATCACCAAATGTTTCCCTCTGTTATAAAGGTGAAAATGTTCAATTGCTTTTAGAGAAATTGACTTTCAAAATAATCCTCTAACTATAATAATAAAAAAGGTTATGCATCATCTCTTTGGTCTGATTGGTGTTTTCATGGCCAGTGCTGGTGTTCTCTAATCTCATCTTTGGTTAACTGGAGCAGTTTTGGTCACGAAAAGGTTTTCCATTTCTCTTCCGTCACTGAATTTATTCCTCTTGTTCAAATGGTCTTGAGATTCTACAAAGGAGGGCTGAAGGGAAGAATCAGATCCCAGGCACTAACCCTTCCTCCATCGGCCATTAATCACTATTTACCCCTGGCTCAGGCAGACGGGCGGCTCGATACTCACCTGCCTTTAGCAATATCAGCTTTCAACTCGAGCGAAATCCTTCAATGACCTGTTCTTTCTCTTATTGATAAACCCAAGCATTTTTTTCCTGATGAGATTTGACACCACTCTTCTGATAACTGTTGATGACTGCCATGTCGTTTACACGAGGGCTGATAGAAAATGCACCGCTATGGTAGCCGTGCTGCACTCTGAGTCACGGAGGAGCTGTTGACAAAGCCAAATGAGCCTGTGATCGATTGGCGAGTTTCTTTGACGGCTCTATGTGAGTTGGTCTTTCAGTGTTTCTTTTTTTTTTTTTTTTTTTTGAGAAGTCTCTTATTCAATTCACATTTATTTGGATAGTGCTTTTCACAATAGACATTATTTTAAAGCAGCTTCACAGAAAATGCATAAGTCCGAATTACAATTTAGAGTGATCTGGTATCAGAGGTAACTGTCTAAGTTATGCATTTCAGAAATGTACATGAACAAAATCACAGTTCAGGGTTTCACGTCATCTGGAGTCTTCGCTGTAGTCTGATGGCTTGAGTTGACATTTGCTGAATGATCTCATTTATTATTGATATTAGTTGTAATATATGAATTTCAACTCATTCTTCATCCATCCATCCATCCATCCAATCGTGGATAGATCCATCCATCGATCCATTCATCCATCCTTCCATCCAATCGTGGATGGATCCATCCATCCATCCATCCATCCATCCAATCATGGATAGATCCATCCATCCATCTATCCATCTTTCCATCCATCCAATCATGGATGGATCCATCCATCTGGCCATCTATCCATCTGGCCATTCATCCATCCATCCGATCGTGGATGGATCCATCCATCCATCCATCCAATCGTGGATGGATCCATCCATCCATCCAATCATGGATAGATCCATCCATCTGTCCATCTATCCATCCATCCATCCATCCACCCAATCATGGATAGATCCATCCATCCATCCATCCATCTATCCATCTTTCCATCCATCCAATCATGGATGGATCCATCCATCTGGCCATCTATCCATCTGTCCATCCATCTGTCCATCCATCCATCCATCCGATCGTGGATGGATCCATCCATCCATCCAATCATGGATAGATCCATCCATCTATCCATCTATCCATCCTTCCATCCATCCAATCATGGATGGATCCATCCATCCATCCATCCATCCATCTATCTATCCATCTTTTCATCCTTCCAATCATGGAAGGATCCATCCATCTGTCCATCCATCCATCCATCCATCTATCCATTCATCCATCCTTCCATCCAATCGTGGATGGATCCATCCACCCATCCATCTATCCAATCATGGATACATCCATCCCTCTATCCATCCTTCCATCCCTCCAATCGTTATATTAATGGATCCATCCGTCCGTCCATCCATCCATCCATCCATCCAACCGTGGATGGATCCATCCATCCATCCATCCATCCATCCACCCATCCACCCATCCATCCACCCATCCATCCATCCATCCATCCATCCATCCATCCATCCATCCATCCAATCGTGAATGGATCCATCCATACATCCATTCATCCATCCAATCGTAGATGCATCCATCCATCCATCCATCCATCCACCCATTTTGAATGTTAGTGTAGAAGACAGAATTCACAAATTCTATTTTAGATAGATAGATTTTTTGTGTTTGTACATGCAGTATCATGTGTTGTTTAATGAATATTGCTGGACCCTTTGTTTCCGACTGTATTCAGCTGATGTCTTTTCTAAGGACTATTTAAGGACCTCCGCCTCAATGGATGTCTGTGAGGTCTGTTTCTTTCAGCCGAATCTGAATTTGGGTTTCTGCAACAAATCAGTGGATGTCAGTGTGAAAGCAATGCATGATTTCAACATTTGTGATTTGTTCAGGACAGTAAGGTCAAAGGTGAGTGCAAAGCGCAGGAATCTGCTTAAAAGCAGTTGGTGGTATAACTGACGGCTGAGTGCACATGCATTTGTGCTGCTTTAAGACTTTAAAGATTAAACCCCTGCACATTTTTAAAGTAGATGCCAAGTGCTGCTTATTGTTTTGTTTGCCACCGGATTATGTGGGTGGATTAGAAAGTCCAACATTACATCAGTGATGTCTGGCTGACTGTATAGAAAGAATGCATATTATACTGCCCCAAATTCAGACCTGCCAGTTCAAAGGAAGCAATTCTCGAGAGCATGTTAGAGAATGTACAACCCGCTAATGTGATTTGAAGATAGTAGTGGAAGGGCTCCGTTTGAATCATGGATGCAGATAGAATTATGAAATACTATTCAAAAAGCTTTTAAACCCTGCTGAATTCTTAGAAAAAGCAAGAGACATATGCCAGCGCATTCTACTGTTTCACAGAACTTAAAGAGATAGTTCACCCAAATAAAAACAAGAAAACTATTCACCCCTAAACTCGTTTAACTTTTTTTTTTTTTGCGTAATGCAAAAGGAGAAATTTGACTCAATGTTCAAACTCTTTTTCATACAATAGATTTAATACCAACAATGACTAAGGGCTGGGAAACTCAGAAAATAAAAACAAAAAAGCACCATGAAAGTAGTCCATTTATATATATATATATAAGCACTGTATTTGAAGTCTTTAAGAGTCATTCGATAGTTTTGTGTGAGGTGCAGATAACAGTTTAAGTTATTCAATGACTGTCTTCGCTCCCAAATATCATTGTGTATATTTAAAACATGCATTAAAACATGTTCAATCAGGTTAAACTGTTTGTGTGTGTTTTGTGTCTTGTAATTGATTTTTGCACAAATTCAAAAGACATCAGTGAGATTTTAAATGTAGTTACATTTCAGTTTATTTCTCACACAAATCTTAAAACATCATAAGACTTGCTGAACACAAATTGAACAATTTTATGGTGTTTTTTGTTGTCGAAAATTAAAAATTTCCTTTTGTAATCCACATAGAAAAAAAAACAGCATGCAGGTTAGGAATGAAAGGAGGGTGAGTGAATAATGACAGAATGTTAATTTTTTTCCATGAAGTATTAGGGTAACATAGAAATTGTATTTTTCCACCCCGGTGGACAATAAAGATTTATTTTATTCTATTCTATTGTATTCTATTCTATTGTCCATAGCTCTTATAATTCGTGGTTACACAGCACATTAGCTGCAAACGAATCCGTATACACTTTGAGTGTTTAGTATTGAAACGACACAAATGTATCATGCATGTGGGTATTAAAGGATTTATTGTCTTTAACATTAGCCTTTGATTGTGGATGATTATACCAAAAAGATTTTAGAAGAGGTTTAGAAAGCTATTTTTTTTTTGTGAATGGTGATCAGGCGCTGTATAACTCCAAAAATATATAAATAAATCAAATAAATAAATAAAAAAGTTGCAATATGCATAAAATGTGAATTTGTGAAATGTGCATTTAAAAATAAATAAATATTGATATCATGTCAACACTACATATACATTATTATCAAATATAATTCAGAAACATGGTTACACTCCAACACAGTAGGTGGTGGTATTGCACCTTAACTCTAGTTGCCACCCATCATAAAACGAATAAATTCCTCGATGCGCATAAAACAAAAATCCTGTTACTTTGCACGATTGGACAACATAACTGGACTAAGCAGCGGGTCAATCTTTTTTCACAACAGAAATGCTGTTTTGTTTTTTCTGAAATGCCTGAGTAAAGTCTGTCGTCAAAGTGGTTTAGTATAATTACCTTCCAGAACTGTCTTACACGACTACGTTCCCAAACAACAGGCATCCGCCTCCCAAAGCAGGATAACATTACTGTGTTTATTGCGTTTCATCTGCGTGCTCTGAGACGCAAGTAATTTATTAGACACGAAAATTGTTTTATATAGTGCCTTCTCCTACTTTTCTTAGTAATATATAGGGCCAGTTTATCAGTTTTTATAACATAGCTAGTGTAGGGGTTGTCTACACGACACCATTTTCAACTCAAACCGCAATTTTATGCATTTTGTCTGTTCATTTACACGACAACTGTGTTTTGGATGCTAGAAAACGTTTGAAAAGGGGTTTCAAAGTGGATGTTTTTGAAAACAGTCTCCATGTTAACAACGAAGGCACGAATCTCTGAAGACGAAGACGTCATGCACATTAGGGTTGCACAATTAAATGCTGCTCCATCCGAATGCCAGAGGGCGCTCTCGCGTACACACGCCAAATATGCCCCACCGCAGAAGTACGATAACACACATCATTTCAAGAAATCCCTATCGAGCAACATACTAGCTGAATAAAGAGAAGATTGAAACGCTTTGAGTAAAGACTAATAAACAAACAACTGCCTTATTATGTGTAAGAAGCCACATAATCTCACCAAAAGATGCCAAAATGTCATTATAAAGTGAGTTTGTAAAAGCATGTTTTTAAATGTTGTCTTTTGTTGGACAAGAGGTTCATAAACGCTTCTCATGTTTAGAAAGAGGTTTGATGCGTGTTGATTATTCAAATGCACATTATAAGTGACTCAAACTCACAGTGTTTTCACATGGAGCAGCGTTTACAAAGCCGTACATCAATGACAAGTTGCGCATAAAAAATAATCGCAGTCTTTGCATTTTTAAAACCACGATAAGCCGAGTGCGATTACATGGAAATTGCGATTAATCGTGTAGCCTTAAAGGGATAGTTCACTTTGAAATTAATTGTTGATATGTTTTAGCTTACATCAAGAGCCTCCAAGATGTAGGTGTCTTTGTTTCCACAGTATTTTCAATTTTGATATTTTTAGGTCAAACCGTTCTTGTCTGTCAGTCATATAATGGAGGTCTATGGTCACCACCCAACCCGATCTCACGACCAAGTCGTACGAATTCGACGAATGATTAAAAAGTGGCTAATTCGTAACAATTCATACGACCTCACTCGTACGAATTAATACGATTTTGCTAAATCGTACATATTTTACGAATTGGCCAATTCTTATGAATTCGTACGAATGACCTACCCCTTACCCCGCCCCTAAACTTAACCATCACGTGGGTTTAGACAAATCGTACGAATTAGTACGAGTGAGGTCGTACGAATTAGTACGAATTAGCCACTTTTTAATCATGCGTCGAATTCGTACGAATTGGTCGTGAGATAGTGTTGTCACCACCTCAAAGAGCATGCACAGAGAAGTCCAAATTAAACATGATTTAATGACTCGTAAATGTTAGTACACATTGATGGCCTAAGACACGAAACGAGCAGTTTGTGTGAGAAAACAAACAGTTTTTATATCATTTTACTTCTTGTAAACACAGTCACGTCCAAGTTATCTGAGGGCACGGGCGCTTCGGTCTGCGCATGCGCCGGAAATTGCCGGAAGTGATCTCTCACGCGTTTGCGAAAAAAAATTCTAAGTTGTTTGTTGATGTATCGAAATCGTCTTCCATTGCGATTTCCTGTATATTTAAATATGTTTAGATCTTCACAGTGACGAATAACACTTCTGAAATCTCTGTGTAAACAATGATTGACGTACACGCACCAGAGATAAAAAAAAAACGATATAAATACTGTTCGTTTTCTCACACAAACCGCTCGTTTCGTGTCTTAGGCCATCAATGTGTACTTACATTTACGAGTCATTAAATCATGTTTAATTTGGACTTGCATGCTCTTTGAGGTGGTGACCATAGACCTGCATTATATGACTGACAGACAAAATTGATACTACTGTGGCAACAAAGACACCTACATCTTGGATGCCCTTGAGGTAAGCTAAAACATACTAAAAATTAATTTCACGTTTTCCCCATGTGAATGGGGATCGATTTTGTCGTCTGTACGCAGAAAACGTCTCAGTTTTAAGCATATCGTTGTCGTGTTAACGTACCCTAAGATTCCAGAAAAAAAGATGTGCGGGAAGATGAGCAAGTTCTTTTTGTATGCTGTTGTACAGTCGTGGTGACAAACTCACTCTCTGCCTCCCTCGTATTTTTCTTTGCCACAATAACACAATTGGTGTGGGTGAATTAACAACTCTAATGCTCGAGAAGAGTTCTTGTTGAGTTCACCATTGTTTTCTTGAGCTGTGGTCAAGTGAAGTTTGACATAACACAGTCAAATATTAGAGGTACAAGGATCATTTAATTTCGCAAGTCACAATTCGGAAAGGAATTATCAGCTTCCGAAAGGATAGTGGTCCCCCTGCTCTCTGCTGAGCTCTCTCTGCATTTCATTTGCTGGATGACTGCTCCTTTGAATCCTCCCAGTGTGGGACGAGATGAGTGTCAGTTCTTCTCTCGACTGTGGAGAGGCTGAGCGAGACATCCCAACGGTCTTCCCTCAGCTCACCAAGCCGGGCTGATGTCTCCAGTGATGGCGGATTTGCACGGCTCTCAGCTCTGGGCTGAAAACATCCTCTCCGCTCAATCTGAAAACACACAACCTGTGGATGTTAAACAGTAGGGGAGCTTTGGATGCGTACTGATATGTACACATCAGTAACACAATTAAAGGGAAGGATGTGAATGTCACTCCCCTACAGTCAGTATATGCCAGTTCAGATGTTACTGTGTGACTGGTACCTCATTTCCATTAGGTGCTAAAATTCTCTTCTTCCCAAAGCTTGTTTGTCATGCAGATTTGACTTCTATGATGGCCTAGTGGCTGCTAAAATTCATTCAACTCTTTCCAAGTTATTAGTGCTGCTTGCTAAGGTGCTTGGTAGTTCTTACTTTTATGGATTTGAACAAATCTCTAATCCGAAGGGAAAATGAGTTCTTACAATTTTTTAATTACATTTTTTCTTGAGGTGTACTTATAATGTTTGTAGAACTGAAGAATTGAACAGTTTTTTACTGCACCTTTAAGAAACACCCCCTCCTTTAAATAAGGAACAGATGAAATGAGATAATATTTTCAAGTGAATTTCTGTATATTTCATGAAAAATAGTTTATTGAACCACCAAGATCTGAATAAAATTTCCTAAATTTTTATACAAAATGTTTATGCTCCCTTTGAGGAGGATACATTTTTAGGAATACACAATATCTCAGTTTCTTATAATTTCTTTTTCTTATATTTTCTTATAATTATTTTTATTATTATAGTTTCTGAATTTTTTTATTGATAAATATCAATTAATAGTTGATATACACAGATGAGCCAAAACATTTTGACTCCCTGCCTAATATGCTTTTGGTCCACCGTGTGCTTCCAAAACAGCACGCCGTTGTATGACGGCTCGGGATCGTCATGTAACCGACGTTTAAGGGTACCCTAAAAAGGCGGATGTTGACGTATGGTCAAAAGACGTCCCAAGACGTCAGTTATATGACTTCTTGGGATGAGACTGTGTTAGTCAAACTTACGTCCACATGTTCGACTTATCGAGACTATTTTCTAAGATGGCTCCTCTCTGTATACGCGAACTGAACTGTCTTTATAAAATATCTTCTTATTAAACGGTCTGTACACTTACAAAGTTCTCAATGCTTCGTTTTGCATGTATGGACCCTCATTATGTTACTGTGTGAGTGTGGGGCTATTTTGAGCCTTGTTAGTGGTATTAACTAGCGATTAATTTTTACTTAGTAAATTCCCCCAGTACTAGCATTATACGCTAAACAGTTTTTAGAGATAAAACTCTTTACATTCGATTGTCATGAAAACAAATCTCGGAGAACGGCTGACTAGGTAGCGATGTTTTATTAGACCAAAGGTTCATTTTGTGCCGAAGTTCTCATTTAAGGCTCACCTCTGCCATAGAGACTTTATTTTGATACTGAACAAAAGCACTCTTGGTAGCACTATAAATGTGTGTATGTATGTGTTTAGACTAGAATTCACAATGTAATATTGTGGAAGAGTCCAATTGGGGATTCTAGGTCAGGAAACTGCTTCTAGATGTTTCCGTGTAAAGCAGGAAGCATTTGTCTGTACAGAATAATGATTTTATGGTTTTAATGTTTAACCTCTTATTTTTTTCTGATCCGTCAGCTTGAGGGAATGATGTTTTCCAGTTGAGTCTCAAGAGACATCGCACAAACTGCTACACAACAACAGATTCTCGCTATGGTCTGCAGCGAGGTTTACTACATACATAACAGATGGATTGATCATCCTCTGGCTATTCTCCTGGTGAGAAATTTAGAGGGGAAAGCAGCAGATGAATTGTATATTAATGATTTTCTTGCACCCATAGTGCTTCAGAAGCCCGGGGCATTATGCAGCTATTTAGCAGTGATTGATGAGTTTGTCGTTCAGCCTCAGAAAAGAGCGATCAAGCTGTTATTTGCGTTTTCTATGTAATCTGGCCTTGATAAGTTTGTATGGCGATAACATTTCCTTGGAGAGTCGGAACATATTGCGTGAACAACATGGAGCAATTTATTATTCCTCTACCAAGTCGAATCATTCTTATAAAGTTGCTCCAAATGACATTTTCTTAGATGAGAGAAAAAAAAGAAAAAGAGGGATTAAACATTGAAGTATGTTTCTATGAACCATTAACATTTAAGGAGACTTCGTATGCTATTTATCTTTCCTTTAGTGTGTAATAGCTGTTATGAGGCCAAGAAGAGTATCACTTTTATTTTTAAAGGGATAGTTCACTTTGAAATGAATTTTTGGTATGTTTTAGCTTACCTCAAGGGCATCCAAGATGAAGAAGTCTTTGTTTCCACAGTATTTTCAATTTTGATATTTTTAGGTCAAACCGTTCTTGTCTGTCAATCATATAATGCAGGTCTATGGCCACCACTTCAAAGAGCATACACAGAGAAGTCCAAATTAAACATGATTTAATGACTCGTAAATGTAAGTACACATTGATGGCCTAAGACACGAAACGAGCGGTTTGTGTGAGAAAATGAACAATATTTACATCGTTTTTACCTCTTGCAACCACAGCCACAAAGCGCCCACACCCTCATATCACTTGGACGTGGCTGTGATTACAAGAGGTAAAAACGATATAAAAACTCGTTTCGTGTCTTAGGCCATCAATGTGTACTTATATTTACGAGTCATTAAATCATCTTTAATTTGGACTTCTCTGTGCATGCTCTTTGAGGTGGTGACCATAGACCTGCATTATATGACTGACAGACAAGAACGGTTTGACCTAAAAATATCAAAATTGAAAATACTGTGGAAACAAAGACACCTACATCTTGGATGCCCTTGAGGTAAGCTAAAACATTTTAAAAAATGTATTTCAAAGTGAACTATCCCTTTAAGCACTGTATTTTGCTGCCATGGCCATTAGATGACGATGAAACACTATTGACTGAACACGTGATACGCTTGAGAATGACGTCATCATCTTCAGAAATTTGCGTTTTTGCATTTGCATTTTGCAAACCGTTTCCAATAGTTTGCATTTTGAGGCATTTTGAGACAAAACGTATAAAAAAAGTTTTATGTTTTTAGTTGAAAGCGTTGTCGTGTAAACAACCTGTTATGTGGATGATGTGGATGGAGGAGAGAACCCAGGCGCAGACGAAATGCAGACACTAAACATTTATTAAGACTCAAACAGAAAATAAAAACCCACGAGGGGGAAAAACAGAGACAATACAAACAGGAGATAACTAGAAAACACTTGACAAAACTAGACTACTAACTAACAGCAAATACAAGATCAAGACGTTCCTCGAAGACAAGGTTGATACTCACAAAGTATGACACGCAATGGGAAACAATGAACCGACACAGGACAGCAAACACAAGGGGATTATATAGGGAACACGTATGACAAGGACAGGTGAAACTGACTAGACAATAGACACCTTTTGCGCCGACGTCACAGTTACGTCACGGCGCTAGCTGGAGGCAAAACAAAGTGAAAACTGGAGGCGGCCAATGCAAACCAGCACAGATTTGGCTACATAATAAGGAGCTTAAATTACTTTTATTATTATTAAATGTCATCTTATTGTGTTGTTTAGTGCAAGTTTCAATGAAAAATGAATATGCTGTATCTGGATTTTTTATTTCTAGAAAATATTCACATGATTAAAATCGCACCGTCATGACACCCTTTACATTGTCGTCTTCTCTGCCCTCTGCCTTTGCGTATCATACACACAAGTCTTGTACAAGACCATTCATCACATAGTTATGGGCATCTAAAGATTTATATGCCCTCAGTTTCTCTTTACGATCGGTTTCTATAAGGTAGGTGTAGAAGTCAGGCCACTCAAACGAGGTAACATACGTTAATCCTGTTAGATCGTCCATGCATTGAGTGAGCGTGTGGGCGGCTATGGGTCAGCCAATCTGGTTCTGTCCGTTAAAAATAACTTTTGGAAATAACAATCGCGGTCCTGGACACTGATAAAATTAAGATAAAATCTGATTTTCTCCAGTCATTGTTAAAAAACAAGCTAACTTGCTAACTAGCGTTAGTGAAGTGGCCAGAGGGATTGTTCTGCCTCCACCTAAGCTCCGCCCACATAAAAACGTCACCATGTTTACCAACTGAAAAGGGGTCTATAATGACAAGACGAGGGTAACAAGGGGGCGGAGTTACATAACAAGACAACACAAGCACATGGCTCCAACAACAGACCATGCGCTTGTACACAAAACATGATTCTGTCATGATCCTGCCTCACGACTAGAGAAAATCAAGGACAAGAGGGCAGAATCATGACACAACCCCTTAACCTACTGTAAAGCAGAGCGTTTAGACAGAGGGTGAAAATAGGTTCTGCAACAATGCAAATGATAAGAAAAATTATGTTTTTGGAACATTAAATCATGTAAACGTATTCTAGTAGACCCCTTAAATAATTATGAACCTATAAATAACAATAATAGGGGCCCTAAATATAAATCTTGGGACTCAAAGCAGTGGAGGATTAATCGAACCACAGCTGCAAAGGAAATTTATTTCTCACATCAATTTATCCTTTAGTTTCCCCACCGGACTCAAATCACAGCGATCCGAGAACAAGCTGACACATTCTGCTAGCTTAAACTAAACTGAACTCTATTCCAAGAGGAATTTGGTGGTTTTTCAACACATTCCCACATTGAATAACAGCACAGCTTCACGGCTATGATGGATGCTGTTGACAGCTCTCATCAGCGCTTGTGACACGACAGATTGAAATATTGCACAATAGTTTAGTCCCAAACACACATGACAGCCCATTGTGTGAGACTTTCTAAGCCCTATAGCACAGATAAAGCATTATCATTCTTTTTTTTTTATGCATATGCAGATCCCCGCTGGGACTCCATGGTAATTCAGGATCAGTCTTGTTGCTGAAGGATAAGCAAGAATGTGGGAGATGAATGGAGAACGTTTGTGACAGCATCTCCTTGATCTGCGAGCTTTAATGACTTCTCCTGATATCTGCCAGCTATTAAAGATATGGGCGCACTTTCTATAGAGCTATTATGGAGGTCAGGGGTTTAAAGAGAGGACTGAATAGTGAATCGCTAAGGATGATAAACCCTATAGAGGGACAATGGACTTTGTTATCAAGTCTAATCATATTGCATTAATCACTTTTAAATTGAACCGAGTCTTCAGGGTTAATTGCACAAAACGTGCCTCTTTACTGTATACTCCTCAAAAATGGTGACTGCAAAATTTACATTTCATAACCATAAGCTGTATTTCATTTATTGATACAAAGTTAATATAGAAGTCTTGTTGAACTACAGCTTTATACAACTAAATGGTGGTATTATTACATTTCTTGAACAAAAGCTAATGATCTTGCACACTAATAAACACACATGACATTAAAATAAAGCGTAAGCAACTAAAAACATCACAATGTGCTGAACTGATCATACTATTTAAATAAAATATAAATAATTGCTACGGAGCCCCCCTAGTCCCACTTTGGCAAAAAAAATAATTGATACTATCTCGTGGCCTCAAGATACTAACTCATGGCCTCAAGATAGTAACTTGTGGCCTCAAGATAGTAACTCGTGGCCTCAAGATAGTAACTCGTGGCCTCAAGATAGTAACTCGTGGCCTCAAGATACTAACTCGTGGCCTCAAGATACTAACTCGTGGCCTCAAGATAGTAACTCGTGGCCTCAAGATAGTAACTCGTGGCCTCAAGATAGTAACTCGTGGCCTCAAGATAGTAACTCGTGGCCTCAAGATACTAACTCGTGGCCTCAATATACTAACTCGTGGCCTCAAGATAGTAACTCGTGGCCTCAAGATAGTAACTCGTGGCCACAAGATACTAACTCGTGGCCACTAGATACTAACTCGTGGCCTCAAGATACTAACTCGTGGCCTCAAGATACTAACTCGTGGCCTCAATATACTAACTCGTGGCCTCAAGATAGTAACTCGTGGCCTCAAGATAGTAACTCGTGGCCACAAGATACTAACTCGTGGCCTCAAGATACTAACTCGTGGCCTCAAGATACTAACTCGTGGCCTCAAGATAGTAACTCGTGGCCTCAAGATAGTAACTCGTGGCCTCAAGATAGTAACTCGTGGCCTCAAGATAGTAACTCGTGGCCTCAAGATAGTAACTTGTGGCCTCAAGATAGTAACTCGTGGCCTCAAGATAGTAACTCGTGGCCTCAAGATACTAACTCGTGGCCACAAGATACTAACTCGTGGCCTCAAGATACTAACTCGTGGCCTCAAGATACTATCTCGTGGCCTCAAGATACTAACTCGTGGCCTCAATATACTAACTCGTGGCCTCAAGATAGTAACTCGTGGCCTCAAGATAGTAACTCGTGGCCTCAAGATAGTAACTTGTGGCCTCAAGATAGTAACTCGTGGCCTCAAGATAGTAACTTGTGGCCACAAGATACTAACTCGTGGCCTCAAGATACTAACTTGTGGCCTCAAGATACTATCTCGTGGCCTCAAGATAGTAACTCGTGGCCTCAAGATAGTAACTCGTGGCCTCAAGATAGTAACTCGTGGCCTCAAGATAGTAACTTGTGGCCTCAAGATAGTAACTCGTGGCCTCAAGATACTATCTTGTGGCCTCAAGATAGTAACTTGTGGCCTCAAGATAGTAAATCGTGGCCTCAAGATAGTAACTCGTGGCCTCAAGATACTAACTCGTGGCCTCAAGATAGTAACTCGTGGTCTCAAGATACTATCTCGTGGCCTCAAGATACAAACTCTATCTTAAGGCCACGAGTTACTATCTTGAAGCCACGAGTTAATTAAAATATGCTATTCTGGGTGTTTCTGGGTCAGTGAGACTTCCCAAGTTGTGATGATCGATAAACAGCTGTTTTGTCTGTGGTTATACTTGAACGTGGCCTCAAGATACTAACTCGTGGCCTCAAGATACTAACTCGTGGCCTCAAGATAGTAACTCGTGGCCTCAAGATAGTAACTCGTGGCCTCAAGATAGTAACTCGTGGCCTCAAGATAGTAACTCGTGGCCTCAAGATACTAACTCGTGGCCTCAAGATACTAACTCGTGGCCTCAAGATACTAACTCGTGGCCTCAAGATAGTAACTCGTGGCCTCAAGATAGTAACTCGTGGCCACAAGATACTAACTCGTGGCCACAAGATACTAACTCGTGGCCTCAAGATACTAACTCGTGGCCTCAAGATACTAACTCGTGGCCTCAATATACTAACTCGTGGCCTCAAGATAGTAACTCGTGGCCTCAAGATAGTAACTCGTGGCCACAAGATACTAACTCGTGGCCACAAGATACTAACTCGTGGTCTCAAGATACTATCTCGTGGCCTCAAGATACAAACTCTATCTTAAGGCCACGAGTTACTATCTTGAAGCCACGAGTTAATTAAAATATGCTATTCTGGGTGTTTCTGGGTCAGTGAGACTTCCCAAGTTGTGATGATCGATAAACAGCTGTTTTGTCTGTGGTTATACTTGAACGTGGGGTGTAATAAGAGGATTTGTTGTTCAACTCGTACGATACAAATGTGCAACCAATGAAAGAAGGACTATCCGCTCAACAGCCCGTGGAGAAATGAGACATAATTCAGAGCATTATCAACACAAGGTTAGAGTCTCACTAGCTCAGCAGAAGCCCAAGATCATTATCATTATCTGATAAAGAGCAGAGAAGTTAATGACTGGCAAAGCGTGAGTGTATTCGTGTCTTTTAAATGGAGATGATAAGATGTCTCTAATGTGTCATTATGGGTAGCGTCATGTGCCTTTAATGCTGCGTCTGTTATGAGTGTTACACACTTTAATGTCAAATACACTCTGCATGTGTATAGAATATCTCGGCAGCATTTTGAGTTCTTGAAGCATCTCATTTGGTGGTGTTTACGTTCTTTTTGTGTGTTTGTGAATTTTTCAAATCATTCTTTCAACTCGGCAAAGGTTTTGATCGGCACACTGGACTTATGTTAAAAGAAACCCCCCTTTGTATAATTAGAAGTAGGTAACACTTTAGAATACTGTATCTTACTTACTGCATAACTAATAAGGAATTAATGAAGAACTAATAGGTAATTCTTTATTAACACTTAAGTCACTACTGTTAACTACTAAGGAAGATGTGTTAACTAATCAGTATGTAATATAATTTTATGATTGTGTTAAGTATCAGTTAGTTAATCAATAGCTAATGAATTCTGTCATACTTCCCGAAGAACTACTATTAATTATCTATTAATTAAGGTTCAAGAAATATAACTATGAAGTAACTACTAATTAACAGTCATACACAGTAGTCAGTTTGTCATTCTTCAGCACTAATAAGAAAAATAAGTGCAGACATTTACCTATAGGCTATGATCTGCAAATAAGCAAAAACATCTCATGTATATAACACCTTATTATTATACTTAGTTCTTATACATTTTAAACTTCTTTTGCACCATTCAAGTTCCGGCAATATCACGGTAGCCACATACACTGAGCCTGGGTTCTCCCAAGGTTTTTTTCTCCATTCCGTCACCTGATGGAGTTTTGGTTCCTTGCCACTGTTGCCTTTTTCACTTCTCTTCGCCTTTGTCGCAAGTAACTGTCGTGTATTTTACAAAGGTTTAGATGATTACGTTAATATATATATAGGCTAATATTTTTTTTATTTACAGTAAGTTTGATTTGAGTCAGAAGTATGTGGTAATTCTTTATTAATTACTAATGGGTTCCCTATATTGTCACTTTAGAATACTGTTCCAGGTTCTAAGTAATTCCTGAAGGACTATCTAATAATTATTTATTAATTACTAATAAGTTCCTTATATTTTTACTTTAGAAGACTGTTTCAGGTTATAAGTAGCCTAATTCCTAGATAATTAATTTGATAATTATTTATTAATTACTAATGGGTTCCCTGTATTTTCACTTTAGAATACTGTTCCAGGTTCTAAGTAATTCCTGAAGAACTATTTAAAAGTTAATTATTAATTACTAATAAGTTCCTTATATTTTCACTTTAGAAGACTGTTTCAGATTATAAGTAGCCTAATTCCTAGATAATTATTTGATAATTCTTTATTAATTACTAATGGGTTCCCTATATTTTCACTTTAGAATACTGTTCCAGCTTCTAAGTAATTCCTGCAGAATTATTTGATACTCATTTATTAATTACTAAAAAGTTCTCTATATTTTCAGTTTCCCTCAGTCGTTGCCTCAAATACATGAATTTACTCAGTGGCATTCTATGCTGAGGAAAACAGACACACACAGTACTGTATATAAAATATACAAATAATCTGAGGTTAGTTTTGTATGACTGTTCAGTAGTTACTTCTTAGTTATTTTTCTTGAACCTTAATTAGTAGATAATTAATAGTAGTTCTTCAGGAGGTATGACAGAATTCATTAGTTATTGATTAACTAACTGATACTTAACACAATCATAAAATTATATTACATACTGATTAGTTAACACATCTTCCTTAGTAGTTAACAGTAGTGAAGAAGTAGTTAATGAAGAATTACCTATTAGTTTGTCAATAATTCCTTATTAATTCTGCAGTAAGTAAGATACAGTATTCTAAAGTGTTACCGAAGTATTGGGACATGCTTGGACAGGATTTGGATCTCTTAGTTCGTAGCCTGGATTTGGCCTTATGGAACGTTATAGAAACTCATCACAAAATCTATTGGGAACAAGACTTACTAGCAACTTTGGGTTGAATTTTATATACTGTTTTTTTCAATTGTAGAATATTAAAAAGGCATCTGAATAAATAAACTTAAGTGCAAAGTAGTCTTGTCAAAAATATTGATTTTTCAATGCATATGTATACTGAAATAACTGAAACGCTTTCAATTTTCATTTTACGAAGAATAGAGACAAGATGCCAGCTGTGCTTTCTCGTTTTTTTATCTCTCCGGACAGTGAGTTGACACACAAACCCGGCTCCCCTCACTCACTCGTTTAATTAGCTCTGGATTAATATTGGGATTACACATATTGCGCATAATTTTACTAAAATGTTGCACTTTTTCACTGATTATTGTGGTTAAATAGTCAAATACACACAAAATATTGACAAATTGATGGTCTTGGCGAGTATTCATGTAAATATAGTTGTTTGTGTTTTAAGTGAACATAAACAGTTGAGAAAGAAACCGCATTAAACAGGATAATGGATCAGTGCGTCAGGTCTTAAAGTGACAGCAGCCTAATATGCCTGCTGCCAAATTATGAGATAATATTAAAAAAAAAATTTTCCCCATGGAATCGATGTCAAAATTGTGGCCAGTGAAAATGCAGTGAAGTAATTAATTTAGAAAATCATCAAACCTGAGTCTGGTCGTTCTGTGCAGTTCGTGGCCGAACTCTCCTCATTGATCTAATCCTTTTTTTTTTTTTTTTTACATCAGATTGGATGCCAGCAGTAGCTGAACCAACTGTTATTTTACTCAGAAAGTTGGCAGAAAGGTGTACATCCATAATGAAGGTGCACCAGGCAGTGCAGCAATAGATCAGTTATTAAGGTCATGAAACACACAGAGAAACGTTATGAAAAATAAAAATACTGCAGTTTCAGATATCCCTCAAACAATCTAGACAGCATCCGATTTCTCAGAGGAGATCTGAGTTTGTTGAACACCTAGGAGGGTAACTTGCGTCATACTTTTTACATAATTTGTGTTTACAGGATTAAAAACACTAATTCACCAGATCTCCTCCTCAAGGAAAACAAGTCCCGTCTGATTGGGCTTGATGTTGATCAATTTGTTAATGAATTTAATAATGCATTTACCTGCATTATAGCCGTTTAATTCTGTTCTGTGTTGCACAACTACTGCAATCCCATAGCCAGACTCTTGCTTATCAGCTAATTATGAAAAAAATACAGACGTTGGACTGAAGTACATGATTTGTTTTATATACACTCATCTAATGGATTGTTAGGAACACCTGTTCAATTTCTCATTAATGCAATTATCTAATCAATCGATCACATGGCCATTGCTTCAATGCATTTAGGGGTGTGGTCCTGGTCAAGACAATCTCCTGAACTCCAAACTGAATATCAGAATGGGAAAGAAAGGTGATTTGAGATATTTTGAGTGTGGCATGGTCGTTGGTGCCAGACGGGACGGTCTGAGTATTTCACAATCTACTCAGTTACTGGGATTTTCACACACAACCATTTCTAGGGTTTACAAAGAATGGTGTGAAAAGGGAAAAACATCCAGTATGCGGCAGTCCTGCGGGCAAAAATGCCTTGTTGATGTTAGCGGTCAGAGGAGAATGGGCCGACAGATTCAAGCTGATAGAAGAGCAACTTTGACTGAAATAACCACTCGTTACAACCGAGGTATGCAGCAAAGCATTTGTGAAGCCACAACACGCACCTTGAGGCGGATGGGCTACAACAGCAGAAGACCCCTCCGGGTACCACTCATCTCCACTACAAAAGCTCCCCAAAATTGGACAGTTGAAGACTGAAAAATGTTGCCTGGTCTGATGAGTCTCGATTTCTGTTGAGACATTCAGATGGTAGAGTCAGAATTTGGTGAATATGGATCCATCATGCCTTGTTACCACTGTGCAGGCTGGTGGTGGTGGTGGTGTAATGGATGTTTTCTTGGCACACTTTAGGCCCCTTAGTGCCAATTGGGCATTGTTTAAATGCCACAGCCTACCTGAGCATTGTTTCTGACCATGTCCATCCCTTTATGGCCAACATGTACCCATCCTCTGATGGCCACTACCAGCAGGATAATGCACCATGTCACAAAGCTCGAATCATTTCAAATTGGTTTCTTGAACATGACAATGAGTTGACTGTACTAAAATGGCCCCCACAGTCACCAGATCTCAACCCAATAGAGCATCTTTGGGATTTGGTGGAACGGAAACTTTGTGCCCTGGATGTGCATCCCACAAATCTCAATCAATTACTATTTGAACAAATAATGAAAACATTGGGTTCCAAATCTGGGTTTTGCTGCACTATGGAGCACTGCATTGAGGACATTATTTTTTTTTGGCCAACAAAAGTTTGCATCACCCTGGTTCCCTCAACAGAATAGGATTTTTCCATATTGCTATTCTTCCACAATAGTATTTAGCCACTTGTTAGCAGGCACCTTTTTAAAGACAAGTAAAAGCAGGGGGTATTACTGCTGTATTTTATGCCATATAATATAACGTGAATTGCATAACATGAACTCTTTCAAAAAAAAAAAAAAAATCAAACATTGACTTCAGAACTATAGAAACGTAAGTGCTAAAATGCTAACTTGTTTTCAGGTTTTGGCCTACAAAAATAAATCATCCCTGCAACACTCTATTGCTAAATCATGTAACGTTGTAAAAATGAATTCACTTTAGTATTAACTATATAAATATACAGTATATATTAATAACGTGTTTTTGACATTAAAATATGCTATTCTGGGTGTTTCTGGGTCAGTGAGACTTCCATGTTCTTCTAAAATGTCATCGTCTACTTCAGAAAAGTGCTCTTTCAAGTACTCCCATGATTCATGCTTGAATCTTCTCCTCCGTTTCCCCCACCAGAACACCATCCCCTCTTTCAAAGCACTTGTTTTGCAATCCTAACCCCTCCTCGCACTTTTACCATGATTGCCCCTTCTCCAGCGCATCTCTCCTTTCTATACCCTCACCATGCTGTACTTGAGAGGAGCTTTTTATCATTGCAGCCCATCTTTGGTTTATAAGCCCTGGTACGGATGATAATTCCTCCCTGAGGGCTTGTTTTAAAGAATTGCGGATGTCTGCGGCCGAACCTAATCTGTGCTCGCAAACAACACGATGTGTTTGCTGGGAAGCACCTTTTGTATTCAGGGCAAAGCAATCATCCCACCGGGGAGCGTCTTCGTCTCATCTCAATTCTGACAGTGTCTCCTGGATATTTTTTTTTTTTTTGCTCGCTTTACTGCTCTCTCTCTCTCTCTGTCTCGCTTTCCCTTTTCCACTTTTCCATTCAGTCATATTACCAAAGAGGTACACACATTCTCTGTGTTATTCCTTCCCTGCTGAGGATACGATGAGCCCTCAGTATGAAGTCAGAGGAGCCTCACAGATTAAGTTGGAGGATGAAAATCAATCTGTAGACTTTACCTTTCACAAACACACAGATGATGCTGGAAGGGTTACATCCAAATGGCCTTGACAAACGTCTCTCTCCTGTAATGTTTTGTGTAATTGTATAGTATGTATGCTAATTGAATATATGCGTTGTCAGGGACTAAATCAGGGGTGTCCAAACTCGATTTATGGAGAGCCACCGTCTCAGAGCCACTGTGAACAACTAGAAGTTTCTAGTTTGCCTGATTAGTTGTTTCAGGGGTGTCTAATTGGGGTTGGAGCTGAACTCTGCAGGAGAGTGGCCCTCGAAGAGCAGGATTGGACACCCCTGGCTTAAACTGTTGTAGGTTGTGTAATGATATTTTTAATGCACTTTGACTCATTTGTACGGTGGTCTAGTAGTGCACAATACAACGAAATTTAAAAAGCAAACATAAGTTCACAACACAACGAAATCAAACCACCAGACAATGGAAAGAAGCCACAAGACAACGAAATAAAGCCACGACACAACGGAAATGCTCCCGATCACCAGAGGGCTCTCGGAGTAACACAGTCTCATCCCAAGACGTCATATAACTGACGTCTTGGGACTTCTTTTGACCATACGTCAACATCCGCCGTTTTAGGGTACCCTTTAACGTCGGTTAGATGACGTTATCGGATCCTACCCCAGACCTAAACCTACCCCTAAACCTACCCCGTCACCTAACTGACATTAAAGGTAAAGCGTCAGTTGTATGACATCCCAGGATCGTCATGTAACCGATGTTAAAGGGTACCCTAAAACGGCGGATGTTGACGTATGGTCAAAAGACGTCCCAAGATGTCAGTTATATGCGTCGTAGCGCGGTTAGTTTTCCTTGCAATTGTTCTTTAGAGTTGTCAGTCTTACAAAGATATCAATACCACGAATAGTTTTAACAGTATGTAACCATTGTATATCGACATGAGTGCTAATTGAGTAATGGTAGCGTCGCGTGTCAAAGCATTTTTGAGTATAAATACACAGCTATAATGCACGTGAGTGATTTTAAATGAATATTTAATGTCGATACACAAACTAATGGTGTTGATATATTTTTAAGACTACCGACTCTATAGAAGAGCCCTATAGTGGTCTGGGGCATCTCCAATGTGTTTAGGCATTATTATGTTGTGGCTTATTTCCGTTGTGTTGTGGCTTGATTTCGTTGTGTTGTGAATTTATGTTTGCTTTTTAAATTTCGTTGTGTTCTGCACTACTGGGCCACCGTACGTTTGCCACAGCATAACACTAGCCCAGCTAGTCTACTCTACTCTAATGGTGACTGATTCTAAAGCTGTTAGTTGCTGGTTAGCAACAGCCTTGATTTCACTCATAGTTGGCCTATGTACTCATAGTACACAACATAGTAATATATATATATATACGTATATATACATGCATGGTTTGTTTAATCACATTCAATACAGACGGCTAACTTAATAAACTGATTTATAATTTATTTTGCAGGTTAACTTTGTTATACACAAATTACAAGCACTCAACTTTATAAAATTTAATAAGTTATTGCTAAAAATGTGCATTATCCATGTATTGAAATGTACAGACCGTGAATAATCATCCAAGGGGACATTATTATAATAGGTTATCAATAATATCTAGGTGAAGACAGAATCTTTGACTTTGAATTTTAAATGCAATTTCTGGGAAGAATGGAGAAATGGAATCTACAAAGGATTTAAATCTGGTAAAAAAAAAAAAAAAAAGAATGAAAACAGAGCTGAGAGTGTAAGTCTCTTATTGCCAGCTGAAACCACAATAAGATTATCTTAAATATTTAATAAATGAAATGTCAGGAGTAGGGTAGTAATTTTTGAAGTTCAGACACTTCTCCATTTCCCAGGTCTACAATATCTGGAGAATGTCTTGCCTGAGTGCAGAATTCGTGTGGTCTTCTCATAACCTGCAAAAAATAAAAATAAAATAAAAAAAATAACAGCAAGTTATTGGAAAAATGGTCAACGTACATTTTTGTAAAACTCTAGTGGCAGTAAAACACCAACAATTGTTTTCCTTTTCACACAAATTATGATTAGAGAGGCAGTTTATCGATTAAAAAAAAATCATAAGACCTCAAAAACACATTTACCAGTAGATAATTTGTACTCTGGCATCATATAGCCAGCTCCATATGTGCGGCTTTTCTAAACTAGCTTGGTAGCTCACATGCTACAGCATTGCACTTGTGATCTGGAGCACTTGGGTATGAGTCCTGTGGAGTAACAACTCTATAAAACAACTCAAAGACTTGTAGAAGCAAGCTAAAACAGTTAAGTGTAAGTGATACGTTACTTTCAAAAACAATTAAACAGCATTAACCTTTTAGCCCCACTCACCGGACATTTTATTTCCACACACCTGCGATGCATACAGTGCATAGCAGTATTCAGTTGCTTTCGATCTTATTTAACAAATCGTATCCCAGTTTGTAAGCTTGGGTAATTACAAATCTGATACCCTGCCTGTTCGACAGGGAGTTCCTCAGGGTTCAGTGTTGGGTCCAATTTTATTTAACATTTACATGCTTCCACTCGGGCAGATTATCAGGAAATATGGTCTTGGGTATCACTGCTACGCGGATCATACAGTGTGCAGATTTACATCACCACTAGTCCTGATGTCCAATGCTCATTAATTGCATAGTTGTCAAGCTGAGATCAGTATATGGATGCAGAATAATTTCCTGAAGCAGAACGGCTCCAAAACTGAATTGATGCAGATTGGTAAAGTGGCGGATACTCGTAAGGCCGGGCAGATTAGTTTGATTGTTGACTTTAGCATGGTAATTCCCACTTCACAGGTGCACCACTTCTTAGTGTACGTAATTTTTGATCCACAGTTAACATTTGAAGCACAGAAAACACATCTCTAAAATCTCGATATCTCGACTTAGACTTTTTTTTCTCTTTTGCAGACACAGAAAGGCTTATACATGCCTCCATTACAACTTGGTTAGATTATTATAATGCCTTGTTTTCTGTCCTTCCAGCTAATCAATTTTAAAATTCTTATTTTAATATACAAGGCATATGGGGCTGCACCAGAGTATCATTGTGATCACATTAGCCCTTATACTCCATCACGTATTCTCTGTTCTTCTAAATCTCTGCTACTGCGCCAGCCTTCTTGTTAACTCAAGACCATGGGGGAAAGAGCCTTTTCATACAAAACCCTCAAGCTCCCTCTTACCATCAGAAATGCATCAACACTGGGGCACTTTAAAAACGTTGGTTAAGACATATTTATTTAAGGGTTTACACAATGGGTTTAAGAAAAGCGCACTACAAATAAAATGTATTGTTATTATTATAAACCAACCAATGTAATAAAACTTTATTTTGATGGTCTCCTTTGAACATAGTTACATAGACTATAAGTAACTTTGCAACTACATGTCAACTAACTCTCATTAGAGTATTAGTAATATGCCTAATATATGCTAACTCTTTATTGTGATGCCCCTCCATAGACTCTAAAAAAAAAAATACTAAGCGTCTGTGACGTCACCTATAGACTTTCTGAATAATGGTTTAAAGGCTGTTTTTTGGGGGATGGGCGGCGCCATATTTGAAAATCTTGGGAAATCCTAACCCCGCCCACCTTCTGGCCAATCCATATATGGGTAAAAGGGCAGGCTTTGTGTGAGACTGAGACTTTTGTGTGAGCTATCTGGCAGACTAGGCCACTACATTCACTGCAAAGCTGCTGAAGAACACTCCAATGTGGGACATATCAGTCTATTCTTACATTTATTCATTTGGCAGATGCATTTACAGTAGGGATGTGCATCCGATGCGATACGCATCTCGATGCATAGCCAAAGATACGATACATTAAAGATACATATAAGCAGCTACCGATGCCATGCAATACGATTCACTACTCGTATGAAGCGGTGTGATCCGATTTCGATTCGATTCAACGTGATGCGATTCACTGTAATATACGATGCAATGGAAAAAAATATGATGCTATGCAATTCAACATTGTATAGTGAACTTTTATTTCTTTTATTAAACATACAGCAAATCATAAAGTAGTTTAAGAGCCATCTGACTTTTAACGCATGGTTCTTTCATATTTTTTCACAAAACCAACAAATTAAATAAAAGCACATGCTGTTTTAACATAAACAATAAACATAAATAATAAAAAAAAAACTTTCACAAACAGGTCTTTCATAACTGTATTCAGATGTAAAAATGTATATATATCTATGAAAAACTATCAAACTATAACTAAAACTATAAACTAGGAGAAATCAATCTGGTCGTCCTGGACGCGAGAATGAGGCAAAATCGCACCACTTTAAACGCGCCTCGCACCGCAGGACCTCCAGACCCGCGTCAACGCGTCTGTTAACATGGAAATTACTCGCTCCAGACGCTCTATTTGCGTTCGGTACCCTAAAACAAAAGGGTACCCTAAAACGTCAGATGTTAGAGCGTCAGTTAGATGACGTCTTGGGATGAGACAACCCGATCTCACGGGAATTCGTACGAATTTTACGAGGTGGCTAATTCGTAACAATTCGTACGACCTCACTCGTACGAATCAGTACGATTTTGCTAAATCGCACATATTTTACGAATTAGCTAATTCGTATGAATTCGTACGAATGACCTACCCCTGACCCCGCCCCTAAACATAACCGTCACGTGGGTTTAGACAAATAGTACAAATTTGTACGAGTGAGGTCGTATGAATTAGTACGAATTAGCCACTTTTGAATCACTCGTGCGAATTCGTACGAATTGGTCGTGAGATCAATGAGGCACTCGGAACCTATTGAAAAATTCAGTAAAAGTTCATGGGACCAACCTGTAAAAACATGAATTCATGCTGCGTAAATGGACATTTTAACATGGGGTCTATGGATATTTGCTAACTTTTGGGACCTCCCTCTTGGGGATTTTCGATGTATTGCAGTTTTTCGCACCTAGACTTCATTTTTCAGATCAGAATGTTGCCGCTCATGCTCCCACAACAGACATTCTACTGATTTTGCAAGTACGTGTCAACTTATTCTAACCCTAACCCTACCAGTCTACTTATACTCTACTGACACTCTAATTAGAGTTAGTAGACATTACTCAGAGGCAACAGAATGTGTTAAAGGGACCATCAAAATAAAGTGAAACCTAAAACATAGGCAGATTCATGGTAATCTGTTTCGGATAAAGCTGGATAAAACTTTTAGCGTCGCTCACTGGATAATTCACTTTTCAAGTTGTGAAACTTGCAAGTAGCCACGTGATATAACTTTACACAAATGTCACCTCAGACAGGTTTTACCAATGCGCTACTGGTATAAAACACAGACCAGTGGAGATTTAATAAGAATCCCCTCTGATAATAGCAGCATTCAGTAGACAATCATTCAGGGGGTTTTTTTTAACAAAAACAATTTTGTCAGCAAGTCTCACAGCCAGAAAAGTCATTTAGAGATTGATGGTCTGTGCCGTTCCATTATGAGTCTGTGTGGTGATGACTTGACTTGCTTTCTTCACACTTCTCTCGAACCATCACAGACAAGAACATCACCAGACGCTTCGGTACATTTGATTTTTGGGAAAGAGACGTGTACCCTCATCAGCAGTTTGCTTCAGTTTGAAACATAAAACTCCTCTGTCCTCCTCCCTTCCCCATCATCTGGCCTCTGTGCTATTATTGGAAGCTCCAAATAATTGGGATAAACTTCTTGTTTTAGTGGCATTGTAGAAAAAAAGAAAAGCTTTTCTCTAATTAAGAGCATGCAGGAACATGCAGCTTGGACCTTCAGCAGGGTGATGATGGGACGCCAATGGGATTTGGCTAATTGCCGCTCGTTTCGTTACGGCCGGTGCACCCCATCGCGTCTCCTTTGTTAGCTCCGTATATCATGCGCACCGTGGGCCGTTCGGGTCAGCAGAGCGATTTGCATAGAGTCAGCGATCTCGGCAGGGGCTTTAATCGATGATGCCCCAGAGCCACTTCCTCCCACAATGCAAATGGAGTTTTATTTCCTCTCTCTGGCCTGATTTGAAAGAGATATCTAGTTTTTTTTAATTCGAGATTTGCCGGCAGCATGTACACTGAGACTAATTACTCCCTCATTCCCTCCCTCCCTGTGTTTTTCGCCTTTATTTTTAATTATCTTCTTTGGGTTCCATGAAGCACTGACTAAACATCATGGAATCTCAATTAAGAAAGCTGTCTGAACAAAGAAAGCTTGCCAAACAGAAGCCTAGGGCAGATTATATTAGATGTATTTTTGGGCTGTTAAAATAAATACAATATCTAAATTGACCTAACTTACTTGATGTTTCTTTTGTTATCATGCACTATTCATCAGAACACATTCGGGTAACTCATTCTCTACTATGAATCTGGTCTCCATTGTTGACTTGTTTAACCCTAGATTATTGTTTAACCCTTTAATGAATGAATGTTTCGCCAATCATCATTACATAACGCTAATATCTTACACAGATGGATCTCAGCCTGTCGCAATAATATAAAACTCTCCAGATATTGGAATAACAATCACAGGAGAATCAAATAAAGCATTTTTTGTTACCTTTTGGTGCTTGGAAGGGTTCAGTTTGAGCAGATGTTTTACACCATCATCACTGTCCTCGTCTGAGCTCATTCCCCAATACGTTCAGCAAATTCGCCATCTCAAACATATTCTTAAAACTATCATTTTCAACATCTTCAAAATCAATACAGTGAATCTACTCTGTCTGTGGTTACTCTGAGTGAAGTGTTACTTCGTCATTGTGATGAATTCATCATTGCACATTCATCATAGTGCAAACTTAATACATTTTGACATTTGCATCACATAATCAGCTCCATATGCACGGCTTTTCTGATGTGGTAAACTTGCTCCGTGGCTCACTTCGCACGTACATCATTGCACTTGTGATGCAGAGCAATTGGGTACAAATCCTGTGACACACAAGTTACAAAAGAATATAAAATGGCATGGTTGCTTGCAAGTCAATAATTGTATCCCTCAAAACTCATCTTTGATCACCAACATTACATATTTAAAAGTTTTTTCCTTGAAAATGTAACTCTGCACCCTTGCTTAAGTATACGCGTATCTATGAATATGCAAATTACCCCTTCCTCCACTTACTCACACTGAATCAGAGATCCATTTGTTGACGATAAACAAAATATCCAGATTGGTTACAAGGTAGTGTGTGTCGTCAGAAACGCCAACCATTTCAAACCGTGTTTTTGAGACGGTCTTTGGTTCACTGCAGTTTAAAGGAGAAAATACTCAGCAATGGTGTTGACATTTGAATTTGCACATGGTTTATCTTTCTTAAATCATGTTAAAAACACCACATGGAAACAACATTAAAATCTTGATTTTCACCACAGGGGGGACTTTAAGCAAATGCGTTTTTCATTTACATTTGCTTTTGTTAACACTATTTGTTAGGTTCAGGGTAGGGTGTAGTTTAGAGGATTTATTCTTTTTAAATGCAATAGCACATTAACCTTTAGCCAATGGTCTGATGGAGCGTGAGTGTCAGGTCTGCAATGCATCTCCTAGAAAAGTGAGAAAATCCCTCATCCGCATGCAGAATCCCTGTCAGCATTCAAAAGACAACTGAAAACCCATCACTTCTGTGAGCACTTAACATAATATAAATATATATATATATATATATATATATATTAGTGCTGTCAAACGATTAAAATATTTAATCGCGATTAATCGCATTAATGTCATAGTTAACTTACGATTAATCGCCCATTTTAATCTGTTCTAAATGTCTCTTGATTTCTTTTTTCCCCATTATTTTTTGTCGATTTAATGCTCTTATCAACATGGAAAAGTGGATCGGCTTGCTTTGTGCAATTGTTTTTTTTTTTTAAAGGGATACTCCACTTTTTTTGGAAATAAGCTAATTTTACCACTCCCCCAGAGTTAAAGGAGAACTCCGGTGAACAATGAACCTTTGGTCTAATAAAACATCGGTACATAGTCAATCGTTCTCTGAGATTTGTTTTCATGATAATCGAATGTAAAGAGTTTTATCTCTAAAAACTGTTTAGCGTATAATGCTAGTAATGGGGGCATTGACTAAGTAAAAATAAATCGCTTGTTTATACCACTAACAAGGCTCAAAATAGCCCCACACTAACACAGTAACATAATGAGGCTCCATACATGTAAAACGAAGCATTGAGAACTTTGTAAGTGTACAGACCGTTTAATAAGAAGATACTTTATAAAGACAGTTCACTTCGCGTATACAGACAGGAGCCATCTTAAAAAATAGTCTCGATAAGCCGATCCCCGAACGCCGTTCATACAGTTCAGAAGTTCGTTGAACTTCAAACAGTTCAGATCACTCAGCACGACGTTCGTGGTTTGACTTATCGAGACTATTTTTTAAGATGGCTCCTGTCTGTATACGCGAAGTGAACTGTCTTCATAAAGTATCTTCTTATTAAACGGTCTGTACTCTTACAAAGTCCTCAATGCTTCGTTTTGCATGTATGGAGTCTCATTATGTTACTGCGTTAGTGTGGGGCTATTTTGAGCCTTGTTAGTGGTATAAACTAGCGATTTCTTTTTACTTACTCAATGCCCCCATTACTAGCATTATACGCTAAACAGTTTTTAGAGATAAAACTCTTTACATTCGATTATCATGAAAACAAATCTCAGAGAACGATTGACTAGGTACCGATGTTTTATTAGACCAAAGGTTCATTGTTCGCCGGAGTTCTCCTTTAAACTGTTGAGTTTTTCAAATCCATTCAGCGGATTTTCTATAATATACTATGGAAGTCAATGACACCAGAAAATCTCTGGCTACTAATATTCTTCTAAATAGCAAAAAATCGTCTGAATACTGAAACTGAAACTCTAGGGGAGAGGTAAAATGAGCCTATTTCCAAAAAAAAAAAAAATGGAATATCCCGTATATGCCCAACGTTGGCATATACGGTGTTCAATTTCTCACTAACATTCTCACTTGGAGCAAATAATCTCTCACACAATGTAACTCTGTCCATCAATAAAAGCGTGAAAGAAATACTGACGAGGTCCTGATATAGACGAGGGGGCGGAGAAGTCGCATCAGCTGTGTGTGTATGTGCTTGGCCATCATCAAGTGGTATTTCAGACTGGACGTGCTGCGATGATAATAGCTTCGTTCACAACGACAAAACACACAGATCACTTTGGTCTTGTCAATGGAATTTGGCAATTTTTAAAAGTAAACTTTCCATTCAGAATCTTATGGGCATCCATTTCGGCGTCTCATTCTCGTCATCCACTCAACCAACTATTTGGCCATCTCGCAAGCCTAAACAAGTGTGTGCAGCGTTGTGTCTGTTGTTTTGTTTCCGGTCTAGCTAGATCCGCTTGCGCTTTGGTCGACGAAGCAACAAAACGCCCTCGTGCAGCGCAAGAAACTACAAACTTTGCCGGGCCAAAAAGATTTTGCTTTTTTTGCAAAATGCTTCTGCTTCTGCTTTTTTTGCAACAAAATGCTTCTGCTTCTGCTTTTTTTGCAACAAAATGCTTCTGCTTTTTTTGCCATGCCAAAAAGCTTTAATCGCGCAATAAACAAATTCTTGCGCAATTCTTGCGTTGTTTTTGCCTCTTCACGATGACTCGCTTGGTTTAATCCTCAGTTGTAAGTCGTAAATGTGATGGTTTGGAGATTCATGCAGCCTTGCTCAACCTGCGCAAACACACCCAGGGCTTGCATGCCTTCTCCAGCACAACGTTTACTGTCCCGACACACCAGGTCTCTGATCCCGTCCCATCCCTGCTCACACCGAGAGTTGAGACTAATGTTCAGGCTGTTTTGTTCACACTCAGACAAAACGGAAAGATAAGCCATGACAAATCTGCCAAATGCCTTTCGCCTCTGAAGCCTGTGTAGATGGTACACATGCCCTCCAACCCAAAGAAAGATGTAGAATATGTATGGGATGACTGCAAATAGACGTGGTGGGTGTTCGGATGGTATGAGACTTCACACATTAAACCAGTTCATCACAAAGTTGTCAAATGACTCCTCTGTTTAGTGCACATCTACTGACCACAAGCATAAAGCTCTTAAAGTCCCCCTGTGGTGAAAATCAAGCTTTTTATATGTTTATATTGTTGTTTATATCGCTGTGTGGTGTTTTTAAAATGCTTTAAGACAAACCATGTGCAAATTCAAATGTCAACACCATTGCTGAGTATTTTCTCCTTTAAACTGCAGTCAACGAAAAACACGGTTTGAAATTACTGGTGTTTCTGACTTCACACCTTGTAACCAATCAGGTCAACGTGTGATCGTCAACGAGTGGATCTCTGAGCTGCTGTGAGTGAGTGGAGGCGGGAATAATTTGCATATTAATGAGTCCTCATGTACTAAATGAAGCAATGGTGTAGTTACATTCAAGCTATTTTAAGGCACGAAGAAAATTTTTTTTTTTCAATGCGTCATTTTGGTGATCAAAGATGTTTAAAGGGATATAAAGGGGATTTTTTTTTATTAATTGAATAATTACATAAATCATAATTCACAAGCATATCTGATTGTCATGTGCTTAGATAACAGTGAAATATATAGTAAACATTTCGGTAACGCTTTAGATTACAGCCCGAAAAGTACTGCGTAATTACTGTAAAGCAATTTTCCTTCGGTAATTATAGTGTACCTATAACGTACTTACAATATAAGTATAAGGGAACAATATTTTAAGTTTGGGGAATGAATGGGTCACAACCAGGAGAAATTAAAAAAATATATATTTACACTGTAAGTATTATAGAACTAAGTATAGGACTACTTTTTTGAAATAACGGTGAACCAGTACATTCTGTATAGGCTTTTTAAAAAAGAAAACGAAAAACTATTGCAACTTTTACTTAAATATTGGGGAAAGATACCGTGCTTGTTACCCTCTTGTTTCATGTTGTTACAGTGTAAGTACAATAAAAATGCACACACAATCTTATATCACTGACTCTGAAACCTTTATATATTATAAGCAGCACTTACCCTGTAACTACATGAAACTAGATATATTTCCCAGTATATTTAAAAAAAAATTGAAATAGTTTTAGCTTTTCTTGCCTTGAAACATGTTAGCAGGTTAACATGTTAAATTAATGAATGCATAGATAGTTATATCATTTTTAAAAAGCCTTTACAGCATTTACTGGTACACAATTATTACAAAAAGGTAGCAGTGTATGTTCTCACTTAATTGCTCCCAAATGTAAGATTGTTGTATCATAATAGTATAATAAGTACCCCTTAAAATAAGTACCCCTTAAAAATTATATAATACTTACAGTATAAAATTTTCTAATTCTCCTGTTTGTTACCCCTTTATTCCCAAAACTTTACATATTGTTCTCTTACACACTCTCAGAAAAAAGGTACAAAAGCTGTCACTGGGGCTGTACCTTTTCAAAAGGTACACTTTTGTACCCAAAGGCTGGACATTGGTACCTTAGTGGTACATATTAGCACCTAAATGTACATATTAGCACCTAAAATGTACATATTAGTACCTAAATGTACATATTAGCACCTAAAATGTACATATTAACACTTAAAATGTACATATTAGTACCTAAAATTGACATATTACCACCTAAAATGGACATATTAGCTCATGAAATTGACATATTAGCTCATGAAATGGACATATTAGCACCTAAAATGTACATATTAACACTTAAAATGTACAAAATAGCACCCAAAATGTACATACTGTATTAACACCTAAAATGTACTTATTAGCTCATGAAATGGACAAAAGTTTACCTTTTGAAAAGGTACAGCCCCAGTGACAGCTTTTGTACCTTTTTTTTCCTGAGAGTGTACTTACATGCAAGTACTTTATAGGTACACTAATTACAGAAAGTTACGCTGTAAATTCCTCTTAATCACGCAGTACTTTCCGGGCTGTAATCTAAAGCATTACCAACATTTCTCTCTTGATGCAAGACAGCGTTGACTTTTTAGCAGGAGCACATTTTGCCCCCAGCACTTCTAGAGATGCAATGACATGGCAAAAATGTCTACTCTTGTAGCTTGCAGCTGCATTCGACATAATTTTTGAATTTGTATTAATGCGGCAAATAGCTAATGCTAATATTCAAGCAAATAACGTCTCAGGTTACAACTGTAACCTATGTTCCCTGAGAACAGGGAACGAGACAATACGTCGAATGACGCTATGGGGAACGCCTCAGGCGTGACAGGTGTCTGAAATCAAATATCAACTCACAGTAATCAGGTTGACCGGCGACAGCCCGTGCATCATCAGCTTGAATGATGAGCGCGTCAATCTGGATGTATAAGAAGGGCGCCTTGAAACCGTGACAACATCCTATCGTCTGAAGGGACTGTTGCAGGCAGGCCCCGAGGCATGGCAACGAGACGTATTGTCTCGTTCCCTGTTCTCAGGGAACATAGGTTACAGTTGTAACCTGAGACGTTCCCTTTCGAAGGGAACTCAACAATACGTCGAATGACGCTATGGGGAACGAAATACCCACTCCGCCATGCTGAGGGGAGTGCATGCCGAAAGGCAGTGACAACTGTCAGAACCAGTAATTCCAAGAAACACTGAAACCACTCACCCTATGTTACATCGGGCTGTCAGTGACAGCACTCCCTACCGGTCATAGCCCAAGCTAATGAACCAAGAAAAACCAGAACGTAATAACGTGAGTAAATCAGGGCCAGCTCAAAGGCTTTAGGACCACAACTTCAAAATAGAAGGGGTCCCTTCTAGGGAGTGTGGCTAGGGGGCCAAAGAGACCCCCAGCCAGTCACTATTCAGGAGAACACTCCTCCTGAAATGCCCCCAGGCTGGCCTGGTGATCTGTACTAAGACACACAGTCTGGCCATAGCCTGTCCGTCCAAGACAGAGCCTCTGGAAATTGCCTAGAAAAGGCATCCAAAAACTGAAGGCCCGCGAAGCTGGCGGAAACCATCGAGTTTCGGATCACAGAGACGGGATCCTCCGGAGAGTGTGACTCAACCTCGAACCAATGGGAATCGTACACTCAATCCACGAGTTTCCACCCAGTGCTCGCTTTTGAGCACTGAGGAAGTAAGAGAGGGATCAAAAATCAGGAAGGTCAAAGAGACCTAAGACCTGATGACCCCATGTGTGGGGAGCTCCGATACATGAGGGCTCATGTCAGGAAGGCCGTACGTTGTGCGGCCTGAAACCCAACGACCACAGCATGTGGAAGCTCATCCTTCAGGAAAGCCAGAGGCTAGAAACCTGACAGACCCACAATGTTGGGCTACCTCGAAAAAGGTCTAGTCAGACCTAAAACCACAGTTGTGGGAGATAGCTTGAACAAGGGAAGTGCCTGTCGTAATGTATTGCGACAAAGACACATCTACAGTGGGACCCAAAGTGAAGAACCGGAGTCTGAACCACATAAGAAGGGACCGAAGCATACCGCGCGTGACCCTCACCATATGAAATGGATTTTAAAAACTGCACAAGACATCTCGTCAGGTGACTTACCACAATAATAGGTGAAGTATGGGTTTGTGTACTTCACTCTGAATTCAGGAAGGCCTGTTGAGGCCTGTAACCTGGCGTCCACAGTGTGTGGGAGCTCATGGCCAGGAAGGCCTGGTAAGGCCTGTAACCTGGCGACCACAGTATGCGGGAGCTCGTAACCTGGCGACCACAGTATGTGGGAGCTCATAACCAGGAAGGCCTAGTGAGGCCTGTAACCTGGCGACCACATCCGGTGGGAGCTCGTACTCAGGAAGGTCAGTGAGACCCAGCCTGGTGTACCTGAAAAACCACACCAAGTGGGAGCTACTTCCAGAAGTTAGCTCTTAAGAACTCTTAAAATGGGACCCGAGGAAAGACCGGGGTCTGAGCCACATAAGAAGGGACCGAAGCATACTGCGCGTGACCCTCACCATAAGAAATGGATTTTAAAAAGTGCACAGGACATCTCGTCGGGTGACTTACCACAATAATAGGTGAAGTATGGGTTTGTGTACTTCACTCTGAATTCAGGAAGGCCTGGTGAGGCCTGTAACCCAGCAACCACAATATGTGGGAGCTCATAACCAGGAAGGCCTGTTGAGGCCTGTAACCTGGCGACCACAGTGTGTGGGAGCTCATGACCAGGAAGGCCTGGTAAGGCCTGTAACCTGGCGACCACATTGGGTGGGAGCTCGTACTCAGGAAGGTCAGTGAGACCCAGCCTGGTGACCACAACCTGTGGGAGCTTACTCCACCAAGTGGAAGCTACTTCTTCCAGAAGTTAGCCAGAGAAGGGCGTCCCTGTAGCCAGTGACAGGACGCCACTTAAAGTGGGACCCAAGGGAAGACCGGGGTCTGAGCCACATAAGAAGGGACCGAAGCATACCACGCGTGACCCTTACCATACAAAATGGATTTTAGAAAGTACACAAGACATCCCGTCATGTGATTTACCACAATAATAGGTGAAGTAGGGGTTAGTGTACTTCACTCTGAATTCAGAAAGGCCGAACTTGAGGCCTGTAACCTGGCAGCCACAACAAGTGGGAACCCATAATCAGGAAGGCCTGACAAGGCCTAACACCCGATAGTCCCAATGCATGGGGAGCTCACATTCAGGAAGGCCGCTGAGGCCTTCAGCCTGACATGTGAAGACTCACCACTACAACTTAGCGACCACGAAAAGTGGGGGTTTCACATTCAGGAAGGCCTGGTGAAGCCTGCAACCTGACATGTGACAACTCACAACCAGGAAGGCCAATGAAGCCTGAAGCCTGGTGACCACAGAGTGGGAGCAAAGTGCTCAGGGAAGGTGGTGAGGCTGTAGTCTGGCTACCGCATCATGTGGGAGCCCACATTCAGGAAGGCTGGGTGAGGCCTGTAAACTGACTACCACAGTATATGGGAACTCATAACCAGGAAGGCCCCTTTGAGGCCTGTAACCTAGCAACCACAATGTGTGGGAGCTCATCACCAGGAAGGCCTGGTGAGGCCTATAACCTGACCACCACAGAAAGTGGGAACTCATAACCAGGAAGGCCCCTTTGAGGCCTGTAACCTAGCAACCACAATGTGTGGGAGCTCATAACCAGGAAGGCCTGGTGAGGCCTGTAACCTGGCGACCACAATGTGTGGGAGCTCATAACCAGGAAGGCCTGGTGAGGCCTTTAACCTGGCGACCACAGTACGTGAGAGCTCGTATCCTGGTGACCACAGTATGTGGGAGCTCATAACCAGGAAGGCCTGGTGAGGCCTGTAACCTGGCGACCACAGTATGTGGGAGCTCATAACCAGGAAGGCCTGGTGAGGCCTGTAACCTGGCGACCACAGTATGTGGGAGCTCATAACCAGGAAGGCCTGGTGAGGCCTGTAACCTGGCGACCACAATGTGTGGGAGCTCATAACCAGGAAGGCCTGGTGAGGCCTTTAACCTGGCGACCACAGTACGTGAGAGCTCGTATCCTGGTGACCACAGTATGTGGGAGCTCATAACCAGGAAGGCCTGGTGAGGCCTGTAACCTGGCGACCACAGTATGTGGGAGCTCATAACCAGGAAGGCCTGGTGAGGCCTGTAACCTGGCGACCACAGTATGTGGGAGCTCATAACCAGGAAGGCCTGGTGAGGCCTGTAACCTGGCGACCACAATGTGTGGGAGCTCATAACCAGGAAGGCCTGGTGAGGCCTTTAACCTGGCAACCACAGTATGTGGGAGCTCATAACCAGGAAGGCCTGGTGAAGCCTGTAACCCAGCGACCACAGCATGTGGGAGCTCATAACCAGGAAGGCCTGGTGAGGCCTGTAACCCGGTGACCACAATCAGTGGGAGCTCATAACCAGGAAGGCCTGGTGAGGCCTGTAACCTGGCAACCACAGTATGTGGGAGCTCCCACAGATGTCTCTCCGTGGCCACCATAGCACCGACAGAACAGCAGCTTGCTTGGTGGCCCGGAGTCCCGCAACAGATCGGTCTGGTAGGCCTGAGGACCACAAGGGCGTGCAGAACCGCACCTGCCTGACCTGCTGCCGTGTACGCTCTGTCATTCAAGCATGAAGATGTCTTGAGCAGCTTGGATGACAGGGTCAGAGCTCTTAGTGAAGAGGACCAACCAGAGACGAGATAGTTAGCCAACGTCTCGTCCACTGGCGGCCTCGACACTTATCCGTTCTCCACGGCTCCCTCCACAGCAGCGAAACTAGCCCGCTGATGCAGATAGAGACGTGAGGAGAACGGATTCTTCCATACCCTCTCGATCCCAGCGTGGAGATCGGAAACGAATGGAAGGCTCATCCGGGCTGGTGGCTTATGGGTGGGGAGGAACCAGCCATCCAAAATACCATGAGCGGGTTCCTCCCAGACGCGCCTCCACTGCAACAGCAATCTGTCTGAGGCGCGCCCCATAATGTCAACCAGCTCAGCGTACACTGGGCAGGAGGGCTGAAATGATTCGGTCTCAACCAAACTGACATCCTTTTCTATATATATATATATATATATGTATATATATATATATATATATATATATATATATTACAGCCAACTCCTGCCCTGCCCAAAGAGAACAGTTACAGATTCACCAAAGAGAGAGAGAGCGCTCATTTTCTCTCTTCTTAGATGTTCAACATTAATCTGTAACTCACCCTCGTCAGCTGGTAGATCATCCGCGAGGTTAACGCCCCTCTCCCGATAATCTGCCAGCTCCATCTGAAAGCTCCACGAGCTCAACCGCCACTGAGCCTCAGCCCGAGCGGGAACCGGAACCGCGGGGTTCAGATGCCGCGCCCACTTCCCTCGAGAAGTGGGTCAGACGAGAGCAGAGAGTTCTGAAAGGAAAAACTCTCAGTTCGCGCAAAAAACTCCCTCGAGAGCTTCCCGCGAATGCTCTTCTCTCAGGCAGAACACGCACAGATCGTGTGAATCCTCCGGTGTCAAATATCTGGACACAAGTCGGCACACTCGCGCAAAGTGTTTCTCCACGTCTCTGCGCGTTTAATCGTTGATACTATCACACAGACAAACAGTCCCTGAAGACGAAAAGATGTTGTCACGGTTTCAAGGCGCCCTTCTTATACATCCAGATTGACGCGCTCATCATTCAAGCTGATGATGCACGGGCTGTCGCCGGTCAACCTGATTACTGTGAGTTGATATTTGATTTCAGACACCTGTCACGCCTGAGGCGTTCCCCATAGCGTCATTCGACGTATTGTTGAGTTCCCTTCGAAAGGGAACAAATGCTACATTTATTTATTTTTTTATTCTTGTAAAACTATATCAAAGTATAGCACTCTAGCACTCATAATCTTAGCTAACCTTACATAGAATTACACAAAATGCTTCAATCCTCGAGTCGTCATGCCAGGGTAGCATTTATGTGTCATTTTGTAAGATTACTCTTGTCATCTGCTTCTCAGATGGCTATCAATCCGATAGTCCCATTTTCCAGTGACATTTCCCCAAGCTTGATGGACAGAGTCTTGCTCTCTCTGCAATGTGCAATTCACAGTGTGAAGTGAAAGCTGAAGCACAGCAGAAAACACTCTGGACACCGAGTCATTTCGTTCAAACTGCACACAAATCCAATTTTCCTTTCAAATCGATCTTTAGGATTGTCTCTCTACATTTTGTCATTTTGCTAGTGATGAAATCTGATCCGTTAGTTCAGACATTGTAATCAATATGTGTTGTATTTACAGTGGTTACTACAGTAATGATGTAAGCGTCGGCATGCCAAGAAAAATTGTCATTAAACTGCGAATAGTGGAAAGAGAAGATGGAAAATCATGACCCGGATGAGTCAATATGGATGACATATTATACATCCATCTGTTTAAAACTGCTGACTCAGTCACTCGATCACTATGTCATTATGTCACTAAGTCATTTAAATGAAATTTGGAGGACAAGCTCCGAATGACATCCCAAATGATCTGGAAATCTGAGACTGTTTAGATATCTACCTTACTTTAGATACATTTGAAAAAAGCGTTTCATTTCAAAACACTTTCTGTCCACACTTGCACTTTCAAGTGATTTAAAAAGTTTCTTGTCCACACTGATGAGAGGTTCACAGAGATTGTACAGAGATACCAGACTTGTTATAGTTTTCATGCTATTCTTCTGGCACTATCATTTTATACTATTAGCAAAACATCCCCACCACTTTCAGGTCGCACTCAATCGCCATTTGCCTTTGTATTTGCCCTCGTGTTTTTCCACACGACACGAATTTGGTGTATACATCTTCTGAAACGTTGTAGAAATGTAATATAAGGTTTGTACAGAGTAACATTTATCTTTAGCAACACGGTAAAAGCGAATAGCACTTATCAGGAACATGCCGCTACAGCCACATGACTAAACATTTTCAAAAACCTCCATATTCAAGAAGACAAAATTGTTTCGGATGGAGCATTTTTGATTTTCCAAAAAAACGTGGTTTTAAGCAGATGGCAAACAATGTATATCAACACATTCTCACCTCAAGGCGTCACCTTTGACCATGCTTCAATATTTGACGTTTTAGGCGCCCTTTAGCGTCACTTACATGACGCGATCCTACGGCGTCATCTAACTGACGCTAAAGGAAAGCGTCAGTTAGAGGACGCGGTTAGGTTTAGGTGTGGGGTGGGGGTAGGGTACACGCGATCCTAGGGCGTCATCTAACTGACGCTAAAGGGCGCCTAAAGCGTCAGATATTGAAGCATGGTCAAATGCTTCCCAAGGCGTCAGTTAAGTGACGCCTTGGGGGTGAGAATGGGCTGTGTATATGTAACACTTTTCAATAAGGTTCATTAGTTAACATTCTTAAAGGACAACTCCGGCGCAAAATGAACCTTTGGTCTAATTACACATTGTTACCTAGTCAACCGTTATCTGAGATTTTTTTTCATGATTGCCGAATGTAAATAGTTTTATCTATAAAAACAGTTTAGTCTATAATGCTAGTATAACGCTAGTCTATAGGGCATAGAGTAATGACAAATAAAAATCGCTTTTTATTACCACTAACAAGGCTCAAAATAGCCCCACAGTAACACTGTAGCACAATAAGGATCCATACATTCAAACCGAAGCATTGAGAACTTTGTCAGTGTCTATACCGTTTAATAAGAAGATATTTTATACACACAGTCAACTTTGCGAATACAGGAAGAAGCCATCTTTGAAAAATAGTCTCTACCAGTCGATCTACAAACGCCGATCCAAGTGCGCTGGTGAGATGTGAATAAAGTGATAATGTGAGCGCGAACAGTAGGCAACATGTACAGAAAAGAAAGTGGTTCGTGTTTGTGTTTCTTCCGGAAACAATGGACCATATAAGATTCTGCACAGTTCAGCGCACTTGGATCGGCGTTCGTAGATCGACTGGTAGAGACTATATTTTAAAGATGGCTTCTTCCTGTATTCGTGAAGTTGACTGTGTGTATAAAATATCTTCTTATTAAACTGTGTGGACACTGACAAAGTTCTCAATGCTTCGGTTTGCATGTATGGATCCTTATTGTGCTACCGTGTTACTGTGGGGCTATTTTGAGCCTTGTTAGTGGTAATAAAAAGCGATTTTTATTTGTCATTACTCTATGCCCTATAGACTAGCGTTATACTAGCATTATAGGCTAAACTGTTTTAATAGATAAAACTTTTTAGATTCGGCAATCATGAAAAAAAATCTCAGTTTTCTCATCTCATATTCTCATCTCATATTCTTAGTTCCAAAATTTCACCATTTACTAAAACATTATTAAAATCTAAGGTCGTATTATTTAATTAGTTAAAACATTAGTTAGTGCCTTGTGAACTAACATGAACAACAATCAATGAACAGCTGCGTTTTTATTAACTAGCATGAACAAAGATTAATATTGCTCTTTTTTAGTTAATGTTAGTCGGACAATGTCTGTGTTCGTTAAACCCTCACTAATGCCACTTCTGTATGGAACAGAACTTGAGTCTCCCATGCAAGTATCAAGTATCGACGCTACCAGGACGTTTTTCAGCAATTAAATGAAGGGTTATGGGCGACGCGGGAATCTCATGCGGCCTACGAGGATTGAACTCATTAAACATTATGTCAGTGGAGCTGCACCTGTGTCTTCTTTGACCTGTGGCTGAGTTTCGTTACCTAAAGAGCAACAAATGCCAAGAGAAGACACATGCAAATGCTGCAGCATTGCCTGCAGAATACATGGTGTCGTTTGTTATTATTATTTCTCTCACAGCAGATGCTCTTCATCCAGGACAAATTACGCAGCCATCTTTATTGATTTAAAGAGCGTGACAGAGGATGGGGAAGAGGAAATTCACTGTAAATGCGACACTTCCTTGAGAATGGGGCGTTTATTCCTGAAACCCTTTATCCCCCAAGGATGGGGGTGTAGGGACTGTGCCCTTATCACTATAAGAATACCAATGGTGCTTTTATGTTGGCTGGGAATAATTCATGAAAGCTGTAGGGAATGAACAGACACACAGTGTAAACGTATGTGGAATGAATGTGGATACGTGCTAGAGAAGCTGGATGGTTTTTAAAATTATTCAAGGTCTGGAGGTCTGAATTACCATTACGCTTCAATTATATCTGAACAACAAGATTTGACTCCCTTAAGAAAAATCGCAGTGCGATATGTCAACAATATTTTTTAAAACTAGGACATTTTAGGTTGAAGAGCATCCTTTGATTCTTAGTGCACTCTTCCTGACCCATTACTGAGAGTACCAGATCAAGGTCTGGAGACTAAATGCAACTGTTGTTCAGTCATATACTGATGTTTCTTCACCAATGGACACTTTTGAGCCTTGTGGAAATGAACTGCTCGCTAAAATAAATCCTTTGAAAACACAGTTTAAACACTCTCACTCAAAGCCGGGCCAAGCCTTTTAGGGTCAGAATTTGATTTGGGGGCCCTCACACTACACGGAGTCACCTGTGCTTGATTAATATTGACACAATAATAATACATAGAGGTTATGTATAAATACAAAATAAATACTTAAAAATAGATACCCTACTTAAATATATATATTTTACTTTTACTTTACTCTTTTATTAACTCAAAGAGTCCAACAAAGTCTGTTACTATAATACCGTTAATGATGTACTGGTGCTGGTTGTATATGTGTGTGTATGCAATGTATTTTTCCCCTTTGGGCTTGCCGTAGATAGGAATGTTTCAATTGCTGCACAAAACATACCGCAAATAATCATACAAACGTACGTTTTTTCATGTTGCTCTTTATTTCTCCTCCTCTGTCATTTTCTTAGTTCTATTTCAGCACCAGAGGGATACGTCTTTTTTTTGTGATATGGCTTAACTTTACCGCAAGTCCGCGACTATGCGCAGTTGCGCCCACAAATTGTCTATGCACGCGCTAGGTGTCTATCATACGCTGACAGACAAAGCAGCAGTTGTAGGGAAGTATATTGATCATTAAATTAGAATTTTCTTGTCTTTAAGTATTCATTGATTCATATTTATTCATTTATGTCACTTGTTTAAGGCCTTGTCCACACCGACATGGGTATTTTTATAACCGGAATTTTTATATACCGGAATGCGTAAAAAAAAAAAATTCCGTCCACATGAAAACGCAAAAACATACTATCAAGCGCTGTCAAGAGCATGCCACACCAGCAGGCGGCGATATAACCCTAACCGTAAAGCCGCGTTGGCCAATCAGAAGCCTAACAAAAAGTTTTTACAGGTTTCGGTAGGCGGATAACGGCGCAGCGCGTGTGCATACTCTGACATCGCAAGGCAAAAACCACGGTTTAACTGTCTACACGACAACACTGTAACTGGCATTTCTGAAAATCTGAAATTTTCTGAAAATTGTTCGGTTTCAGTGTCCCGATTCTGCATTTCCGTGTGGATGAACGGCCGAACCGTGTAAAAAAAGTCACAGTTATAAAAATACCCGTGTCCATGTGGACATGGCCTAAAATACATTTTTCGATTTTTCAACTCGATTGTGGGGGCCCCCCCTTTTTTCACTTTTTGATGAACTATCCCTTTAACATTCTTTCGCTCATGACAGTAGAGGCTTTTAGCAGTCTGTAAAGTCTTGTTCCATCTTTTTATCAACAAAAAAGAGATATTTTTGTAAAGTTGTTATTTTTTTAACTACATTTAGTCTTTTTTTCTGGCAAATAGTGTTAATATAGTCACAGTTATCATTTAATGACCTTAGGGCGTTTTCACACCTCTTGATTATGTGTTTTGTTCCGAAACAGGGACTTAAAGGGATAGTTCACTTTGAAATTAATTTTTGATATGTTTTAGCTTACCTCAAGGGGATCCAAGATGTAGGTGTCTTTGTTTCCACAGTATTTTCAATTTTGAAATTTTTTGGTCAAACCGTTGCTGTCTGTCAGTCATAGACTGGAGGTGAAAGGGGTCCTCAAACGGTTCACCTCAAAGAGCATGCACAGGGAAGTCAAAATTAAACATGATTTAATGACTTGTAAATGTAAGTACACACTGATGGCCTAAGACACGAAACGAGCAGTTTGTGTGAGAAAATGAACAGTATTTATATTGTTTTTACCTCTTGTAATCATAGCCATGACAAAATGATCTGACGGCACGGGCGCTTCGGTCTGCGCATGCGCTGGAAGTGATCGCTTGCGCGCCTACGTCACTCATTGTTTATACAGAGATTTCGGAAGTTTTACCTTTCACTAAACATATTTAGATATACGGGAAACCGCAATGGAAGACGATTTCGGTATATCTAAATATGTTTAGTAAAAGGTAAAACTTAAATATTGAGTGACGTCACACGCAAGCGATCACTTCCGGTGTAACATTGAACTGATTCAGTTTGGTTCAGTTGGACATTGCACAACTGATTCAGATCACTTGGACGTCACTGTGATTACACGAGGTAAAAACGATATAAATACTGTTCGTTTTCTCACACAAACCGCTCGTTTCGTGTCTTAGACCATAAATGTGTACTTACATTTACGAGTCATTAAATCATGTTTAATTTGGACTTCTCTGTGCATGATTTTTGGTGGACCCCCTTAGGCTCCAGTGTATGACTGATAGACAACAACGGTTTGACTGAAAAATGTCAAAATTGAAAATACTGTGGAAACAAAGAGACCTACATCTTGGATGCCCTTGAAGTAAGATAAAACATATCAAAAATTAATTTCAAAGTGAACTATCCCTTTAAAGTGTTACAATGTTGCATTTTCTACTTGGCAAGGCAACCTTTCAAAATGTGTTTATGCAAGTCACATGCGAGTACAACTGTCTTCTTATTGGTCAGCATATCCTCTGCATCATCCATCAAGATGATTGACAAGTTCGCTCCATGAGCTTATTGTGGCTTTATTTGTAAGTGTCGAGAAACACGCAAATACTAGACGTCATTCTCCCTGTCAAATTCGTATACTACAGCAAATTCAAACGCGCTCTCTCTGACACTTATAGAGGTTAACAGTGTCAAGACGCACGCAAACATACTAATGTTATAATGCAGTTAGAGCAGGAATCAAGTGAACAAAATTAAGGAAAAACAGTGTTTTTGACTATATTGTTTTGCCTTCAGGTTAAAAGTTTTGATAAAACATCTCTAAATAAAAGGCAATTGAGTTAAAAAAAGAATTGTAACTCTCATAGAAAAAAGTTAATCTCTTCGTCTCAATAAAACTCAACCCCCTGAGCCATGAAAGTATAAGTTGAAGAAACACCAATAAGGCACTGAGGTTGATCTTGTTTGCCTTGAACTGCTACACTGGTGATCCCATTTGCTTGGCTCCGAATACATTATTTAAATGACCACTGCATGTAATATAGACGACTGTATGAAATATTGAGTGCGATTTTATGCTTGCATAAACTAATCTTTTGGCTCTCTCTTCCCCACAGCCTCTGAAGATGCACTGCAGGAGCTGCGCGCTGGTCACCAGCTCGGGTCATCTAACCGGCGGGGGTCGTGGAAAAGAGATCGATCAGGCGGAGTGCGTCATCCGAATGAACGATGCGCCCACAGCCCGTGGCTACGGGGTGGACGTGGGTCACCGCACGAACCTAAGGGTCATCGCTCATTCCAGCATGCAGAGAGTCCTGCGCAGCCGCCACGAACTCCTCAACTCCAGTCAGGACACGGTCTTCATCTTCTGGGGACCCAGCAGTTACATGAGACGGGACGGGAAAGGGCTGGTTTATAACAACCTGCGGCTCATGAACCAAGTGCTGCCCAAACTCAAGGTCTACATCATCTCCTGGCAGAAAATGCTCCAGTTTGATGAGATATTCAAGAGAGAGACCGGCAAAGACAGGTAATAGGCACTTTATCAGCCAATTTGAAATGGTTTTATTTGATACGAGGCCAATTTTAGTATCTGTGATGAAATAAACTTAAATATGTGACTACTTTGATGTTACATTAAATAAAGCTAAATATTTTCAACCCCATTTCTGAACTGAACCGTAAGCGTGCATTTACATGAGTGCGATGATAGATGTTTTCATCAACCTGCCAATACTAGGAATGTGGTATGCCCTAATTTTTGTGACCTATTTTTTATTTTTAAAAAGGTGTTTGAAGGGAAAGATGATAAGTGTCCTAGAATAGAGGCCCTTTTTATTCCACATTTACCGCTCTCTGAGAAGACCAACCCCTTTTCCTCTCTCGTCTCAACTCCAGGATCACATGGGAAATCAGTTTGTGGGATTCTGGATTTGAACATTAAGCCAAGATCTCCACTTAATCTAAGCAAAAAGGAGATTAGTGTGTGAGCGAATGGAGCTGGATATAGTCAGTGTTGTCCACAGAACATGAATTTGTCACGATTGTAATTTTGTACTCTCACTCCTTTCTTGATTCCACAAAGAACCTTTAAGATCCATGGGATCTTTCCAAATGCACAAAAAGTTCTGTAAAGTGGAAAAGGGGTTCTTCAGTTAAAATGGTTCTTTTTAAGAACTGTTCATCGAAAAGTTTTTTGGGAACTCAAAATGGTTCATCACTGTGAAACTGCCTTTCTGGAGCCTTTACTTTTAAAAGTGTCAAGTTAAAGGATAGGTCCTGGTTTTATTCTAATCCTTCAAACGAACAATAATATAGTATGCTCTCATTAGTGAATGTCTTTCCATGTGGGTATTATCGCAAAAACTCTTCTTTTTACAGAGTGCAGTTCTCCTTAAAAAAGGAAATGTAAATATATAGCATTAAAGGAGGAGTTTAATGCTACACTTTAAAAAAAAACTTTTGCAGATAATTTACTCACCCCCATGTCATCCAAGATGTCCACGTCATTCTTTCTTCAGTCGAAAAGAAATGAAGGTTTTTGTTGTAAACATTCCAGCATTTTTCTCCATATAATGGACTTCAGTGGGAACCAAACTGTTCAAGGTCCAAAAGACACTTTCAGTGCAATCTGCAAATTGTTCAAAGGGCTTTAAACGATTCCAGACGATGAATAAGGGTCTTATCAAGCGAAACGATCAATCATTTAATAAATAAATAACAAAGTTTAAAGGGTAACTAAACCCCTGGTCAGAGCCTGACTCCACCCACTAGCAATATTTGAAAAATGCTGAAAAAATGGGCAGACCCCAGCGGGGCCAGGGGGCGTGCACCTGAGACCCGCCGTGAGTGACAGCTGCTGTCAGACTCTAAAATAGAGCGAGACTGGAGTGACGCAAGTAGCTGCCTTTGCAACAGAGCGGCCATTTGAAGTCGAGGACTTTTCTCCCTCACCTTCACCTTCACCTGAAGCGGATGAGGGTGAATTGTATGTAGACACAGGGCCAAATCCATTCGAGCCGCTGGCTCAAACTGCGGTCTTAACTCCCGCATCGCGACCGGCATCTGATGAGTTTTGTCGTCGAGTTGATCTCAATAGCGCGCGCTCTGTGGGCATATATTCATATTGATATTCTGCCGCTATGTGAAAAAATCCAGCAAAATGCGCCGGCTCGTTTGTCGACCCCAGAGGATTAACTTTATCCTAACCATAAATTGTGATTCAAATATCCATGATCACTCACATCAAGACGCCGCTGCGGTGGAGGAGTCCATGCAGGACGAGCAGTGTTTGGCACTGCGTGTGCAGCTGTGTGGAGAAGCCCATGTCCACCTCTATTCCGTTACTATCCTGATCACTGTACTAAACACTGATAAATCTATGCTAACTTGAAGCTATCCTAACTGTACTATGCTACTAGCTACACAAAATAATCTAAATTATCTATATAATGCTATGCTAAATAGATGCAACAATACTCTATCCTGATCGTTTTCAAAATTAATATAAATAATTTAAATAACTATATAAATGCTATGCTAACTAGATGCTAATATAGGCTATGCTATCCTGATCGTTTTCAATACTCATAAATCCAACTCCTGACTCGCTAAAGTAGTTTTGACGGAACCAGATGCTTTTATACCAGGGGCTGCCAAGGGCGTGGTGAGCTCGCACCAAGGGCGTGACAGAGTGGCGTCTGAGAGTTCCCTACGTCAGAAAGTACCCCTACTGCAGGAGCTTTCCATTTAACCTGCAGAGGGCAGCACTCTTTTTAGCACTCCACGTTTTTACACCATATATTTGAAAATCAAAACACTTTATACTCAATTGTCAAAAAATGTACTCGAATCAATGAACAGCATTTATGAAGCTCCATTCTTACAGATCATTAACTAAAAAAAGTTGTTTTGGTGTTTAGTTACCCTTTAAGTTTTATAAGCTCAAATGGTCACCTTGCTCTGTTCTGTGACGCACGTTTGTGACTCCAACTTGTTCAAACTTGTTCATCAAAATGAACAAATCTTTTTCCGAGTCATTTGGTTCATTCAACGAACAAAACGAATTAATTGACTCGGACAAAGATTCGTTCATTTTGGGCATTAAAGGGCATTAAAGCCCTTTGAACAGTTTGCAGTTTGCACTGAAAGTGTCTTTCAGACCTTGAACCGTTTGGTTCCCACTGAAGTCCATTATATGGAGAAAAATGCTGGAATGTTTTCATTAAAAGCCTTAAATTATTTTCAACTGAATAAAGAATGACATGGACATCTTGGATGACATGGGGGGTGAGTAAATTATCTGCAAAAGTGAACTACTGCTTTAACTGGCTTAGAATGATCCAGGAGTGTTTTGTAGCTTCTGTCCCTTATTATCAAAGCAGTCATATTGCACTGCAGATGTAAAAGTGTGTCTTTCTTTCATCTTGGATCTGTTTGTATCTCGTGGGAAGACAAAAGATTGCTGTGAGAATCAACAACACTCAAGATAAAATCTGCTAGATGCCCGACATAGACCGTAAAAGGACGGCTGCTGCTCTTTTATTGGTTTGATCAGTGTTTTTACATGTTTGTTTGCATATAGAGAATGTCAAAGAGCTGGTCTATCTAAAGTTACTTTGAGAAACAGAAACTAAGAAACTGCTACTGTCTTAAAATGAACAAAATGCATTAATAATCACAAACAAAAAACAGGGATTCTTAAGATCCAAAAATGACAACAAAAACACCAAGTTCCAGTCTTGTAACATTATTAATATTCAATGAGCAGTGCCTAGGATGTGCATCTGGGACTTTACACTTCAGGGAATGTTTTGGGGGGAAAAAAAGTAATTATCATTTTAAGAGCTCTTGTGTTTACAAAGACTTTTTAGAGGCATTGTGATTGCAATTTAATCGTTGGCCCAATCCATATATTATACAGCAATGCTAAATATAACACATATTTGGTAACATACACTACCAGTCAAAGGTTTTGGATCTGTAAGGTTTTTAATGTTTTTAAAAGAAGTCTCTTCTGCTCACCAAGGCTGCATTTATTTGATTAAAAATAAAAAAATAAAAACTGTAATATTGTGAATGTTATTACAATTTAAAACAGTTGTGTTCTATTTGAATATAATGTATTTATTTCTGTGATCAAAGCTGAATTTTACGCATCATTACTCCAGTCTTCAGTGTCACATGATCCTTCAGAAATCATTCTGATATGATGATTTGATGCTCAAGAAACATTTCTCATTATTATCAATGTTGAAAACGGTTATTTATATTTTTATTTCAGGATTCTTTGCTGAATATAGAAAGTTCAAAAGAACAGCATTTATCTGAAATAGAAAGCTTTTTGTAACATTAAATTGTTCAAAAGTTAAAGACATAAAAATGAATAAATGCTGTTCTTTTTAACTTTCTAGTCATCAAAGAATCCAGAAATAAAACGGTTCACATTTGTTTTCAACACTGATAATAATAATACATTTTTTGAGCATCAAATCAGCATATTAGAATGATTTCTGAAGGATCACTGAAGAATGATGCTGAAAATTCAGCTTTGATCACAGGAATAAACTACACTTAAAATATATTAAAATAGAAAACAATTATTTTAACCTGTCACGTTTAAAAATATAACTTTTTTTGTATTTTTAATCAAATAAATGCAGCGTTGGTGAGCAGAAGAGACTTCTTTAACAAACATAAAAAAGCTTACCAATCCAAAAATTTTGACTGGTAATGTATTTCATTCATTAGTTTGTTTTTATGAAATACTACTGAGAAAACTCAAAATGTGCATCTTTAACTGCAATCTGACAAATGAGCAATCAGACTTGATTTAAGTCTCAAGAGACAAATGGTATAACACTGGTCGTGCATCTTTTTGGCACTGTATATTCAGTAATGACACTATTAAAGGGTTAGTTCACCCAAAAATGAAAATTAAGTCATTAATTACTCACCCCCATGCTGTACCAACCCCGTAAGACCTTCGTTCATCTTCGGAACACAAATGAAGATATTTTTGATTAAATTTGAGAGGTGGATCACTACCACATAGGCTTCCTGAGGGATTGAAACTTGACGGCCCAGAAAGTCATCGAAGAAAATGTTTAAATATTCCATGTGCCAACAGTGGTTCAACTATAAGTTTATCAAGCGACGAGAATATTTTTTGTGCGAAAAAAACAAACAAAAATAACGACTTTATTCGACTATTCCTTTTCTTCCTTGTAGGCCTGAGACGAAAGTTCAAGAGATTTCCATGACGCATGCGCCAGAATTGCGATCTCCTTCAACTACTTCAGTTCAGTTCTCGCGCATGCGTCGTGGAAATCTCTTGAACTCTCGACTCAGGCCTACAAGGAAGAAAGGAATAGTCTAATTGTTTTTTTCGCACAAAAACTATTCTCGTCACTTATTCTCAATGACTGTCTGGGCCGTCAAGTTTCATTCCCTCAGGAAGCCTATGTAGCAGTGATCCACCTCTCAAATTTAATCAAAAATATCTTTATTTATGTTCCGAAGATGAATGAATGTCTTACGGGGTTGGTACAGCATGGGGGTGAGTAATTAATGACTTAATTTTCATTTTTGGGGGAACTAATCCTTTAAGAGGCTAAAAGCAGGTTTAGAACTTGCACCATTGAAGTCAACAGGGTGCGAATTTTAAAAAGACGATAACACGGTGTAGGCAAAAACGATTTTTGACGTTTTTGTCTGTACTGACAGCACTCCAAATGGACAAAAAAAATGAGCTCAATTTTAAAATTGACAGGAGTTCTCCTTTAAGGAAACACACTTAGAGTATTTTACAACAGGAATTCCTAATGCATCTGCGTAAGAATGAATATGTGAGAGTCATTCGGTTTAAACTTTGCAGATCTATTAGGGGTACTGTATCAGGCTTGTGGACTCCCATTACCCGCGAAAAAATCGCTGTAACACATGCCGTCTAATGGCTCATTGCTTTATTAAAGAATCATAGTGCCCTGAGAGCCTCAATCTGCTCAGTCTGTCTGAAGCTGTTCTTATACAGTCAGACCCCAAGACTACTTTTAACGTAATTCAGGCTGATGGTGCTATAATTCATGTAGAGCCTATGGTAGGTCATGTAAATAGCCATGCAGGAACACTTGGCAGTCGGGACGCAGTGCCTTTGCTCTCTGGCCTGGCAGCGACAGACAGCCCAATGTGTTTTGGCATTTTGTTTTTCCAGGACTTAGCAGTTCGTTTGTCTCTTCTTCTGTTGTTTTCTCCTGCATCTGGTCACATTGGCTTCTAAACTACCCTGCTGTGGAGAATACTGTCTGTCACAATGTGTTCACAGGGATTCTGGGCATAAATCTAAGCAATATGTCTCCATGATATCTGGATAGCATGTGCTGGATATTGAATGTTGAATATTATGTTTGGTAACTTATTTTTTGTGGTGACATAATGGCTTACATTTACATTTTATTCTTTGGGTAATTGAAATGCTAGGTTGTGGTCATTCTCTCTGCCGCCTTGGATTTATGATTTTTTTTCATAGTGTGTACCACACACACATTTCTGTAAGTGCTCTTCATGTACTAAACATTGTCAGGCATTATCGTCCTACTCGGAGACTCAATGTGTGCATTCCAAATTGTTTCGTCTGAAAAATGAATCAAAAGAAACTAGCAAATATAGTAATATATTCATTTATGCCAGCAGCCATATCACCCTGTAGCCCAAGACTGGTTGCCCATTAAAGCTAAGCAGGGCTGAGCCTGGTTAGTACCTGGATGGCAGACCTTCTGAGAAAGCCAGGTTGCTGCTGGTAGAGGTGTTAGTGAGGCCAGCAGGGGGTGCTCACCCTGTGGTCTGTGTGGGTTCTAACGCCCCAGCAAAGTGATGGGGACACTATGCTGTCAAAAAGAGCACCGTCCTTCAGATGAGACGTTAAACCGAGGTCCTGACTCTCTGTGGTCATTAAAAATCCCAGGATGTCTTTCGTAAGAGCAGGGGTATAACCCCGGCATCCTGGCCAAATTTGCCCAGTAGCCTCTGTCCATCATGGCCTCCTAATCATCCCCATATACACCAATTGGCTTCATCACTGTCTCCTCTCCACCAGTAAGCTGGTGTGTGGTGAGCGTTCTGGCGCAATATGGCTGCCGTCGCATCATCCAGGTGGATGCTGCACATTGGTGGTGGTTGAGGAGATCCCCCCCTTCTATGTGAAGCGCTTTGAGTGTCCAGAAAAGCGCTATATAAATGTAACGAATTATTATTATTATTATTATTTATTGATTTAATCTAACCCTCAAATGACATGATATGTTTATGTCTTCGGGGCCATCTTTATCCTTGGAGACTATACTAAATGAACCAACCTTCAACTGACAGTCAAACACATTTTTTTTAATAATGAGTCAAACACCCTCTATTTGCAATTCAAGTACAGCTGAAATGACACACATCCATTATAATGATTTTCATTTTTATTAGTTCTTCCACCTCCATAATCACAGTGACCGGGACATGTTTGGTTCACTTACTTTTGTGTGGTCATGAGACATTAACTCGTGGGAATGTGATAATATGGCATGGTCATGAGATATTAATTTGTGGGGATGTGACTGAAACGTGTTATTAAACTAAACAAAACATAGAGGAGATCACAAGAGCAAACGCAAGTAACGAAAACCACACTCGTTTACATGACAACAGTGTACTACACTGTAAAAAAATATTTTCAAGATTTCTTATCACAACATATTTTCTTTTATCAAATAATTTATTTAGTTAAGATAACTTATTATTTTGAGTTTCTGATGGTTAAATTAATCTCCTTCATTGTATTAACTCACTTTTTCCAGTTCAATCAACTTAAAATTTTAAGGCAACCAGGTTACTTACTTTTTTAAGTTAAACCAACATTATTTTTTTACAGTGTAGTAATCACAACATTTCTTCTTTTGTCAAATCAACTTAATTTATTTAGTTCAAATAACATAATTTTGAGTTTCTGATGATTAAATTAATCTCCTTCATTGTACTAACTCACTTTTTCCAGTTCAATGAACTTAAAATGTTAAGGCAACCAGGTTACTTACTTTTTTAAGTTAAACCAACAATATTTTTTTACAGTGTAGAAACGTTTGTCCTTTGTGTTTTTCTCGTACATAAAACGTCGTCAACACGATCCCTGTTCACACGGATCCACGTAAACGATTACAGATGCTGTATTCTGCTTCCAGGCCAGTAGGTGGCGATGTCACATTGTAAAGAAACACTACGAGCCTATAGACACAGCCCGTTCTCATCCTTTAACGTCATATAGAACGCTATATGCAAAAACGGCGCTATACTACGCACATGGCACCCTTTATCGTTAATATAACACGCGAACCCAAGACGTCATATATCCTTTAGCGTGAATATGACACGCAGACCCTACCCCACACCTAAACTTAGCCCTCACAGCGCGTGTTATATTAACGATAACGGGTGCCATGTGCGTAGTATAGCGCCGTTTTTGCATAGCGTCCTAAATGACGCTAAAGGATGAGAATGCGTTGATAGACACATTTCAGGAAACATATTGTTTCCAAAACTTTGAAACCCTGTTTTAAAAGTTTGCGATTTCAGGCCCGCAAAACGTGACTACGTGGACTCACTGTAATTTTCATTCAACCAATGGGCTATATGCACGCATAAGTTCCGCATTTGACGCAAGGATGCTCGTCCATTTCCGGTTGTGGAGATTAAAGCGGAGGAAAACGGGACTATGGCAGAGTCTTCAATATTTACTGTCCTCCCGTCTTTGAAACGAAACGTACATACGTTTAGATGTAATTTTATATATAGTTATGTTTATTTAATATAATTTTAAAAAGAAGCATAAACACAATGAGGGGTGTCTGTTTTATCTGTTTTTGTGACTAACGTTCCTTTGGTATAACCATGGAGTGTAAAATTCAATATAAATTCTCGGTATTGCATTGGACTCTACGATCGGCGAAAGTTATCGAGCATCCTTAATCCTTCACCGGAAATAACGCCGTGCATAGAGCCCATTTGTTCAAAAACTCTGATTCATTCATAAACAAATGAAGATCAAGAGTGTTTGGCTGAATCCAAATATACACTCACCTAAAGGATTATTAGGAACACCTGTTCAATTTCTCATTAATGCACTTATCTAATCAACCAATCACATGGCACTTGCTTCAATGTACAGGTCTGAAGGCGAAAAGGGGTCAAACACAGTATTAGTATGGTGTTCCTAATAATCATTTAGGTGAGTCATGCCAAAAAGAGTATGTGAAAATTCATAAAACAGTGGGCTAAAAGAACCCAGACAACCTTCTGTTCACGGCGAGATTCTGAAGTGCGTTTAACTTGACACAAACATTTCTGAACTCTTCCTAATCAAACACATGCGATTCAAGTCATCAGCTCGTTAGTAGAGACTCCAAGACCTGAAATATACACGGGTCAGATGAGGGAGACATCCGAAATGTGCACTGTTGGTGTGCCTCCAGGAACAGGGTTGGGAAACACTTGTCTAGCGCACACACAAACACAAGAAAACATGTTGTGAGTGAACCGGCCATTAAAAGTGTGAGAGGTACGGCAGTAGAATTTTTAAAAGTCTAGAGACGTGCTTTTTTTTAAAGTTTTATTTTGTTTATCTTGAGCGCTGTGTTTTTGGAATGCCATATCATGCGAAATCATGAATCATGAATAAAAGGAAAGCATGGCTGTGGAATGCAAAGTCACGTTCTGTGTGAAGAGCCCACATACGCTTGTTTTCCCCACAGAATAAAACATTTCCTCACAATTCTGACTTTATAATTGGGAATTGCGACTTTATATCACACAATTATGATTATGTGGCGGAAACAAGCTTCCACATAACTGTGCAGATGTTTAGATGTTGATTAATTCCACTGTATATTCCAGCATGTACAAGAGATTATTTACATTGCATTTGCCAGACAGTGAATGGACACTCTGTTATCAAAAGTAATCAGAGGCTTCTAATCAATCACGTCCGGGCTGTTGTTCACTAATGCTTTGTTTTCCTTTATTAATGTGTTGTTTGTCAAAGATTCACCAGGGGTTTGATGTCAGACGGCGGGTTGGCAGAACTGATGAACAGTTGATGATAATGTTCAGTTGCAGAAATGATCCTGACAGCTGGTCGGCTCTCTAAACGCAACAAGATCTTGGGATTGTGTGTGCTGAATCTCTGACGGAAATGTCTTGTGGAATGTTAACTACTGCACTCCTCGCAGTTTGGTATTCATTGTATTGTTTTCAGCAGACTGTCTCTCTCTGTTTCTCTTTTTTTAGGAGAATCTCTAACTCGTGGTTAAGCACAGGCTGGTTCACAATGACTATTGCCTTAGAGCTGTGTGACAGAATCAATGTTTATGGGATGGTGCCTCCAGATTTCTGTAGGTAAGTCATATTTCGAGGCATTGTTTGGGGGTTTACAGTGAGATCTTAAAGTCTGAGACCACTCGTGAAAATGTTTTTCTTTCGCATTTTTTATACCGTTCAAAAGTTTTTTACGATTTTTCAATGTTTTTAAAATAAGTCTTGTATGCTTATCAAGACTGCATTTTAATGAACAAAAATACAGTAAAGACAGTAATATTATTAAATTAGTTATTAGTTTTATATTTCAATATTTTTAAAATATAGTTTATTTCTGTCATCAAAGCTGGATTTTCAGCATCATTACTCTAGTCTTCAGTGTCACATGATCCTTCAGAAATCATTCTAATATGATGATTTGATGCTCAAAAAAGATTTATTATTACACTCTAAAAAATGCTGGGTTGTTTTAACCCAACTTTGGGTCAAATATGGACTAACCCAGCCGTTGGGTTAAATTTTTACATTACATTTTTAACCCAACATTTCGGGTTTGTCCATATTTGACCCAAAATTGGGTTAAAACAACCCAGCATTTTTTAGAGTGTATTATCAATGTTGAAAATAGATTCTGCTGCTTAATATTTATGTGGAAACCATGATCTTTTTTTCAGTATTCTTTGATGAATAGAAAGTGTAACAATGTAATGTAACATAAATTTAATGAATCCTGGCTGAATAAAAGTATTAAATAAATAAATGAATACATTCTTACTGGCCACAAACTTTTGAATGTTTAAAGAACATCTGACCATTTATTCATATGAATTTTTGTCACAAGATTAATGGCACAAATTAGTTTATTTTATAATTGACCAAGAAATAATCATGCTTTGATATTACAATTATATCTGATGTAAGATTTTTATTTATTTTCATGGTACATCCACAAAAAAAGCAGATTTTAGAATTCTGTAGTCAAAGTAACACTAAATGAAATGTCTAATGTATAAAACTCTAAAAACTAAAATTAGTAGTTAAGTGAATTAATGCATCATGACTTTGTAATGTACATAATATATAAAATGTATATTAAAAATATATTGAGATTAAAATAAAATTTTTACTTTTAATTAAATTATTCATGTTTTTAAAGATTATCTTTGAGTAATTATTAGGTGACGACTAATGGACAAATATAGAAAATAAACAATTAAATGTCCAATATTGGCCTATATGATAAACAAACAAAAAAATCTCTAATATCAGTTTAAAACTGGTGATGTATCATATATATTATATATGAGAAATAGGTCACAGATCAACTAAGATTTTTTTTTTTTTTTCAAAATCTGCGTTTAAATGATGTCATGAATCGCATATGTGGTCAAAGATCAGATCTTTCTATATGTATATGTATTGATTTTCTCCCTGCCATAGTCTTCAATATTGGCACGGCCGTCCCTGCTGTGTACCAGAGCTACGGGGAAAAATAACCCAGAGCCGAAAATTAAATGATTCATTGTGATTCTCCGCTGAGGCATGACCTTTCCCCCAGCCATTTTCCAACCTTAATGTATTACATAAAATCTATTCATTCCCCTTAAAGCAAGCTATACTCTGAACCAAATCAGGTTAATTGCCTTGAAAACGAATATCTAGCTCCGGATTAATTTGGGAATCGAGAAATACAATGACACTGTCCCCATTTTAATCTCTTCTCTCAATGTGTCCAGGGAGTCCCAGCACCACTCTGTCCCGTATCACTACTACGAGCCCACGGGCCCGGACGAATGTGCCATGTACATCTCCCACGAGCGAGGCCGTCGAGGCAGCCACCATCGCTTCATCACGGAGAAGCGGGTCTTTGCGAACTGGGCTCGGACATTCAACATCCATTTCTACCAGCCGGACTGGAGTCCACCGCCGTTACCGAGAAATCACACGGCAACGACAGCGTTGCCCCGATCGCAGAAGACGTGACTCTTACCAGAGCCTTCCAAAGATCTCAAACTGCCTCAAACGGATCACTGGCTAATTCCTGTTGCCATGTGGATGGAGCTTTACCTATCGGGTTGGCTTGGAGAGAACCTATTCTTTTGCACATTCATTGTTTTGTTTTTTTTAAGGTATGAAAAGCATTCCAGCAATCTGTACTCATTCATATTCATCAGAAATCCTTATCAGCAATGTATTGAGTATCACTGGGAGACCTTGGTTTTATACAGTGTGAAAGAAAAAGAAAAAGGATGGCGGATCCAAGAGCTCTGGAGAGACGAGGATCAGCTTGCAACAAAATGTGCGCTAAAGTCAATGTAAAAGCATTGTCATTTTTTTTTTGTTCCATAATTCAATGAGAGAACAAAACAGTGCAACTTCATTTAATCCAGGCCCAGAGCAACATGGTGTTGGCCCAGATCCAGCCCACATCTGGCACGTGCGGCGATTCCCCACGGCTCAGATGTGGGCCGGATCTGGGCCAACACCATGTTGCTGTGTGGGGTTGCAATTGATTTGACTGTGAAACATGGTTTCTATGTGACAGATGGAGGTGGTTTGTGACGGGTTTTTTTGTTTGTTTGTTTTTATGAATTTTTTATTATGATTACCATTTTTACAAATTTGGAATAATTTGAAGTGATAAATTCATAATGAGACCTCAAAGTGCTCTAAGGGGTCGTTTACACGACACCGTTTTCAACTTAAAACGGAAAACTTTTTATGCGTTTTGACCATTCATTTACACGACAATGGCGTATTGCGGGCCTGAAAATGTAAACTTTTGAAAACGGTTTTTGAAAATACCATTATCGTCTCTGTGTAAACTACAAAAACACAGTTTTTCTTTACAAAGTAACATCGCCAACTAGTGGTCTGGCAGCAGAATACAGCGTTTTTAGTCGTTTATAAGGATCCGTAGGAATGGAGATGGTTTTGACTATCTATCTATCTATCTATCTATCTATCTATCTATCTATCTATCTATCTATCTATCTATCTATCTATCTATCTATCTATCTATCTATCTATCTATCTATCTATCTATCTATCTGTGGATCTATCAATCTATCGATCTATCTCTTTGAGCAATTATTAGGTGACGACTAATGGACAAATATAGAAAATAAAACAATTAAATGTCCAATATTGGCCTATATGATAAATAAAAAAAAATCTCTAATATCAGTGGAAAACTGGTGATGTATCATATATTATGAGAAATAGGTCACAAATACAGTAGGTCAACTAAGATAGGTCAACAAAGTAACATCGCCAACTAGTGGCCTGGCAGCAGAATACAGCATTTTTAGTCGTTTACGAGGATCCGTAGGAATGGAGATGGTTTTGACAATCTATCTGTCTATTGATCTATCTATCTATCTATCTATCTATCTATCTATCTATCTATCTATCTATCTATCTATCTATCTATCTATCTATCTATCTATCTATCTATCTATCTATCTATCTATCTATCTATCGCTCTTTTTTTCTTAAGATAAGAAAGTTGCACACTGCAGAAACCGTTTCACAGAAAATCAATGGTGCAAATGATTGTACTTGATTGTGAAATTGATTTGAAATGTTTTAACATGAACAATAAACAATTTGTTTGTTAAAATGGAAAAAATTACAATTAATAAGCACTCTTATCCTGCAGTTTTGATCTAGCGTTCTCACACTTATCAACTGGAATATTTAAGACGACCAGATGGGATGCGTGCAGCAGATACGGTATCTTGGTGCCAGGTTTCAGATCTAGTAAAACGGCATCTTGAAATCCCACCAGATACGCAGCAGTATGAAGTCAACACACTGAAATGCATTATTTTTGTAGTCAGTGTGAAGAGCATGTCAGAGGTGTACAGGACGCGTACAGGTGTAATTATGCCCGTCACAGCGGGGGGTCACGCATCATTGACCACGACCGCGCTGCGCCTGTCAGTCATGCAAATGTACACGCGGCAGGACTGTTAAAGCAGCCGTCGCATTAATGCGCCCCAGATGACTGACAAGTTGGCATCGCTGTTGAATGCACAAATGTTTGCAGATATCGCCGCGCCGCTATGAGTGATGGGTTGGGCTATTATAGCATGAATTATTGCAAAAGCGATTGTCCGTTTTATAAATGCTGATGTAGGCCTGTCCATCTTGAAGGGAAGCACTTGAATTCTGGGAGATTTAGTTCTGTTTCCTAACAGCTGTTAGAGAAAATCATGTCACAAGATAAAGGAAAAGTGTTTGCAAGATAGTCATTCTTATAGGGATGTTACCCTAATTGATCCGACCACAATAATTAGGGGCCCTATTTTGACAATCTAAGTGCATGGTCTAAAGCGCACAACGAAAAAGTCATGTCCGAATCCACTTTTGCTAGTTTAATGATGGGAAAAATTGTCGGCTCACCTGGCGCATGGTCTAAAAGGGTCGTCCATATTCTCTTAAAGGTACAATATGTAGGATTTTTGCAGTAAAATATCCAAAAACCACTAGGCCAATGTTATTTTGTTTAGTTAATTACAATATTCCCAATGTTTCCAACTATTTGTAAATTAAATTTGTTATTTAGTTCAACATGATGAAATGTTAGAATATGATCTGTATGTTTTTCTAATGTTGATCTAGGTTAGGCTACCGCTAGTCTCATACAGCTAACTAACAACATTCAACACGCTCAAATGCCATTTAGTGTGACAGTGTAACTGTTAGAGCAAGTGAAACAGCGCTGCGATACCTCAAGTTTAATTCGTCTAATAAACTGACCTGTGAGTAACTTAATAATTCAGCAGGTGCAGTTTTAAATGTTCTTATTCCTTTATATCCGTAGGACTCGCGTTGCGTGTGGCGCTGGTATACGTCTCTCATTACCAAAACACGCCCTGCTTCATGTTTAAAACATCACTGTATTCACTCCATAAAAGATCCATCACAGACTCCCAAATGATTCGTTCAACGACTCATTTTCCAAACCCCTCCTTTACGTGACGCTAATCTGCGGTGATTGGTCAGATGACCCAGTCAGTTGTGATTGGTTTACGCTGTGCAGAGATTGTTGGAAACAGAACGTCCGTCACCATTAATGGATTATGGCTAGTTAAGTGTTGAAAATTGTATACAGTATATGAACAGACATGGCATCAATTTTGCCTTATCAATTCGAGCCAGAGTCCGAAGAGGAAATGTCCTGGAGTAATAATGTCTGATAAGTGACGTGCTCGGATTAATCGGATTAATTTTGCTGTCGTAGCATAAGTAATAGACAAATTAATTGGCAATTTTTTAGGTGCACATGTGGGAACTGTATGAAAATGCCAAGCAGGGCTGAAAATCTTTGCTGCAAGGAAGTACAGCAGGTAGTGTTTATCTATTATTAATGCCATACTTGTGCCTTTGACACTAGTACATATAATGCTTAATAATAATAAAAAATACATGTAATAGGTTAAATAGCAATCATAACATGATACAACACACACACATATATATATATATATATATATATATATATATATATATATATATATATATATACATTCACCTAAAGGATTATTTGGAACACCTGTTCAATTTCTCATTAATGTAATTATCTTATCAATCAATCAATCAATCACATGGCAGTTGCTTCAATGCATTTAGGGGTGTGGTCCTGGTCAAGACAATCTCCTGAACTCCAAACTGAATGTCAGAATGGAAAAGAAAGGTGATTTACACAATTTTGAGCGTGGCATGGTTGTTGGTGCCCGTCAGACGGGCCGGTCTGAGTATTTCACAATCTACTCAGTTACTGGGATTTTCACACACAACCATTTCTAGGGTTTACAAAGAATGGTGTGAAAAGGGAAAAACATCCAGTATGTGGCAGTCCTGTGGGCAAAAATGGCTTGTTGATGCCAGAGGTCAGAGGAGAAAAGGCTGACTGATTCAAGCTGATAGAAGAGCAACTTTGACTGAAATAAGCACTCAACCGAGGTATGCAGCAAAGCATTTGTGAAGCCACAACATGCACAACCTTGAGATGGATGGGCTACAACAGCAGAAGACCCCACCGGGTACCACTCATCTCCACTACAAATAGGAAAAAGAGGCTACAATTTGCAAGAGCTCGCCAAAATTGTACAGTTAAAGATTGGAAAAATGTTGCCTGGTCTGATGATTCTCGATTTCTGTTGAGACATTCAGATGGTAGAGTCAGAATTTGGCGTAAACAGAATGAGAACATGGATCCATCATGCCTTGTTACCACTGTGCAGGCTGGTGGTGGTGGTGTAATGGTGTGGGGGATGTTTTCTTGGCACACTTTAGGCCCCTTAGTGCCAATTGGTCATCGTTTAAATGCCACGGCCTACCTGAGCATTGTTTCTGACCATATCCATCCCTTTATGGCCACCATGTACTCATCCTCTGATGGCTGCTTCCAGCAGGATAATGCACCATATCACAAAGCTTGAATCATTTCAAATTGGTTTCTTGAACATGACAATGAGTTGACTGTACTAAAATGGCCCCCACAGTCACCAGATCTCAACCCAATAGAGCATCTTTTGGATGTGGTGGAACGGGAGGATCGTGCCCTGGATGTGAATCCCACAAATCTCCATCAACTGCAAGATGCTATCCTATCAATATGGGCCAACATTTCTAAAGAATGCTTTCAGCACCTTGTTGAATCAATGCCACGTAGAAATAAGGCAGTTCTAAAGGCGAAAGGGGGTCAAACACAGTATTAGTATAGTGTTCCTAATAATCCTTCAGGTGAGTATATAGGTGTGTATATATGTACAGTATACACTCATACATATTTACTTACTTGTTCTGTTGAGACAAACCTTTTTCCAATTTAGGTTGTAAAAAAAATGAACCAGCTTCCAGTCCCACCAATGCATGGTGCAACATCGAGGCTTTGAACCTAACTGTCTAAATCCCTAAACACTGCAAAACATCTACATCTATAGATGTGACTATGGCCATATATGGTGTAGAACCAGACTGATCTCATGAAGTAGCGTGTGTATGACACGCCAATTCGTATTTCCATTTTTGGCGTGCTATCAAGATGCATAATTGCTTTTCAGCGTGTTTATTAACGCCTTTGACTTAACGTTATTACTGTATATATAAATATATATGACTTACCTCAACCCCGTCCCTAAACCTAACCGTCACTGGGGTTAATGGCATTTATGACTGGAGATTTGACGTCGTGTACAGACACGCGGAATGACGCGGACGTTAATGGCGTAGACATACACGCAAACACGCGGATACACGCGGATAGCTCAAAATGCATAGAGATAACACGCCACTTGACTCGAAAGTGGCGTGTATGTTTACGCAAAAGTCATGATGTCATGTTGGTAGAACCCCAGAGGAGTAAGTGTAGTTTGATAACCCACAAATAATCCAAAATATATAATATCATAACACATTTTCATTGCATAACTTCAACACATAAATGACGACATTTGAATAAGAATTGTTTGACCCAAAAAATGCCTTTACAAAACACATTTCTGTACACATTTTATTTGGTCACATGGACAAAGTTTGTTTTTAATTTTAGACAGTTCCGCCATGTTGCATACCGCAGCTTTGTCAGCTGGTGTTGGGGCTACTTAGGTCGCAGTGTCCGTGTTGTCATTCCAAGCTGCGTTGAAACACGGATACGCCGGGCGTTTCCAGATCCGGCTGCTCAGTATACTGGCTTTCGGCCCCCTCTTGACTGAATCTGGAAACACAGCGGGCAATTGCTTCATCCTTTGATGGTCAAGACACCCACCTACTCTGCACAAGTGGCTTTAGAATGGGGATTGACTTCAGTTCATCAACAAATGGAGAGGGGTCCATGACAACTTCGTCAAAGACAAGCTTCAGTAGCTCATCAACATAATCTATAATAAAAAAAACAAACATTTTACATATTATTTTTTTACTTGTTGGTTGTAATAAAAATAGAATATTATTTGCATTACTTATTATATTTTATAATTTGTTTGTTTACTTGTTGGTTGTAATACAAATGTTCCCTTTCGTAGTCACTTCGAGTTACGTCAGAAGTGACGGAGATTGGGGGATTTCGCATAGAAAGCCAATCCTCTTCGAGTATTTAAACACGAGCCAATGGCATGCAATGCCTTGGGGCTGCGGAAATTTGCATAGCGTACTCCGCCCTACTCCGTGAGTATAAAAGGAGGAAGTGAACGCAACCGCAGTATGTTTTCGCTTCGGAGCCAAGAGAACCTCTTCACTCCTCAAAGCTGATTCAAGACTCTTCGAGACGAGCGTCCTCTTCAGTGTTGGTGTGACGGCGGTACCCAGCGAGATTCTGCATTGCCTGCGATCTGTGCAGTGGTTTGCCAGACTTTGCGCTTCTCCCTGGTAGCCTCAGCGCTGAAAGAGTGAATTTCTCTCCTCTCTGTAAAAGAGCTGCACGCGGCACGTCTTTTTAAAGATGGTTCGCCCGTGCCCTTCTGGATGTGGTAGATTTCTATAGTCATCTGATGGTCACGAACGCTGCTTTGTTTGCTTGGGCATTCAGCATGCAGCAGCAGCGTTCGTGGATGACTCATGTTCCTTCTGTGGGACCATGACCATCTCCACACTGAGGTCGCGGCTCAATGATCTCACTAGAGTGAGAGCCCCGGTCCCCCCTACTCGATCGGCTTCCTTCACGAAAGGGGGCCCGTCGACCCGGGGACCGGGCGATCTAACGGTGACGGTGTGGGATAAAGCCCCGACGATTCCTCGGGCCACACCTCCCGCCTCAGTGCGTGAGCCAGCGGGCGCTAGTTCGACTCGGTCGGTTGTCTCTTCGGCGGCACCGGCTGCTTCGAGCAGCGCCCCAGATGATGATGCGATGTCTATCACAGCATCACTAGGCGGGCTTGATTCCTCGGGAGAGGAAGATCCGGCTGCGTTGCCTCCTTCGGGAGTTCCAGCGTTGTCCGCGTCAGATCCCGAGATGACGGCCATGCTGTCTCGAGCCGCTGGGAGTATCGGGCTAGAATGGAAACCTCCATCCTGCCCCGACCTCTCACGGATGGATAATTGGTTTTTGGACAAGGCTGCCGCTGCAAAGCCACGGCCGACTCCAATACCTTTTTTCCCCGAGCTGCATGCGGAGTTATCGCGCTCTTGGGGGGCTCCTTTGTCCACTCGAGAGCGCGATCTCTCCCCCGCCTTTCCCCCCCTCGACGGCGGGGCCGCCCGTGGGTACACTGGGATGCCCCCGGTGGAGCGCTCTGTTGCGATGCAGCTGTGTCCACAGAGCGCTTCCACCCGTGGTCCTCCTAAGCACCCATCCAAAGCCTGTGGGTTCTCGTCTGCTATGGCGGCGCGATCCTACAGAGCGGAGGGACAGGCGGCCTCCGCTCTGCATGCTATGACCACTTTGCAGGTCTTCCAAGCGAAGTTGCTCAGAGACATGCACGAGGGCGGGACTGATCCGACGGCATTTAAAGAACTGCGGTCCGCCACTGACCTTGCTCTCCGGGCAACGAAAGTGGCTGCTCGCGCCGTTGGTCAGGTGATGGCCACTAGCGTGGTTCAGGAGCGTCATCTGTGGCTCAACCTGGCGGATACGCGGAGCGCTGAGTGGACTCGTCTGCTCGACGCTCCGCTATCCCAGGTTGGCCTTTTCGGCGGTGCGGTCGAGGACTTCGCCCAACAGTTCTCCACTGCCCAGAAGCAGACGGAGGCCATTAAACACATCCTGCCCCGACGACCAGCTGCTGCCTCCACCCAGTCGTCGGCACAGGTGCCTCCCCCTGCTCGCCGCCGAGGACGCCCCCCTGCGGCTCCCCTCCCTCCCGCCCGGCCCCAGCAGCAGCCTTCACCCGGGCCCCGGCGTCGAGGAGGCCGCAGGCCGGCGTCACAGCCCCCTCAGGCCGCTCGCCCCGCTAAACGCCAGGCCAAGCGAAGATCCTGACACGGGCAGCTCAGTGTCGATCTCGAGTCTTTCCCAGGAGGCGGTAGCAGGCCCCCTCCTTCCCCCGGTGGAGGGCCGGGGGAGAATCTTTTGTTCTCAGCTCCCCGCTGCTCACCCACGGGTGGGCAGCACCCTGAACTGGTTAAAGAAAGACTTGACATCCTCACTGAGCTCACAGACTGGAGTGAGTGCCCCCGATGCCCCAGTGTGTCGGCCCACTCACTCCTCTCTGTCTCGGAGGGCGCGGAAGGGTGCGTGTGTCGTCCCCGGGCTACACCAATCCCTTCCCCCTCTCTCGCCAGACCCCCGGCAGAACGGACCCCCGTGGAACGCTCCGCTTTCCCTGGTCCCTTCTGTCGGGGAGCGGGCTTCGACGCATCCGAGCGGGGTAACTCCTGCACGCGTGCCAGTCGACCCGCCACGCTGCCCCTCCGGGGGGACGTCTGTGGTTCACATGACCCCGTTGGCTCACTTCCTGGAAGCCTGGCTAGCGCTTCCCGGGGTATCCCGCTGGGTCATCAGAACGATCAGATTCGGCTACGCGATTCAGTTCGCACGGTCTCCTCCCCGCTTCAGGGGAGTTCGCTCCACGATAGTCGGTGGCAATGCCCCAGTCCTGAGAGCGGAGATTGCGACCCTGCTGGCGAAGGGTGCAATCGAGACGGTCCCTCCAGCCGAGGTGAGGTCCGGGTTTTACAGCCCCTACTTCATTGTCCCCAAGAAGACCGGTGGGTTACGACCGATCCTGGACCTGCGCATTTTGAACCGTTCTCTCCATCGACTACCGTTCAAAATGCTCACGGCCAAACGCATTTTCGAATGTGTTCGGTATCAGGATTGGTTTGCAGCGATCGACCTGAAGGACGCGTACTTCCATGTGTCCATCTTACCTCGACACAGACCGTTTCTTCGGTTTGCCTTCGAGGGCCAGGCATATCAGTACGCCGTTCTCCCATTCGGGTTAGCTCTGTCCCCTCGCGTCTTCACGAAGATCGTCGAGGCAGCCCTTGTTCCCCTTCGCGAACACGGGGTTCGCATCCTGAATTATCTCGACGACTGGCTGATACTAGCACACTCTCGAGCTCAGCTTTGCGAACACAGAGACTTGGTGCTCCGGCACCTAGCCCGTCTGGGCCTTCGGGTCAACCGAGAAGAGAGCAAACTTTGCCCCGTGCAGAGGATCTCTTTTCTCGGCGTGGAGATAGACTCGGTCGCCATGTCCGCGCAGCTCACGAACGAGCGCGCGCACTCACTGCTGACTTGTCTTCGTCAGTTCGAGGGCAAGAGTGCGGTTCCACTGAAACTTTTTCAGAGGCTCCTGGGGCATATGGCATCCGCGGCCGCGGCAACGCCGCTCGGTTTGCTTCATATGAGACCGCTTCAGCTGTGGCTTCGCGATCGAGTCCCGAGGTGGGCATGGCATCGCGGCTCGCTCCGAGTCCCAGTGACTCCGGCATGCCGGCGAACCTTCTTCCCGTGGTCGAACCTCAGCTTTTTACGGACGGGCGTCCCTATTCAGCGAGTTTCCAGGCATCTCATCGTCTCCACGGATGCATCTACCACGGGTTGGGGTGCCATGTGCAATGGGCATGCAGCCGCCGGCTCCTGGACGGGGGCCCAGCGCCTCATGCACATCAATTGCCTCGAGCTGCTGGCAGTACGGCTCGCCCTGCACCGTTTCAGAGCGTTGCTCAAGGGCCAGCATGTGCTTGTCCGCTCAGACAACACTACGGCTGTAGCGTACATCAACCACCAGGGGGGTCTACGCTCGCGCCAGTTGTCGCAGCTCGCCCGCCACCTCTTGATATGGAGTCAGAAGCACCTGAGGTCCCTTCGTGCAGTTCACATTCCTGGAGACCGGAACTGGGCAGCCGACGAGCTGTCTCGGGTCCGCCCTATCTCCGGCGAGTGGCAACTCCATCCCCAGTCGGTCCAGCTGATCTGGAAAGAGTTCGGGGAGGCACAGATAGATCTCAGCCCACTGCGCCCAGTTTTATTCTCTGACCTGGGGCACTCTCGGTTCGGATGCGCTGGTGCACAGCTGGCCACGGGGCCCACGCAAGTATGCGTTTCCCCCAGTGAGCCTCCTTGCACGGGTGTTGTGCAAGATCAAGGAGGACGAGGAGCAGGTCTTGCTGGTAGCCCCCTATTGGCCCACCAAGACATGGTTCTCCGATCTCATGCTCCTCGCGACAGCACCTCCTTGGCCTATTCCTCTGAGACAAGACCTACTCTCTCAGAGACGGGGCACTCTGTGGCACCCTCGTCCCGATCTTTGGAGGCTGCACGTGTGGCTCCTGGACGGGACGAGGCAGGTTTGAGTTCGCTGCCACCTGCGGTGGCGGCAACCATCACTTCCGCAAGAGCGTCGTCCACGAGACACCTTTATGCGTTGAAGTGGAACCTCTTCGTCAATTGGTGCTCTTCTCGCGGAGAAGACCCCCGGAGATGTCCGATCAGTGTCGTGCTTTCCTTCCTGAAAGAAGGGTTGGAGCGCAGGCTGTCGCCCTCCACCCTTAAGGTCTATGTCGCGGCCATTGCCGCTTCTCATGAAGCAGTGGAAGGTAAGTCCTTAGGGAAGCACGACCTGGTCATCAGGTTCCTGAGGGGAGCGAGGAGGCTGCATCCGCCTCGTCCTCCCCTCGTACCCTCTTGGGACCTCTCAGTAGTTTTAAGTGCTCTGCAGTGGCATCCCTTTGAGCCTTTGCATTCAGTAGAGTTAAAGTTTCTGTCCATGAAGACAGCACTCCTGGTTGCATTGGCCTCCATCAAGAGGGTAGGGGACCTGCACGCATTCTCCGTTGACGAAGCGTGCCTGGAGTTCGGGCCGGCTTACTCTCACGTGATCCTGAGACCCCGGCCTGGATATGTGCCCAAGGTTCCCACCACTCCCTTCCGGGACCAGGTGGTGAACCTGCAAGCGCTGCCCCCGGAGGAGGCAGACCCAGCCTTGGCACTGCTCTGTCCGGTACGTGCTCTCCGCACCTATGTCGACAGGACGCAGTGTTTCAGGACCTCAGACCAGCTCTTTGTCTGTTATGGAGGGAGCCAGAAGGGAAGGGCTCTCTCAAAGCAACGGCTGTCCCACTGGATAGTGGATGCCATTGCTTTGTCTTACCAGCAGCAAGGCCTTCCGTGCCCCCTTGGTGTGACGGCCCATTCCACTCGGAGTGTAGCCTCCTCTTGGGCTTTAGCGCACGGCGCCTCGCTAACAGACATCTGCAGAGCTGCAGGCTGGGCGACACCCAACACCTTCACCAGATTCTATAATCTGCGAATTGAGCCAGTGTCCTCTCTCGTACTCGTTCCGGCCGGTACTGGACCCGCTCAGGTGTCTTCGCTTGCTCGCCACTCCACTCCCCGGACTGGATAAGTGCGATATTTCCTCAGTTCTTCCATTGAAGTCTTGAGTCCTCCAGCACCGACGATGCGGGCACCACTGCTGTTGCTCTGGATGCTAGCTAAGTGCCTCCATGCGCACGGTTCCCCATGGTAACCGTCTCATGTGTATTATCCACTGTAAGCCTCCCTGAGCATGTGTCTTCCCTTGGCAAGCCATCTGCCACCCCTGGAGTTTAAATTATAGCCACCTGCGGTTGGTACTCCAGTGTTCCATATGCGTTCCTATGTGGCCATATGTGTTCTTAAGTCCTCCCTTCGGTAGGCAACTGGTAGCATGTCCCCTTCGGGATATGTTTCCCAGTGTACCTTGGTAATCCTGTGTCAAAGTCGGATCCCCAAAAAAAAAAAAAAAAAAAAAAAGAGATAAAGCTCGGGGGTTCAGTCTTTCGCAGGGCACTGGAAGACAGCTTGAAGATGGCGTGATGGCACAGACCCCCAATCTCCGTCACTTCTGACGTAACTCGAAGTGACTACGAAAGGGAACGTCTCGGTTACGTATGTAACCCTCGTTCCCTGAGTAGGGAACGGAGACGTTACGTCTCCCTGCCACTTCTGCTGTATCGCTGGGTAGATGCCGAGTTCAGTCTTGGCTCCTCAGCGAAGACATACTGCGGTTGCGTTCACTTCCTCCTTTTATACTCACGGAGTAGGGCGGAGTACGCTATGCAAATTTCCGCAGCCCCAAGGCATTGCATGCCATTGGCTCGTGTTTAAATACTCGAAGAGGATTGGCTTTCTATGCGAAATCCCCCAATCTCCGTCACTTCTGACGTAACGTCTCCGTTCCCTACTCAGGGAACGAGGGTTACATACGTAACCGAGACGTTTTATTACTTACTATATGTTGAGTCTGTTTTTAAAGGCCGTGCTATGCATTGCCCTTTTTTGATTTTGGGAACACAATTCTGTACACCCCCTGTCCTTCCGATGTTGTGGCTTGTTCTGTTGGCGTTTTCATCATGATGAAGCACAGCAAGATACAGTCTGAAATAACAAAAAACAAAACAAAAAAAAACACAGTAAAGGCCAGCTACTCTACAATGTTTTCAATTTTTTTTTAATAGTCGTATTACCTGCACAACATTCCAATGAAAGGGAACACTACATTTTTAGGTGCAAAACATAGAAATTAGGACCCTGTTAGGAATTAGGAACATATAAATGTATTAAGACCCTTGATCCTCACCTGACTATGGCTTTGTAAACTTCATCCATGATGTGGTTTTTAATGGACAGTGGAACAGAAACAGTGACAATGTTACTCACTTCTGGCTTACTCTGGTCTATTCTCTGCTGTCTCGACGATATGCTTGTCCCGTTTTAGCAACCATAGCTTCTTCGAATGGGAGGGGTGAGCAGTGGGCTGAGCCCTTAGTGCAAACTCAGAACTGAACCGCTAGATGTCACTAAAAATCACACACTGCACCTTTAATACTCAATCATGTACTCTATTGTAAAAAGGTTACACACCTGAACACGCTGAAGGTCAACAATAGTATTGCTGCATGTGCATAAATATATAGCTGCCATATTTGACGGAATGTCCTACATAAAACAAAAAAAAATAGGAACAATGTTTAAACATATAATGTTCACACATAAAAAAAAAACTAATTTTTGAGGACAGTCAGTCTGACAAGCCACATCAAAATGTAACTTTAACGTTAAACCTCTACTTTGACTGGTCTGATGTGATGTACTCTGAAATAAAAAAGCAAATTATTTATTTGTTAAAGACATTTGGGTGCATAAAAAGATATGTAAACAACATTACTTCGGTAAAAAAAAAACAAAAAAAAAACATAAGTTGAATAAAACATTGGTGTACAGATTGTATCAAATTGTAGGAATTTGCGTTGATTTGTTAGTGATCATAGCCAAAAGTTCAGTGGTAAAACACCCAATCTGTAATTCCTTGAGTTAACCCAATGCATTAACATATTGATAAAGCACTGCATTACTAAGTTAGGTGTTGCTCTATTGTTTATGACAACTCCAAAGACATGGTCAAACATTTTACATAGGCCTATTTTTTTTTTTTTTTTTAAATGACATTGGAAATCCTGGAGCTGTGCTGGTGCTGTTAATCCACCGCCTAATTTATTAATTTATCGGTTATACATATTTTTATTTATTTATTTTCTATTTATTTTTACGAGCAAAGCCTGGTCTTGTAACTTTACATAGTTATTTGTGGTCGCACATGTGGACCATGTTAAACCTTGAAAAAATAAATAATCATTAAAAAAAGATCTTGAAGCTGCGCTGAAAGCAACAATTATTAATAATACTTACAGGTTGTGATTCGTCGGAGGGAGTGGATCCAAATAAACTTGGTACTGAACCTTCCTTCAGTATCAACCGGCTCGCGAATCCACACTTGAACGGATTCGTGTTTTTAAAGCAATCGTCATTAAAATGACGCGAACACAGCAAGGTTCGGGCTATACGAGTGTGGTATAGATGTAAATATAAACTCTAGCCACTGATTCTTCACATGCACGTCCCTGGGGGAAGTGAAAAAAAGGTCGATTTTGACACGCATTTCACAACACAGCGTCTTCTGGTCGACATGATGTTCACAACTTTTCCCTAGTGTATGCGTGCGCAATTAGTGGGCATCATTTTTCGTCTTAACGTCATAACGAAAAGGAAAATGACACATTGAAAAAAAAACAAAAAAAAAAACGATTCATTAACTTGACTCAGAATCGACTCGTACTTTTGAGAGGCAATTTTTAACGGTGAACTTTTATATATATAACTTTGCAGGATGTTTTTGTTCACTTAGATCTATGTTACACACTACATAGGTAATTTTCAAAAATCCATAATAGGAGCCCTTTAAAATAAGTATATCAAGCGAAAACCCAGATAGCACAAGGCTGTTTGATGTGCTATTTACATCTGGAAGACGTATTTTTAAGATGTCTCTAAGATGTAGAATGCATGTTAAACTGACATCTGACAGGAAACGTCCTATAGACGTCTTGCAGATGAGCAAACACTCTTAAAAATACATCTTCCAGATGTAAATTGGACATCAAATACCCTTGTGCTATCTGGGAAGAATACTTTTAGTGCAGAAAAACCCCAACAAAAATATTCAATTCATCTTCTTTTGATGCTCTGGCTATGTCAAGGTTAGGGTTAGGCCTCACTATACTAATTTTATTATTATTATAGTTTATTTAGATAGGGACAAATACAGATAACATAGATACACTTTGACAGTGATCTGATGCATGTATCAATGTTTTTAGCCAAAGCTAATTTACAACATTAGTCCCTAGAAGGGCTTTTTTAGTAAAATGCAATACATGCAATACAATACACGAGCAATACAAAACAATAAGGGCTTTTTGATAAAATGCAGTACAAGAATAAAAATACTAATAGAGAGAAAAATAATGGAATATAATATAAATGCCAAAAAAAAAAAATTACAAAAAAGGCAGAGTCGACAAGAACTAAATATGCGAACAACACTGTTTCTGAATGAACCACAATTTGTTTTTGTTTTTTTGAAGATATCTAGTGTCGGGATGCATTTCAGATAATCTGGCAGAGAATTCCACAATTTTGCCCCTTTCACTGAAACAGCAGTCTGAGCAAATGATGTTCTACAGAAAGGGATGTTACAGTTGACTTTAAAAGCAGATCTGGTTAGTCTAGTACTTTGTTGTCTTGTTATTATTTTGCAAAGCGGTAGTGGAGCAGCATCATTTAAACATTTAAAAATCAGCTTAATCAGATGCAGAGAAGTAAAATTAACAAAACTTAAAATCTTGTATTTGCTTTGAATATGACAATGATGGTACCTTATTCTTTTCTTATCCAAAACTTTCAAGGCTCTGTTGTAAAGGCACTTTATAGTTTCGAAAGATGACTGATGAGCTTGAGACCATGTGGTTATGCCGTAAGATATATGCGAAAGAATCATAGAGTTAAAAAAAATAAAAGCGCAATCAAGAGTAAGACAATTTCTAATCAGCATAAAGCAGCTCAAATTGGCCCTAACGGTTTTATAGATTTTCTTGTGACTTTTGAAATTCAGCTGATAATCTATATTTATTCCAAGGTACTTTACTTCAGGTACTTGTTCGATAAGTTCACCATTAATTTTTATGTTCAGAAGTTGTACTGAGGGTAGTTTTTGAATAGAGAAACAGATAGAGTTTGTTTTTTTAATATTTAAAGTTAAATGAGATGAGTCCAGCCAAGATGATATTCTTTCCAAGTTGGCATTAAGTTTGTCAGCCACAGTAGTACAGGTATCAGCAGAAGCATACACAACTGCTTCATCTGCATACATCAGAAGACCTATATCTGGACATTCTACATCCGGCAAGTCGTTAATATATAAACTGAAGAGTAAGGGTCCCAATTTCACGCAGCCGCCATTTTGAAATGGCTCCGATGGGAAGAAAACAGTCTATTGGCCGACACTGGTGATGAGTATGATGCTGGCCAATAGTGAGCCTGCGTTCTGATGTAGTGCTGCGCTATTACACTATGTGAACTCACTCTGAGGCCCACACAGAAGATGAAATCCTAAAAGATTCATCTGATCCTAGGCTAAAATCTGAAGTCTTTGAACGTTAGTTTGACATAAATGACCGATAAATGACCATTGCGATGCAATTTGACCTCCGACGAATGTTTTTCAAGATAAGCCGTGACCAGAATTAATGTTAGAGATTTCTTTGTAAAATTCGACCCGAAAAAAAAAAAACGACGAAAATTTTTCGGACTTAAGAGACTTAAACCTGAGTGCAAAAATGGAGGCTCTAGACCCTTCCAGAGCTGAGATATCGAAACTCAAAAATTCGACCCGAAAAAATTCGACCCGAAAAAAAATTCGACCCGAAAAAAATATTCAACCCGAAAAAAAAAAAACGACAGTGGTACCCCTTTCGTTTTTTTTTTTCGGGCGAAAAATTAAGTTTCTCCAATCTTCTCAAAACTCTGGATTCTGATAGAGGGCCATGCGACTTAAACCTGAGTGCAAAAATGGAGGCTCTAGACCCTTCCAGAGCTGAGATATCAAAACTCAAAAATTCGTCCCCGAAAAAAAATTCGACCAGAAAAAAAAAAAACGACAGTGGTACCCCTTTTGTTTTGTTTTTTCGGGCGAAAAATTAAGTTTCTCCAATCTTCTCAAAACTCTGGATTCTGATAGAGGGCCATGAGACTTAAACCTGAGTGCAAAAATGGAGGCTTTAGACCCTTCCAGAGCTGAGATATCGAAACTCAAAAATTCGACCCGGAAAAAAAAACGACAGTGGTACCCCTTTCGTTTTTTTTTTTTTTTTTCGGGCGAAAAATTACGTTTCTCCAATCTTCTCAAAACTCTGGATTCTGATAGAGGGCCATGAGACTTAAACCTGAGTGCAAACATGGAGGCTCTAGACCCTTCCAGAGCTGAGATATCAAAACTCAAAAATTCGACCCGAAAAAAAAAACGACAGTGGTACCCCTTTCGTTTTTTTTTGTTTTTTTTCGGGCGAAAAATTAAGTTTCTCCAATCTTCTCAAAACTCTGGATTCTGATAGAGGGCCATGCGACTTAAACCTGAGTGCAAAAATGGAGGCTCTAGACCCTTCCAGAGCTGAGATATCAAAACTCAAAAATTCGACCCGAAAAAAAATTCGACCAGAAAAAAAAAAAACGACAGTGGTACCCCTTTCGTTTTTTTTTTTCGGGCGAAAAATTAAGTTTCTCCAATCTTCTCAAAACTCTGGATTCTGATAGAGGGCCATGAGACTTAAACCTGAGTGCAAAAATGGAGGCTTTAGACCCTTCCAGAGCTGAGATATCGAAACTCAAAAATTCGACCCGGAAAAAAAAACGACAGTGGTACCCCTTTCGTTTTTTTTTTTTCGGGCGAAAAATTACGTTTCTCCAATCTTCTCAAAACTCTGGATTCTGATAGAGGGCCATGAGACTTAAACCTGAGTGCAAAAATGGAGGCTCTAGACCCTTCCAGAGCTGAGATATCGAAACTCAAAAATTCGACCTGAAAAAAAAAAACGACAGTCGTACCCCTTTCGTTTTTTTTTTCGGGCGAAAAATTAAATTTCTCCAATCTTCTCAAAACTCTGGATTCTGATAGGGGGCCATGAGACTTAAACCTGAGTGCAAAAATGGAGGCTCTAGACCCTTCCAGAGCTGAGATATCGAAACTCAAAAATTCGACCCGGAAAAAAAAAACGACAGTGGTACCCCTTTTGTTTTTGTTTTTTTTCGGGCGAAAAATTAAGTTTCTCCAATCTTCTCAAAACTCTGGATTCTGATAGAGGGCCATGAGACTTAAACCTGAGTGCAAAAATGGAGGCTTTAGACCCTTCCAGAGCTGAGATATCGAAACTCAAAAATTCGACCCGGAAAAAAAAATGACAGTGGTACCCCTTACGTTTTTTTTTTGGGCGAAAAATTAAGTTTCTCCAATCTTCCCAAATTCTGATAGAGGGCCATAAGACTTAGACCTGAGTGCAAAAATGGAGGCTCTAGCCCCTTCCAGAGCTGAGATATCGAAACTCAAAAATTCGGCCCGAAAAAAAAACGACAGTGGTACCCCTTACGTTTTTTTTTTGGGCGAAAAATTACGTTTCTACAATCTTCCCAAATTCTGATAGAGGGCCATAAGACTTAGACCTGAGTGCAAAAATGGAGGCTCTAGCCCCTTCCAGAGCTGAGATATCGAAACTCAAAAATTCGGCCCGAAAAAAAAACGACAGTGGTACCCCTTACGTTTTTTTTTTGGGCGAAAAATTAAGTTTCTCCAATCTTCCCAAATTCTGATAGAGGGCCATGAGACTTAGACCTGAGTGCAAAAATGGAGGCTCTAGCCCCTTCCAGAGCTGAGATATCGAAACTCAAAAATTCGGCCCGAAAAAAAAACGACAGTGGTACCCCTTACATTTTTTTTTTAGGCGAAAAATTAAGTTTCTCCAATCTTCCCAAATTCTGATAGAGGGCCATGAGACTTAGACCTGAGTGCAAAAATGGAGGCTCTAGCCCCTTCCAGAGCTGAGATATCGAAACTCAAAAATTCGTCCCGAAAAAAAAACGACAGTGGTAGGCTACCCCTAACGTTTTTTTTTTGGGGCGAAAAATTAAGTTTCTCCAATCTTCCCAAATTCTGATACAGGGCCATGAGACTTAGACCTGAGTGCAAAAATGGAGGCTCTAGCCCCTTCCAGAGCTGAGATATCGAAACTCAAAAATTCGTCCCGAAAAAAAAACGACAGTGGTACCCCTAACGTTTTTTTTTTTTGGGCGAAAAATTACGTTTCTCCAATCTTCCCAAATTCTGATACAGGGCCATGAGACTTAGACCTGAGTGCAAAAATGGAGGCTCTAGCCCCTTCCAGAGCTGAGATATCGAAACTCAAAAATTCGGCCCGAAAAAAAAACGACAGTGGTACCCCTTACGTTTTTTTTTTGGGGCGAAAAATTAAGTTTCTCCAATCTTCCCAAATTCTGATAGAGGGCCATGAGACTTAGACCTGAGTGCAAAAATGGAGGCTCTAGCCCCTTCCAGAGCTGAGATATCGAAACTCAAAAATTCGGCCCGAAAAAAAAACGACAGTGGTACCCCTTACGGTTTTTTTTTTAGGCGAAAAATTCAGTTTCTCCAATCTTCCAAAATTCTGATAGAGGGCCATGAGACTTAGACCTGAGTGCAAAAATGGAGGCTCTAGGCCCTTCCAGAGCTGAGATATCGAAACTCAAAAATTCGACCCGGAAATAAAAAACGACAGTGGTACCCCTTTCGTTTTTTTTTTTTCGGGCGAAAAATTAAGTTTCTCCAATCTTCTCAAAACTCTGGTTTCTGATAGAGGACTATGAGACTTAAACCTGAGTGCAAAAATGGAGGCTTTAGACCCTTCCAGAGCTGAGATATCGAAACTCAAAAATTCGACCCGGAAAAAAAAACGACAGTGGTACCCCTTTCGTTTTTTTTTGTTTTTTTTTTGGGGGCGAAAAATTAAGTTTCTCAATTCTTCTCAAAACTCTGGATTCTGATAGAGGGCCATGAGACTTAAACCTGAGTGCAAAAATGGAGGCTCTAGACCCTTCCAGTGCTGAGATATCGAAACTCAAAAATTCGACCCGGAAAAAAAAACCGACAGTGGTACCCCTTACGTTTTTTTTTTGGGCGAAAAATTAAGTTTCTCCAATCTTCCCAAATTCTGATAGAGGGCCATGAGACTTAGACCTGAGTGCAAAAATGGAGGCTCTAGCCCCTTCCAGAGCTGAGATATCGAAACTCAAAAATTCGGCCCGAAAAAAAAAAACGACAGTGGTACCCCTTACGTTTTTTTTTTTGGGCGAAAAATTAAGTTTCTCCAATCTTCCCAAATTCTGATAGAGGGCCATGAGACTTAGACCTGAGTGCAAAAATGGAGGCTCTAGCCCCTTCCAGAGCTGAGATATCAAAACTCAAAAATTCGGCCCGAAAAAAAAACGACAGTGGTACCCCTTCCCTTTTTTTTTGGGCGAAAAATTAAGTTTCTCCAATCTTCCCAAATTCTGATAGAGGGCCATGAGACTTAGACCTGAGTGCAAAAATGGAGGCTCTAGCCCCTTCCAGAGCTGAGATATCGAAACTCAAAAATTCGGCCCGAAAAAAAATCGACAGTGGTACCCCTTACGTTTTTTTTTTTTGGGCGAAAAATTAAGTTTCTCCAATCTTCCCACATTCTGATAGAGGGCCATGAGACTTAGACCTGAGTGCAAAAATGGAGGCTCTAGCCCCTTCCAGAGCTGAGATATCGAAACTCAAAAATTCGGCCCGAAAAAAAAAAAACGACAGTGGTACCCCTTACGTTTTTTTTTTGGGCGAAAAATTAAGTTTCTCCAATCTTCCCAAATTCTGATAGAGGGCCATGAGACTTAGACCTGAGTGCAAAAATGGAGGCTCTAGCCCCTTCCAGAGCTGAGATATCGAAACTCAAAAATTCGGCCCGAAAAAAAAAACGACAGTGGTACCCCTTACGTTTTTTTTTTGGGCGAAAAATTAAGTTTCTCCAATCTTCCCAAATTCTGATAGAGGGCCATGAGACTTAGACCTGAGTGCAAAAATGGAGGCTCTAGCCCCTTCCAGAGCTGAGATATCAAAACTCAAAAATTCGGCCCGAAAAAAAAACGACAGTGGTACCCCTTCCCTTTTTTTTTTTTGGGCGAAAAATTAAGTTTCTCCAATCTTCCCAAATTCTAAAAGAGGGCCATGAGACTTAGACCTGAGTGCAAAAATGGAGGCTCTAGCCCCTTCCAGAGCTGAGATATCGAAACTCAAAAATTCGGCCCGAAAAAAAACCCGACAGTGGTACCCCTTACGTTTTTTTTTTTTGGGCGAAAAATTAAGTTTCTCCAATCTTCCCAAATTCTGATAGAGGGCCATGAGACTTAGACCTGAGTGCAAAAATGGAGGGTTTAGACCCTTCCAGAGCTGAGATATCGAAACTCAAAAATTCGACCCGGAAAAAAAAAAAGACAGTGGTACCCCTTACGTTTTTTTTTTGGGCAAAAAATTAAGTTTCTCCAATCTTCCCAAATTCTGATAGAGGGCCATAAGACTTAGACCTGAGTGCAAAAATGGAGGCTCTAGCCCCTTCCAGAGCTGAGATATCGAAACTCAAAAATTCGGCCCGAAAAAAAAAACGACAGTGGTACCCCTTACGTTTTTTTTTTGGGCGAAAAATTAAGTTTCTCCAATCTTCCCAAATTCTGATAGAGGGCCATAAGACTTAGACGTGAGTGCAAAAATGGAGGCTCTAGCCCCTTCCAGAGCTGAGATATCGAAACTAAAAAATTCGGCCCGAAAAAAAAACGACAGTGGTACCCCTTACGTTTTTTTTTTTTGGGCGAAAAATTAAGTTTCTCCAATCTTCCCAAATTCTAATAGAGGGCCATGAGACTTAGACCTGAGCGCAAAAATGGAGGCTTTAGACCCTTCCAGAGCTGAGATATCGAAACTCAAAAATTCGACCCGGAAAAAAAAATGACAGTGGTACCCCTTACGTTTTTTTTTGGGCGAAAAATTAAGTTTCTCCAATCTTCCCAAATTCTGATAGAGGGCCATAAGACTTAGACCTGAGTGCAAAAATGGAGGCTCTAGCCCCTTCCAGAGCTGAGATATCGAAACTCAAAAATTCGTCCCGAAAAAAAAACGACAGTGGTACCCCTAACGTTTTTTTTTTGGGGCGAAAAATTAAGTTTCTCCAATCTTCCCAAATTCTGATAGAGGGCCATGAGACTTAGACCTGAGTGCAAAAATGGAGGCTTTAGACCCTTCCAGAGCTGAGATATCGAAACTCAAAAATTCGACCCGGAAAAAAAAACGACAGTGGTACCCCTTACGTTTTTTTTTTGGGGCGAAAAATTAAGTTTCTCCAATCTTCCCAAATTCTGATACAGGGCCATGAGACTTAGACCTGAGTGCAAAAATGGAGGCTCTAGCCCCTTTCAGAGCTGAGATATCGAAACTCAAAAATTCGGCCCGAAAAAAAAAACGACAGTGGTACCCCTTACGGTTTTTTTTGGGGCGAAAAATTAAGTTTCTCCAATCTTCCCAAATTCTGATAGAGGGCCATGAGACTTAGACCTGAGTGCAAAAATGGAGGCTCTAGCCCCTTCCAGAGCTGAGATATCGAAACTCAAAAATTCGGCCCGAAAAAAAAACGACAGTGGTACCCCTTACGTTTTTTTTTTTGGGCGAAAAATTAAGTTTCTCCAATCTTCCCAAATTCTGATAGAGGGCCATGAGACTTAGACCTGAGTGCAAAAATGGAGGCTCTAGCCCCTTCCAGAGCTGAGATATCGAAACTCAAAAATTCGGCCCGAAAAAAAAAACGACAGTGGTACCCCTTACGTTTTTTTTGGGCGAAAAATTAAGTTTCTCCAATCTTCCCAAATTCTGATAGAGGGCCATGAGACTTAGACCTGAGTGCAAAAATGAAGGCTCTAGCCCCTTCCAGAGCTGAGATATCGAAACTCAAAAATTCGGCCCGAAAAAAAAAACGACAGTGGTACCCCTTACGTTTTTTTTTTTTTGGCGAAAAATTAAGTTTCTCCAATCTTCCCAAATTCTGATAGAGGGCCATGAGACTTAGACCTGAGTGCAAAAATGGAGGCTCTAGCCCCTTCCAGAGCTGAGATATCAAAACTCAAAAATTCGGCCCGAAAAAAAAAACGACAGTGGTACCCCTTACGTTTTTTTTTTGGGCGAAAAATTAAGTTTCTCCAATCTTCCCAAATTCTGATAGAGGGCCATGAGACTTAGACCTGAGTGCAAAAATGGAGGCTCTAGCCCCTTCCAGAGCTGAGATATCGAAACTCAAAAATTCGGCCCGAAAAAAAAACGACAGTGGTACCCCTTACGTTTTTTTTTGGGCGAAAAATTAAGTTTCTCCAATCTTCCCAAATTCTGATAGAGGGCCATGAGACTTAGACCTGAGTGCAAAAATGGAGGCTCTAGCCCCTTCCAGAGCTGAGATATCGAAACTCAAAAATTCGGCCCGAAAAAAAAAACGACAGTGGTACCCCTTACGTTTTTTTTTTTGGGCGAAAAATTAAGTTTCTCCAATCTTCCCAAATTCTGATAGAGGGCCATGAGACTTAGACCTGAGTGCAAAAATGGAGGCTCTAGCCCCTTCCAGAGCTGAGATATCGAAACTCAAAAATTCGGCCCGAAAAAAAAACGACAGTGGTACCCCTTACGTTTTTTTTTGGGCGAAAAATTAAGTTTCTCCAATCTTCCCAAATTCTGATAGAGGGCCATGAGACTTAGACCTGAGTGCAAAAATGGAGGCTCTAGCCCCTTCCAGAGCTGAGATATCGAAACTCAAAAATTCGGCCCGAAAAAAAAAAAACGACAGTGGTACCCCTTACGGTTTTTTTTTGGGCGAAAAATTAAGTTTCTCCAATCTTCCCAAATTCTGATAGAGGGCCATGAGACTTAGACCTGAGTGCAAAAATGGAGGCTCTAGCCCCTTCCAGAGCTGAGATATCAAAACTCAAAAATTCGGCCCGAAAAAAAAACGACAGTGGTACCCCTTCCCTTTTTTTTTTTGGGCGAAAAATTAAGTTTCTCCAATCTTCCCAAATTCTAAAAGAGGGCCATGAGACTTAGACCTGAGTGCAAAAATGGAGGCTCTAGCCCCTTCCAGAGCTGAGATATCGAAACTCAAAAATTCGGCCCGAAAAAAAAAACCGACAGTGGTACCCCTTACGTTTTTTTTTTTGGGCGAAAAATTAAGTTTCTCCAATCTTCCCAAATTCTGATAGAGGGCCATGAGACTTAGACCTGAGTGCAAAAATGGAGGGTTTAGACCCTTCCAGAGCTGAGATATCGAAACTCAAAAATTCGACCCGGAAAAAAAAAAGACAGTGGTACCCCTTACGTTTTTTTTTTGGGCGAAAAATTAAGTTTCTCCAATCTTCCCAAATTCTGATAGAGGGCCATAAGACTTAGACCTGAGTGCAAAAATGGAGGCTCTAGCCCCTTCCAGAGCTGAGATATCGAAACTCAAAAATTCGGCCCGAAAAAAAAAACGACAGTGGTACCCCTTACGTTTTTTTTTTGGGCGAAAAATTAAGTTTCTCCAATCTTCCCAAATTCTGATAGAGGGCCATGAGACTTAGACCTGAGTGCAAAAATGGAGGCTCTAGCCCCTTTCAGAGCTGAGATATCGAAACTCAAAAATTCGGCCCGAAAAAAAAAACGACAGTGGTACCCCTTACGGTTTTTTTTTGGGCGAAAAATTAAGTTTCTCCAATCTTCCCAAATTCTGATAGAGGGCCATGAGACTTAGACCTGAGTGCAAAAATGGAGGCTCTAGCCCCTTCCAGAGCTGAGATATCGAAACTCAAAAATTCGGCCCGAAAAAAAAAACGACAGTGGTACCCCTTACGTTTTTTTTTTGGGCGAAAAATTAAGTTTCTCCAATCTTCCCAAATTCTGATAGAGGGCCATGAGACTTAGTCCTGAGTGCAAAAATGGAGGCTCTAGCCCCTTCCAGAGCTGAGATATCGAAACTCAAAAATTCGGCCCGAAAAAAAAACGACAGTGGTACCCCTTACGGTTTTTTTTTGGGCGAAAAATTAAGTTTCTCCAATCTTCCCAAATTCTGATAGAGGGCCATGAGACTTAGACCTGAGTGCAAAAATGGAGGCTCTAGCCCCTTCCAGAGCTGAGATATCGAAACTCAAAAATTCGGCCCGAAAAAAAAACGACAGTGGTACCCCTTACGTTTTTTTTTTGGGCGAAAAATTAAGTTTCTCCAATCTTCCCAAATTCTGATAGAGGGCCATGAGACTTATACCTGAGTGCAAAAATGGAGGCTCTAGCCCCTTCCAGAGCTGAGATATCGAAACTCAAAAATTCGGCCCGAAAAAAAAACCGACAGTGGTACCCCTTACGTTTTTTTTTTTTGGGCGAAAAATTAAGTTTCTCCAATCTTCCCAAATTCTGATAGAGGGCCATGAGACTTAGACCTGAGTGCAAAAATGGAGGGTTTAGACCCTTCCAGAGCTGAGATATCGAAACTCAAAAATTCGACCCGGAAAAAAAAAAAGACAGTGGTACCCCTTACGTTTTTTTTTTGGGCGAAAAATTAAGTTTCTCCAATCTTCCCAAATTCTGATAGAGGGCCATAAGACTTAGACCTGAGTGCAAAAATGGAGGCTCTAGCCCCTTCCAGAGCTGAGATATCGAAACTCAAAAATTCGGCCCGAAAAAAAAAAACGACAGTGGTACCCCTTACGTTTTTTTTTTGGGCGAAAAATTAAGTTTCTCCAATCTTCCCAAATTCTGATAGAGGGCCATAAGACTTAGACGTGAGTGCAAAAATGGAGGCTCTAGCCCCTTCCAGAGCTGAGATATCGAAACTCAAAAATTCGGCCCGAAAAAAAAACGACAGTGGTACCCCTTACGTTTTTTTTTTTTGGGCGAAAAATTAAGTTTCTCCAATCTTCCCAAATTCTAATAGAGGGCCATGAGACTTAGACCTGAGCGCAAAAATGGAGGCTTTAGACCCTTCCAGAGCTGAGATATCGAAACTCAAAAATTCGACCCGGAAAAAAAAATGACAGTGGTACCCCTTACGTTTTTTTTGGGGCGAAAAATTAAGTTTCTCCAATCTTCCCAAATTCTGATAGAGGGCCATAAGACTTAGACCTGAGTGCAAAAATGGAGGCTCTAGCCCCTTCCAGAGCTGAGATATCGAAACTCAAAAATTCGTCCCGAAAAAAAAACGACAGTGGTACCCCTAACGTTTTTTTTTTGGGGCGAAAAATTAAGTTTCTCCAATCTTCCCAAATTCTGATAGAGGGCCATGAGACTTAGACCTGAGTGCAAAAATGGAGGCTTTAGACCCTTCCAGAGCTGAGATATCGAAACTCAAAAATTCGACCCGGAAAAAAAAACGACAGTGGTACCCCTTACGTTTTTTTTTGGGGCGAAAAATTAAGTTTCTCCAATCTTCCCAAATTCTGATACAGGGCCATGAGACTTAGACCTGAGTGCAAAAATGGAGGCTCTAGCCCCTTTCAGAGCTGAGATATCGAAACTCAAAAATTCGGCCCGAAAAAAAAAACGACAGTGGTTCCCCTTACGGTTTTTTTTGGGGCGAAAAATTAAGTTTCTCCAATCTTCCCAAATTCTGATAGAGGGCCATGAGACTTAGACCTGAGTGCAAAAATGGAGGCTCTAGCCCCTTCCAGAGCTGAGATATCGAAACTCAAAAATTCGGCCCGAAAAAAAAACGACAGTGGTACCCCTTACGTTTTTTTTTTTGGGCGAAAAATTAAGTTTCTCCAATCTTCCCAAATTCTGATAGAGGGCCATGAGACTTAGACCTGAGTGCAAAAATGAAGGCTCTAGCCCCTTCCAGAGCTGAGATATCGAAACTCAAAAATTCGGCCCGAAAAAAAAAACGACAGTGGTACCCCTTACGTTTTTTTTTTTTGGCGAAAAATTAAGTTTCTCCAATCTTCCCAAATTCTGATAGAGGGCCATGAGACTTAGACCTGAGTGCAAAAATGGAGGCTCTAGCCCCTTCCAGAGCTGAGATATCAAAACTCAAAAATTCGGCCCGAAAAAAAAACGACAGTGGTACCCCTTACGTTTTTTTTTTGGGCGAAAAATTAAGTTTCTCCAATCTTCCCAAATTCTGATAGAGGGCCATGAGACTTAGACCTGAGTGCAAAAATGGAGGCTCTAGCCCCTTCCAGAGCTGAGATATCGAAACTCAAAAATTCGGCCCGAAAAAAAAACGACAGTGGTACCCCTTACGTTTTTTTTTGGGCGAAAAATTAAGTTTCTCCAATCTTCCCAAATTCTGATAGAGGGCCATGAGACTTAGACCTGAGTGCAAAAATGGAGGCTCTAGCCCCTTCCAGAGCTGAGATATCGAAACTCAAAAATTCGGCCCGAAAAAAAAAACGACAGTGGTACCCCTTACGTTTTTTTTTTTGGGCGAAAAATTAAGTTTCTCCAATCTTCCCAAATTCTGATAGAGGGCCATGAGACTTAGACCTGAGTGCAAAAATGGAGGCTCTAGCCCCTTCCAGAGCTGAGATATCGAAACTCAAAAATTCGGCCCGAAAAAAAAACGACAGTGGTACCCCTTACGTTTTTTTTTGGGCGAAAAATTAAGTTTCTCCAATCTTCCCAAATTGTGATAGAGGGCCATGAGACTTAGACCTGAGTGCAAAAATGGAGGCTCTAGCCCCTTCCAGAGCTGAGATATCGAAACTCAAAAATTCGGCCCGAAAAAAAAAAAACGACAGTGGTACCCCTTACGGTTTTTTTTTTGGGCGAAAAATTAAGTTTCTCCAATCTTCCCAAATTCTGATAGAGGGCCATGAGACTTAGACCTGAGTGCAAAAATGGAGGCTCTAGCCCCTTCCAGAGCTGAGATATCAAAACTCAAAAATTCGGCCCGAAAAAAAAACGACAGTGGTACCCCTTCCCTTTTTTTTTTGGGCGAAAAATTAAGTTTCTCCAATCTTCCCAAATTCTAAAAGAGGGCCATGAGACTTAGACCTGAGTGCAAAAATGGAGGCTCTAGCCCCTTCCAGAGCTGAGATATCGAAACTCAAAAATTCGGCCCGAAAAAAAAAACCGACAGTGGTACCCCTTACGTTTTTTTTTTTGGGCGAAAAATTAAGTTTCTCCAATCTTCCCAAATTCTGATAGAGGGCCATGAGACTTAGACCTGAGTGCAAAAATGGAGGGTTTAGACCCTTCCAGAGCTGAGATATCGAAACTCAAAAATTCGACCCGGAAAAAAAAAAGACAGTGGTACCCCTTACGTTTTTTTTTTGGGCGAAAAATTAAGTTTCTCCAATCTTCCCAAATTCTGATAGAGGGCCATAAGACTTAGACCTGAGTGCAAAAATGGAGGCTCTAGCCCCTTCCAGAGCTGAGATATCGAAACTCAAAAATTCGGCCCGAAAAAAAAAAACGACAGTGGTACCCCTTACGTTTTTTTTTTGGGCGAAAAATTAAGTTTCTCCAATCTTCCCAAATTCTGATAGAGGGCCATGAGACTTAGACCTGAGTGCAAAAATGGAGGCTCTAGCCCCTTTCAGAGCTGAGATATCGAAACTCAAAAATTCGGCCCGAAAAAAAAAACGACAGTGGTACCCCTTACGGTTTTTTTTTGGGCGAAAAATTAAGTTTCTCCAATCTTCCCAAATTCTGATAGAGGGCCATGAGACTTAGACCTGAGTGCAAAAATGGAGGCTCTAGCCCCTTCCAGAGCTGAGATATCGAAACTCAAAAATTCGGCCCGAAAAAAAAAACGACAGTGGTACCCCTTACGTTTTTTTTTTGGGCGAAAAATTAAGTTTCTCCAATCTTCCCAAATTCTGATAGAGGGCCATGAGACTTAGACCTGAGTGCAAAAATGGAGGCTCTAGCCCCTTCCAGAGCTGAGATATCGAAACTCAAAAATTCGGCCCGAAAAAAAAACGACAGTGGTACCCCTTACGGTTTTTTTTTGGGCGAAAAATTAAGTTTCTCCAATCTTCCCAAATTCTGATAGAGGGCCATGAGACTTAGACCTGAGTGCAAAAATTGAGGCTCTAGCCCCTTTCAGAGCTGAGATATCGAAACTCAAAAATTCGGCCCGAAAAAAAAACGACAGTGGTACCCCTTACGGTTTTTTTTTGGGCGAAAAATTAAGTTTCTCCAATCTTCCCAAATTCTGATAGAGGGCCATGAGACTTAGACCTGAGTGCAAAAATGGAGGCTCTAGCCCCTTCTAGAGCTGAGATATCGAAACTCAAAAATTCGGCCCGAAAAAAAAACGACAGTGGTACCCCTTACGTTTTTTTTTTTTGGGCGAAAAATTAAGTTTCTCCAATCTTCCCAAATTCTGATAGAGGGCCATGAGACTTAGACCTGAGTGCAAAAATGGAGGCTCTAGCCCCTTCCAGAGCTGAGATATCGAAACTCAAAAATTCGGCCCGAAAAAAAAACGACAGTGGTACCCCTTACGTTTTTTTTTTGGGCGAAAAATTAAGTTTCTCCAATCTTCCCAAATTCTGATAGAGGGCCATGAGACTTAGACCTGAGTGCAAAAATGGAGGCTCTAGCCCCTTCCAGAGCTGAGATATCGAAACTCAAAAATTCGGCCCGAAAAAAAAACCGACAGTGGTACCCCTTACGTTTTTTTTTTTTGGGCGAAAAATTAAGTTTCTCCAATCTTCCCAAATTCTGATAGAGGGCCATGAGACTTAGACCTGAGTGCAAAAATGGAGGGTTTAGACCCTTCCAGAGCTGAGATATCGAAACTCAAAAATTCGACCCGGAAAAAAAAAAAGACAGTGGTACCCCTTACGTTTTTTTTTTGGGCGAAAAATTAAGTTTCTCCAATCTTCCCAAATTCTGATAGAGGGCCATAAGACTTAGACCTGAGTGCAAAAATGGAGGCTCTAGCCCCTTCCAGAGCTGAGATATCGAAACTCAAAAATTCGGCCCGAAAAAAAAAAACGACAGTGGTACCCCTTACGTTTTTTTTTTGGGCGAAAAATTAAGTTTCTCCAATCTTCCCAAATTCTGATAGAGGGCCATAAGACTTAGACGTGAGTGCAAAAATGGAGGCTCTAGCCCCTTCCAGAGCTGAGATATCGAAACTCAAAAATTCGGCCCGAAAAAAAAACGACAGTGGTACCCCTTACGTTTTTTTTTTTTGGGCGAAAAATTAAGTTTCTCCAATCTTCCCAAATTCTAATAGAGGGCCATGAGACTTAGACCTGAGCGCAAAAATGGAGGCTTTAGACCCTTCCAGAGCTGAGATATCGAAACTCAAAAATTCGACCCGAAAAAAAAACGACAGTGGTACCCCTTACGTTTTTTTTTTTTTGGGCGAAAAATTAAGTTTCTCCAATCTTCCCAAATTCTGATAGAGGGCCATGAGACTTAGACCTGAGTGCAAAAATGGAGGCTCTAGCCCCTTCCAGAGCTGAGATATCGAAACTCAAAAATTCGGCCCGAAAAAAAAACGACAGTGGTACCCCTTACGTTTTTTTTTTGGGCGAAAAATTAAGTTTCTCCAATCTTCCCAAATTCTGATAGAGGGCCATGAGACTTAGACCTGAGTGCAAAAATGGAGGCTCTAGCCCCTTCCAGAGCTGAGATATCGAAACTCAAAAATTCGGCCCGAAAAAAAACCCGACAGTGGTACCCCTTACGTTTTTTTTTTTTGGGCGAAAAATTAAGTTTCTCCAATCTTCCCAAATTCTGATAGAGGGCCATGAGACTTAGACCTGAGTGCAAAAATGGAGGGTTTAGACCCTTCCAGAGCTGAGATATCGAAACTCAAAAATTCGACCCGAAAAAAAAAAAAGACAGTGGTACCCCTTACGTTTTTTTTTTGGGCGAAAAATTAAGTTTCTCCAATCTTCCCAAATTCTGATAGAGGGCCATAAGACTTAGACCTGAGTGCAAAAATGGAGGCTCTAGCCCCTTCCAGAGCTGAGATATCGAAACTCAAAAATTCGGCCCGAAAAAAAAAAACGACAGTGGTACCCCTTACGTTTTTTTTTTGGGCGAAAAATTAAGTTTCTCCAATCTTCCCAAATTCTGATAGAGGGCCATAAGACTTAGACGTGAGTGCAAAAATGGAGGCTCTAGCCCCTTCCAGAGCTGAGATATCGAAACTCAAAAATTCGGCCCGAAAAAAAAACGACAGTGGTACCCCTTACGTTTTTTTTTTTTGGGCGAAAAATTAAGTTTCTCCAATCTTCCCAAATTCTAATAGAGGGCCATGAGACTTAGACCTGAGCGCAAAAATGGAGGCTTTAGACCCTTCCAGAGCTGAGATATCGAAACTCAAAAATTCGACCCGGAAAAAAAAATGACAGTGGTACCCCTTACGTTTTTTTTTGGGCGAAAAATTAAGTTTCTCCAATCTTCCCAAATTCTGATAGAGGGCCATAAGACTTAGACCTGAGTGCAAAAATGGAGGCTCTAGCCCCTTCCAGAGCTGAGATATCGAAACTCAAAAATTCGTCCCGAAAAAAAAACGACAGTGGTACCCCTAACGTTTTTTTTTTGGGGCGAAAAATTAAGTTTCTCCAATCTTCCCAAATTCTGATAGAGGGCCATGAGACTTAGACCTGAGTGCAAAAATGGAGGCTTTAGACCCTTCCAGAGCTGAGATATCGAAACTCAAAAATTCGACCCGGAAAAAAAAACGACAGTGGTACCCCTTACGTTTTTTTTTTGGGGCGAAAAATTAAGTTTCTCCAATCTTCCCAAATTCTGATACAGGGCCATGAGACTTAGACCTGAGTGCAAAAATGGAGGCTCTAGCCCCTTTCAGAGCTGAGATATCGAAACTCAAAAATTCGGCCCGAAAAAAAAAACGACAGTGGTACCCCTTACGGTTTTTTTTGGGGCGAAAAATTAAGTTTCTCCAATCTTCCCAAATTCTGATAGAGGGCCATGAGACTTAGACCTGAGTGCAAAAATGGAGGCTCTAGCCCCTTCCAGAGCTGAGATATCGAAACTCAAAAATTCGGCCCGAAAAAAAAACGACAGTGGTACCCCTTACGTTTTTTTTTTTGGGCGAAAAATTAAGTTTCTCCAATCTTCCCAAATTCTGATAGAGGGCCATGAGACTTAGACCTGAGTGCAAAAATGGAGGCTCTAGCCCCTTCCAGAGCTGAGATATCGAAACTCAAAAATTCGGCCCGAAAAAAAAACGACAGTGGTACCCCTTACGTTTTTTTTGGGCGAAAAATTAAGTTTCTCCAATCTTCCCAAATTCTGATAGAGGGCCATGAGACTTAGACCTGAGTGCAAAAATGAAGGCTCTAGCCCCTTCCAGAGCTGAGATATCGAAACTCAAAAATTCGGCCCGAAAAAAAAAACGACAGTGGTACCCCTTACGTTTTTTTTTTTTTGGCGAAAAATTAAGTTTCTCCAATCTTCCCAAATTCTGATAGAGGGCCATGAGACTTAGACCTGAGTGCAAAAATGGAGGCTCTAGCCCCTTCCAGAGCTGAGATATCAAAACTCAAAAATTCGGCCTGAAAAAAAAACGACAGTGGTACCCCTTACGTTTTTTTTTTGGGCGAAAAATTAAGTTTCTCCAATCTTCCCAAATTCTGATAGAGGGCCATGAGACTTAGACCTGAGTGCAAAAATGGAGGCTCTAGCCCCTTCCAGAGCTGAGATATCGAAACTCAAAAATTCGGCCCGAAAAAAAAACGACAGTGGTACCCCTTACGTTTTTTTTTGGGCGAAAAATTAAGTTTCTCCAATCTTCCCAAATTCTGATAGAGGGCCATGAGACTTAGACCTGAGTGCAAAAATGGAGGCTCTAGCCCCTTCCAGAGCTGAGATATCGAAACTCAAAAATTCGGCCCGAAAAAAAAAACGACAGTGGTACCCCTTACGTTTTTTTTTTTGGGCGAAAAATTAAGTTTCTCCAATCTTCCCAAATTCTGATAGAGGGCCATGAGACTTAGACCTGAGTGCAAAAATGGAGGCTCTAGCCCCTTCCAGAGCTGAGATATCGAAACTCAAAAATTCGGCCCGAAAAAAAAACGACAGTGGTACCCCTTACGTTTTTTTTTGGGCGAAAAATTAAGTTTCTCCAATCTTCCCAAATTGTGATAGAGGGCCATGAGACTTAGACCTGAGTGCAAAAATGGAGGCTCTAGCCCCTTCCAGAGCTGAGATATCGAAACTCAAAAATTCGGCCCGAAAAAAAAAAAAAACGACAGTGGTACCCCTTACGGTTTTTTTTTGGGCGAAAAATTAAGTTTCTCCAATCTTCCCAAATTCTGATAGAGGGCCATGAGACTTAGACCTGAGTGCAAAAATGGAGGCTCTAGCCCCTTCCAGAGCTGAGATATCAAAACTCAAAAATTCGGCCCGAAAAAAAAACGACAGTGGTACCCCTTCCCTTTTTTTTTTGGGCGAAAAATTAAGTTTCTCCAATCTTCCCAAATTCTAAAAGAGGGCCATGAGACTTAGACCTGAGTGCAAAAATGGAGGCTCTAGCCCCTTCCAGAGCTGAGATATCGAAACTCAAAAATTCGGCCCGAAAAAAAAAAACCGACAGTGGTACCCCTTACGTTTTTTTTTTTGGGCGAAAAATTAAGTTTCTCCAATCTTCCCAAATTCTGATAGAGGGCCATGAGACTTAGACCTGAGTGCAAAAATTGAGGGTTTAGACCCTTCCAGAGCTGAGATATCGAAACTCAAAAATTCGGCCCGAAAAAAAAAACGACAGTGGTACCCCTTACGTTTTTTTTTTGGGCGAAAAATTAAGTTTCTCCAATCTTCCCAAATTCTGATAGAGGGCCATGAGACTTAGACCTGAGTGCAAAAATGGAGGCTCTAGCCCCTTTCAGAGCTGAGATATCGAAACTCAAAAATTCGGCCCGAAAAAAAAAACGACAGTGGTACCCCTTACGGTTTTTTTTTGGGCGAAAAATTAAGTTTCTCCAATCTTCCCAAATTCTGATAGAGGGCCATGAGACTTAGACCTGAGTGCAAAAATGGAGGCTCTAGCCCCTTCCAGAGCTGAGATATCGAAACTCAAAAATTCGGCCCGAAAAAAAAAACGACAGTGGTACCCCTTACGTTTTTTTTTTGGGCGAAAAATTAAGTTTCTCCAATCTTCCCAAATTCTGATAGAGGGCCATGAGACTTAGACCTGAGTGCAAAAATGGAGGCTCTAGCCCCTTCCAGAGCTGAGATATCGAAACTCAAAAATTCGGCCCGAAAAAAAAACGACAGTGGTACCCCTTACGGTTTTTTTTTGGGCGAAAAATTAAGTTTCTCCAATCTTCCCAAATTCTGATAGAGGGCCATGAGACTTAGACCTGAGTGCAAAAATTGAGGCTCTAGCCCCTTTCAGAGCTGAGATATCGAAACTCAAAAATTCGGCCCGAAAAAAAAACGACAGTGGTACCCCTTACGGTTTTTTTTTGGGCGAAAAATTAAGTTTCTCCAATCTTCCCAAATTCTGATAGAGGGCCATGAGACTTAGACCTGAGTGCAAAAATGGAGGCTCTAGCCCCTTCCAGAGCTGAGATATCGAAACTCAAAAATTCGGCCCGAAAAAAAAACGACAGTGGTACCCCTTACGTTTTTTTTTTTTGGGCGAAAAATTAAGTTTCTCCAATCTTCCCAAATTCTGATAGAGGGCCATGAGACTTAGACCTGAGTGCAAAAATGGAGGCTCTAGCCCCTTCCAGAGCTGAGATATCGAAACTCAAAAATTCGGCCCGAAAAAAAAACGACAGTGGTACCCCTTACGTTTTTTTTTTGGGCGAAAAATTAAGTTTCTCCAATCTTCCCAAATTCTGATAGAGGGCCATGAGACTTAGACCTGAGTGCAAAAATGGAGGCTCTAGCCCCTTCCAGAGCTGAGATATCGAAACTCAAAAATTCGGCCCGAAAAAAAAAACGACAGTGGTACCCCTTACGTTTTTTTTTTGGGCGAAAAATTAAGTTTCTCCAATCTTCCCAAATTCTGATAGAGGGCCATGAGACTTAGACCTGAGTGCAAAAATGAAGGCTCTAGCCCCTTCCAGAGCTGAGATATCGAAACTCAAAAATTCGGCCCGAAAAAAAAAACGACAGTGGTACCCCTTACGTTTTTTTTTTTTTGGCGAAAAATTAAGTTTCTCCAATCTTCCCAAATTCTGATAGAGGGCCATGAGACTTAGACCTGAGTGCAAAAATGGAGGCTCTAGCCCCTTCCAGAGCTGAGATATCAAAACTCAAAAATTCGGCCCGAAAAAAAAAACGACAGTGGTACCCCTTACGTTTTTTTTTTGGGCGAAAAATTAAGTTTCTCCAATCTTCCCAAATTCTGATAGAGGGCCATGAGACTTAGACCTGAGTGCAAAAATGGAGGCTCTAGCCCCTTCCAGAGCTGAGATATCGAAACTCAAAAATTCGGCCCGAAAAAAAAACGACAGTGGTACCCCTTACGTTTTTTTTTGGGCGAAAAATTAAGTTTCTCCAATCTTCCCAAATTCTGATAGAGGGCCATGAGACTTAGACCTGAGTGCAAAAATGGAGGCTCTAGCCCCTTCCAGAGCTGAGATATCGAAACTCAAAAATTCGGCCCGAAAAAAAAAAAACGACAGTGGTACCCCTTACGTTTTTTTTTTGGGCGAAAAATTAAGTTTCTCCAATCTTCCCAAATTCTGATAGAGGGCCATGAGACTTAGACCTGAGTGCAAAAATGGAGGCTCTAGCCCCTTCCAGAGCTGAGATATCGAAACTCAAAAATTCGGCCCCGAAAAAAAAAAACGACAGTGGTACCCCTTACGTTTTTTTTTTGGGCGAAAAATTAAGTTTCTCCAATCTTCCCAAATTCTGATAGAGGGCCATAAGACTTAGACCTGAGTGCAAAAATGGAGGCTCTAGCCCCTTCCAGAGTTGAGATATCGAAACTCAAAAATTCGGCCCGAAAAAAAAAACGACAGTGGTACCCCTTTATTTTTTTTTTTTTGGGCGAAAAATTAAGTTTCTCCAATCTTCCCAAATTCTGATAGAGGGCCATAAGACTTAGACGTGAGTGCAAAAATGGAGGCTCTAGCCCCTTCCAGAGCTGAGATATCGAAACTCAAAAATTCGGCCCGAAAAAAAAACGACAGTGGTACCCCTTACGTTTTTTTTTTTTGGGCGAAAAATTAAGTTTCTCCAATCTTCCCAAATTCTGATAGAGGGCCATGAGACTTAGACCTGAGTGCAAAAATGGAGGCTCTAGCCCCTTCCAGAGCTGAGATATCGAAACTCAAAAATTCGGCCCGAAAAAAAAACGACAGTGGTACCCCTTACGTTTTTTTTTGGGCGAAAAATTAAGTTTCTCCAATCTTCCCAAATTGTGATAGCGGGCCATGAGACTTAGACCTGAGTGCGAAAATGGAGGCTCTAGCCCCTTCCAGAGCTGAGATATCGAAACTCAAAAATTCGGCCCGAAAAAAAAAAACGACAGTGGTACCCCTTACGTTTTTTTTTTGGGCGAAAAATTAAGTTTCTCCAATCTTCCCAAATTCTGATAGAGGGCCATGAGACTTAGACCTGAGTGCAAAAATGGAGGCTCTAGCCCCTTCCAGAGCTGAGATATCGAAACTCAAAAATTCGGCCCGAAAAAAAAAAACGACAGTGGTACCCCTTACGGTTTTTTTTTTGGGCGAAAAATTAAGTTTCTCCAATCTTCCCAAATTCTGATAGAGGGCCATGAGACTTAGACCTAAGTGCAAAAATGGAGGCTCTAGCCCCTTCCAGAGCTGAGATATCAAAACTCAAAAATTCGGCCCGAAAAAAAAACGACAGTGGTACCCCTTCCCTTTTTTTTTTGGGCGAAAAATTAAGTTTCTCCAATCTTTCCAAATTCTAAAAGAGGGCCATGAGACTTAGACCTGAGTGCAAAAATGGAGGCTCTAGCCCCTTCCAGAGCTGAGATATCGAAACTCAAAAATTCGGCCCGAAAAAAAAACCGACAGTGGTACCCCTTACGTTTTTTTTTTTTTGGGCGAAAAATTAAGTTTCTCCAATCTTCCCAAATTCTGATAGAGGGCCATGAGACTTAGACCTGAGTGCAAAAATGGAGGGTTTAGACCCTTCCAGAGCTGAGATATCGAAACTCAAAAATTCGACCCGGAAAAAAAAAAAGACAGTGGTACCCCTTACGTTTTTTTTTTGGGCGAAAAATTAAGTTTCTCCAATCTTCCCAAATTCTGATAGAGGGCCATAAGACTTAGACCTGAGTGCAAAAATGGAGGCTCTAGCCCCTTCCAGAGCTGAGATATCGAAACTCAAAAATTCGGCCAGAAAAAAAAAACGACAGTGGTACCCCTTACGTTTTTTTTTTTGGGCGAAAAATTAAGTTTCTCCAATCTTCCCAAATTCTGATAGAGGGCCATGAGACTTAGACCTGAGCGCAAAAATGGAGGCTCTAGCCCCTTCCAGAGCTGAGATATCGAAACTCAAAAATTCGGCCCGAAAAAAAAAACGACAGTGGTACCCCTTACGTTTTTTTTTTGGGCGAAAAATTAAGTTTCTCCAATCTTCCCAAATTCTGATAGAGGGCCATGAGACTTAGACCTGAGTGCAAAAATGGAGGCTCTAGCCCCTTTCAGAGCTGAGATATCGAAACTCAAAAATTCGGCCCGGAAAAAAAAAACGACAGTGGTACCCGTTTCGTTTTTGTTTTTTTTTTGGGCGAAAAATTAAGTTTCTCCAATCTTCTCAAAACTCTGGATTCTGATAGAGGGCCATGAGACTTAGACCTGAGTGCAAAAATGGAGGCTCTAGCCCCTTCCAGAGCTGAGATATCAAAACTCAAAAATTCGGCCCGAAAAAAAAACGACAGTGGTACCCCTTCCCTTTTTTTTTTTGGGCGAAAAATTAAGTTTCTCCAATCTTCCCAAATTCTAAAAGAGGGCCATGAGACTTAGACCTGAGTGCAAAAATGGAGGCTCTAGCCCCTTCCAGAGCTGAGATATCGAAACTCAAAAATTCGGCCCGAAAAAAAAACCGACAGTGGTACCCCTTACGTTTTTTTTTTTTTGGGCGAAAAATTAAGTTTCTCCAATCTTCCCAAATTCTGATAGAGGGCCATGAGACTTAGACCTGAGTGCAAAAATGGAGGGTTTAGACCCTTCCAGAGCTGAGATATCGAAACTCAAAAATTCGACCCGGAAAAAAAAAAAGACAGTGGTACCCCTTACGTTTTTTTTTTGGGCGAAAAATTAAGTTTCTCCAATCTTCCCAAATTCTGATAGAGGGCCATAAGACTTAGACCTGAGTGCAAAAATGGAGGCTCTAGCCCCTTCCAGAGCTGAGATATCGAAACTCAAAAATTCGGCCAGAAAAAAAAAACGACAGTGGTACCCCTTACGTTTTTTTTTTTGGGCGAAAAATTAAGTTTCTCCAATCTTCCCAAATTCTGATAGAGGGCCATGAGACTTAGACCTGAGCGCAAAAATGGAGGCTCTAGCCCCTTCCAGAGCTGAGATATCGAAACTCAAAAATTCGGCCCGAAAAAAAAAACGACAGTGGTACCCCTTACGTTTTTTTTTTGGGCGAAAAATTAAGTTTCTCCAATCTTCCCAAATTCTGATAGAGGGCCATGAGACTTAGACCTGAGTGCAAAAATGGAGGGTTTAGACCCTTCCAGAGCTGAGATATCGAAACTCAAAAATTCGACCCGGAAAAAAAAAAAGACAGTGGTACCCCTTACGTTTTTTTTTTGGGCGAAAAATTAAGTTTCTCCAATCTTCCCAAATTCTGATAGAGGGCCATAAGACTTAGACCTGAGTGCAAAAATGGAGGCTCTAGCCCCTTCCAGAGCTGAGATATCGAAACTCAAAAATTCGGCCAGAAAAAAAAAACGACAGTGGTACCCCTTACGTTTTTTTTTTTGGGCGAAAAATTAAGTTTCTCCAATCTTCCCAAATTCTGATAGAGGGCCATGAGACTTAGACCTGAGTGCAAAAATGGAGGCTCTAGACCCTTCCAGAGCTGAGATATCGAAACTCAAAAATTCGACCTGGAAAAAAAAAACGACAGTGGTACCCCTTTCGGTTTTTTTTTTTTGGGCGAAAAATTAAGTTTCTCCAATTTTCTCAAAACTCTGGATTCTGATAGAGGGCCATGAGACTTAAACCTGAGGGCAAAAATGGAGGCTCTAAACCCTTCCAGAACTGAGATATCGAAACTCAAAAATTCGACCCGAAAAAAAAAAAACGACAGTGGTACCCCTTTCGTTTTTTTTTTTTTTTTGGGCGAAAAATTAAGTTTCTCCAATCTTCTCAAAACTCTGGATTCTGATAGAGGGCCATGAGACTTAAACCTGAGTGCAAAAATGGAGGCTCTAGACCCTTCCAGAGCTGAGATATCGAAACTCAAAAATTCGACCCGGAAAAAAAAACGACAGTGGTACCCCTTTCGTTTTTTTGTTTGTTTTTTTTTTTGGGCGAAAAATTAAGTTTCTCAATTCTTCTCAAAACTCTGGATTCTGATAGAGGGCCATGAGACTTAAACCTGAGTGCAAAAATGGAGGTTCTAGCCCCTTCCAGAGCTGAGATATCGAAACTCAAAAATTCGGCCCGAAAAAAAAACGACAGTGGTACCCCTTACGTTTTTTTTTTGGGCGAAAAATTAAGTTTCTCCAATCTTCCCAAATTCTGATAGAGGGCCATAAGACTTAGACCTGAGTGCAAAAATGGAGGCTCTAGCCCCTTCCAGAGCTGAGATATCGAAACTCAAAAATTCGGCCCGAAAAAAAAAACGACAGTTGTACCCCTTACGTTTTTTTTTTGGGCGAAAAATTAAGTTTCTCCAATCTTCCCAAATTCTGATAGAGGGCCATGAGACTTAGACCTGAGTGCAAAAATGGAGGCTCTAGCCCCTTCCAGAGCTGAGATATCGAAACTCAAAAATTCGGCCCGAAAAAAAAAACGACAGTGGTACCCCTTACGTTTTTTTTTTTGGGTGAAAAATTAAGTTTCTCCAATCTTCCCAAATTCTGATAGAGGGCCATGAGACTTAGACCTGAGTGCAAAAATGGAGGCTCTAGCCCCTTCCAGAGCTGAGATATCGAAACTCAAAAATTCGGCCCGAAAAAAAAAACGACAGTGGTACCCCTTACGTTTTTTTTTGGGCGAAAAATTAAGTTTCTCCAATCTTCCCAAATTCTGATAGAGGGCCATGAGACTTAGACCTGAGTGCAAAAATGGAGGCTCTAGCCCCTTTCAGAGCTGAGATATCGAAACTCAAAAATTCGGCCCGAAAAAAAAAACGACAGTGGTACCCCTTACGGTTTTTTTTTTGGGCGAAAAATTAAGTTTCTCCAATCTTCCCAAATTCTGATAGAGGGCCATGAGACTTAGACCTGAGTGCAAAAATGGAGGCTCTAGCCCCTTCCAGAGCTGAGATATCGAAACTCAAAAATTCGGCCCGAAAAAAAAACGACAGTGGTACCCCTTACGTTTTTTTTTTGGGCGAAAAATTACGTTTCTCCAATCTTCCCAAATTCTGATAGAGGGCCATGAGACTTAGACCTGAGTGCAAAAATGGAGGCTCTAGCCCCTTCCAGAGCTGAGATATCGAAACTCAAAAATTCGGCCCGAAAAAAAAACGACAGTGGTACCCCTTACGTTTTTTTTTTGGGCGAAAAATTAAGTTTCTCCAATCTTCCCAAATTCTGATAGAGGGCCATGAGACTTAGACCTGAGTGCAAAAATGGAGGCTCTAGCCCCTTCCAGAGCTGAGATATCGAAACTCAAAAATTCGGCCCGAAAAAAAAAATGACAGTGGTACCCCTTACGTTTTTTTTTGGGCGAAAAATTAAGTTTCTCCAATCTTCCCAAATTCTGATAGAGGGCCATGAGACTTAGACCTGAGTGCAAAAATGAAGGCTCTAGCCCCTTCCAGAGCTGAGATATCGAAACTCAAAAATTCGGCCCGAAAAAAAAAACGACAGTGGTACCCCTTACGTTTTTTTTTTTTGGCGAAAAATTAAGTATCTCCAATCTTCCCAAATTCTGATAGAGGGCCATGAGACTTAGACCTGAGTGCAAAAATGGAGGCTCTAGCCCCTTCCAGAGCTGAGATATCAAAACTCAAAAATTCGGCCCGAAAAAAAAACGACAGTGGTACCCCTTACGTTTTTTTTTTGGGCGAAAAATTAAGTTTCTCCAATCTTCCCAAATTCTGATAGAGGGCCATGAGACTTAGACCTGAGTGCAAAAATGGAGGCTCTAGCCCCTTCCAGAGCTGAGATATCGAAACTCAAAAATTCGGCCCGAAAAAAAAACGACAGTGGTACCCCTTACGTTTTTTTTTGGGCGAAAAATTAAGTTTCTCCAATCTTCCCAAATTCTGATAGAGGGCCATGAGACTTAGACCTGAGTGCAAAAATGGAGGCTCTAGCCCCTTCCAGAGCTGAGATATCGAAACTCAAAAATTCGGCCCGAAAAAAAAAAAACGACAGTGGTACCCCTTACGTTTTTTTTTTGGGCGAAAAATTAAGTTTCTCCAATCTTCCCAAATTCTGATAGAGGGCCATGAGACTTAGACCTGAGTGCAAAAATGGAGGCTCTAGCCCCTTCCAGAGCTGAGATATCGAAACTCAAAAATTCGGCCCCGAAAAAAAAAAACGACAGTGGAACCCCTTACGTTTTTTTTTTGGGCGAAAAATTAAGTTTCTCCAATCTTCCCAAATTCTGATAGAGGGCCATGAGACTTAGACCTGAGTGCAAAAATGGAGGCTCTAGCCACTTCCAGAGCTGAGATATCAAAACTCAAAAATTCGGCCCGAAAAAAAAACGACAGTGGTACCCCTTACGTTTTTTTTTTTGGGCGAAAAATTAAGTTTCTCCAATCTTCCCACATTCTGATAGAGGGCCATGAGACTTAGACCTGAGTGCAAAAATGGAGGCTCTAGCCCCTTCCAGGGCTGAGATATCGAAACTCAAAAATTCGGCCCGAAAAAAAAACGACAGTGGTACCCCTTACGTTTTTTTTTTTTGGGCGAAAAATTAAGTTTCTCCAATCTTCCCAAATTCTGATAGAGGGCCATGAGACTTAGACCTGAGTGCAAAAATGGAGGCTTTAGACCCTTCCAGAGCTGAGATATCGAAACTCAAAAATTCGACCCGGAAAAAAAAAACGACAGTGGTACCCCTTACGTTTTTTTTTTGGGCGAAAAATTAAGTTTCTCCAATCTTCCCAAATTCTGATAGAGGGCCATAAGACTTAGACCTGAGTGCAAAAATGGAGGCTCTAGCCCCTTCCAGAGCTGAGATATCGAAACTCAAAAATTCGGCCCGAAAAAAAAAAACGACAGTGGTACCCCTTACGTTTTTTTTTTGGGCGAAAAATTAAGTTTCTCCAATCTTCCCAAATTCTGATAGAGGGCCATAAGACTTAGACGTGAGTGCAAAAATGGAGGCTCTAGCCCCTTCCAGAGCTGAGATATCAAAACTCAAAAATTCGGCCCGAAAAAAAAAAAACGACAGTGGTACCCCTTACGTTTTTTTTTTTGGGCGAAAAATTAAGTTTCTCCAATCTTCCCAAATTCTGATAGAGGGCCATGAGACTTAGACCTGAGTGCAAAAATGGAGGCTCTAGCCCCTTCCAGAGCTGAGATATCGAAACTCAAAAATTCGGCCCGAAAAAAAAACGACAGTGGTACCCCTTACGTTTTTTTTTGGGCGAAAAATTAAGTTTCTCCAATCTTCCCAAATTCTGATAGAGGGCCATGAGACTTAGACCTGAGTGCAAAAATGGAGGCTCTAGCCCCTTCCAGAGCTGAGATATCGAAACTCAAAAATTCGGCCCGAAAAAAAAAAAACGACAGTGGTACCCCTTACGTTTTTTTTTTGGGCGAAAAATTAAGTTTCTCCAATCTTCCCAAATTCTGATAGAGGGCCATGAGACTTAGACCTGAGTGCAAAAATGGAGGCTCTAGCCCCTTCCAGAGCTGAGATATCGAAACTCAAAAATTCGGCCCGAAAAAAAAAACGACAGTGGTACCCCTTACGTTTTTTTTTTGGGCGAAAAATTAAGTTTCTCCAATCTTCCCAAATTCTGATAGAGGGCCATGAGACTTAGACCTGAGTGCAAAAATGGAGGCTCTAGCCCCTTCCAGAGCTGAGATATCAAAACTCAAAAATTCGGCCCGAAAAAAAAACGACAGTGGTACCCCTTCCCTTTTTTTTTTTGGGCGAAAAATTAAGTTTCTCCAATCTTCCCAAATTCTAAAAGAGGGCCATGAGACTTAGACCTGAGTGCAAAAATGGAGGCTCTAGCCCCTTCCAGAGCTGAGATATCGAAACTCAAAAATTCGGCCCGAAAAAAAAACCGACAGTGGTACCCCTTACGTTTTTTTTTTTGGGCGAAAAATTAAGTTTCTCCAATCTTCCCAAATTCTGATAGAGGGCCATGAGACTTAGACCTGAGTGCAAAAATGGAGGGTTTAGACCCTTCCAGAGCTGAGATATCGAAACTCAAAAATTCGACCCGGAAAAAAAAAAAGACAGTGGTACCCCTTACGTTTTTTTTTTGGGCGAAAAATTAAGTTTCTCCAATCTTCCCAAATTCTGATAGAGGGCCATAAGACTTAGACCTGAGTGCAAAAATGGAGGCTCTAGCCCCTTCCAGAGCTGAGATATCGAAACTCAAAAATTCGGCCCGAAAAAAAAAAACGACAGTGGTACCCCTTACGTTTTTTTTTTGGGCGAAAAATTAAGTTTCTCCAATCTTCCCAAATTCTGATAGAGGGCCATAAGACTTAGACGTGAGTGCAAAAATGGAGGCTCTAGCCCCTTCCAGAGCTGAGATATCGAAACTCAAAAATTCGGCCCGAAAAAAAAACGACAGTGGTACCCATTACGTTTTTTTTTTTGGGCGAAAAATTAAGTTTCTCCAATCTTCCCAAATTCTAATAGAGGGCCATGAGACTTAGACCTGAGCGCAAAAATGGAGGCTTTAGACCCTTCCAGAGCTGAGATATCGAAACTCAAAAATTCGACCCGGAAAAAAAAATGACAGTGGTATCCAGAGCTGAGATATCGAAACTCAAAAATTCGGCCCGAAAAAAAAAACGACAGTGGTACCCCTAACGTTTTTTTTTTTGGGCGAAAAATTACGTTTCTCCAATCTTCCCAAATTCTGATACAGGGCCATGAGACTTAGACCTGAGTGCAAAAATGGAGGCTCTAGCCCCTTCCAGAGCTGAGATATCGAAACTCAAAAATTCGGCCCGAAAAAAAACCGACAGTGGTACCCCTATTACGTTTTTTTTTTAGGCGAAAAATTAAGTTTCTCCAATCTTCCAAAATTCTGATAGAGGGCCATGAGACTTAGACCTGAGTGCAAAAATGGAGGCTCTAGGCCCTTCCAGAGCTGAGATATCGAAACTCAAAAATTCGACCCGGAAATAAAAAACGACAGTGGTACCCCTTTCGTTTTTTTTTTTCGGGCGAAAAATTAAGTTTCTCCAATCTTCTCAAAACTCTGTTTTCTGATAGAGGACTATGAGACTTAAACCTGAGTGCAAAAATGGAGGCTTTAGACCCTTCCAGAGCTGAGATATCGAAACTCAAAAATTCGACCCGGAAAAAAAAACGACAGTGGTACCCCTTTCGTTTTTTTTTTGTTTTTTTTTTTGGGGCGAAAAATTAAGTTTCTCAATTCTTCTCAAAACTCTGGATTCTGATAGAGGGCCATGAGACTTAAACCTGAGTGCAAAAATGGAGGCTCTAGACCCTTCCAGTGCTGAGATATCGAAACTCAAAAATTCGACCGGGAAAAAAAAACCGACAGTGGTACCCCTTACGTTTTTTTTTTTGGGGGAAAATTAAGTTTCTCCAATCTTCCCAAATTCTGATAGAGGGCCATGAGACTTAGACCTGAGTGCAAAAATGGAGGCTCTAGCCCCTTCCAGAGCTGAGATATCGAAACTCAAAAATTCGGCCCGAAAAAAAAAAAACGACAGTGGTACCCCTTACGTTTTTTTTTTTTGGGCGAAAAATTAAGTTTCTCCAATCTTCCCAAATTCTGATAGAGGGCCATGAGACTTAGACCTGAGTGCAAAAATGGAGGCTCTAGCCCCTTCCAGAGCTGAGATATCAAAACTCAAAAATTCGGCCCGAAAAAAAAACGACAGTGGTACCCCTTCCCTTTTTTTTTGGGCGAAAAATTAAGTTTCTCCAATCTTCCCAAATTCTGATAGAGGGCCATGAGACTTAGACCTGAGTGCAAAAATGGAGGCTCTAGCCCCTTCCAGAGCTGAGATATCGAAACTCAAAAATTCGGCCCGAAAAAAAATCGACAGTGGTACCCCTTACGTTTTTTTCTTTGGGCGAAAAATTAAGTTTCTCCAATCTTCCCACATTCTGATAGAGGGCCATGAGACTTAGACCTGAGTGCAAAAATGGAGGCTCTAGCCCCTTCCAGAGCTGAGATATCGAAACTCAAAAATTCGGCCCGAAAAAAAACCGACAGTGGTACCCCTTACATTTTTTTTTTTTTTGGGCGAAAAATTAAGTTTCTCCAATCTTCCCAAATTCTGATAGAGGGCCATGAGACTTAGACCTGAGTGCAAAAATGGAGGCTTTAGACCCTTCCAGAGCTGAGATATCGAAACTCAAAAATTCGACCCGGAAAAAAAAACGACAGTGGTACCCCTTACGTTTTTTTTTTGGGGCGAAAAATTAAGTTTCTCCAATCTTCCCAAATTCTGATAGAGGGCCATAAGACTTAGACCTGAGTGCAAAAATGGAGGCTCTAGCCCCTTCCAGAGCTGAGATATCGAAACTCAAAAATTCGGCCCGAAAAAAAAAACGGCAGTGGTACCCCTTACGTTTTTTTTTTGGGCGAAAAATTAAGTTTCTCCAATCTTCCCAAATTCTGATAGAGGGCCACAAGACTTAGACGTGAGTGCAAAAATGGAGGCTCTAGCCCCTTCCAGAGCTGAGATATCAAAACTCAAAAATTCGGCCCGAAAAAAAAAACGACAGTGGTACCCCTTACGTTTTTTTTTTTGGGCGAAAAATTAAGTTTCTCCAATCTTCCCAAATTCTGATAGAGGGCCATGAGACTTAGACCTGAGTGCAAAAATGGAGGCTCTAGCCCCTTCCAGAGCTGAGATATCGAAACTCAAAAATTCGGCCCGAAAAAAAATCGACAGTGGTACCCCTTACGGTTTTTTTTTGGGCGAAAAATTAAGTTTCTCCAATCTTCCCACATTCTGATAGAGGGCCATGAGACTTAGACCTGAGTGCAAAAATGGAGGCTCTAGCCCCTTCCAGAGCTGAGATATCAAAACTCAAAAATTCGGCCCGAAAAAAAAACGACAGTGGTACCCCTTACGTTTTTTTTTTTGGGCGAAAAATTAAGTTTCTCCAATTTTCCCAAATTCTGATAGAGGGCCATGCGACTTAGACCTGAGTGCAAAAATGGAGGCTCTAGCCCCTTCCAGAGCTGAGATATCGAAACTCAAAAATTCGGCCCGAAAAAAAAAACGACATTGGTACCCCTAACGTTTTTTTTTGGGGCGAAAAATTAAGTTTCTCCAATCTTCCCAAATTCTGATACAGGGCCATGAGACTTAGACCTGAGTGCAAAAATGGAGGCTCTAGCCCCTTCCAGAGCTGAGATATCGAAACTCAAAAATTCGTCCCGAAAAAAAAACGACAGTGGTACCCCTAACGTTTTTTTTTTTGGGCGAAAAATTACGTTTCTCCAATCTTCCCAAATTCTGATACAGGGCCATGAGACTTAGACCTGAGTGCAAAAATGGAGGCTCTAGCCCCTTCCAGAGCTGAGATATCGAAACTCAAAAATTCGGCCCGAAAAAAAAACGACAGTGGTACCCCTTACGTTTTTTTTTTGGGGGCGAAAAATTAAGTTTCTCCAATCTTCCCAAATTCTGATAGAGGGCCATGAGACTTAGACCTGAGTGCAAAAATGGAGGCTCTAGCCCCTTCCAGAGCTGAGATATCGAAACTCAAAAATTCGGCCTGAAAAAAAAACGACAGTGGTACCCCTTACGGTTTTTTTTTTAGGCGAAAAATTAAGTTTCTCAAATCTTCCAAAATTCTGATAGAGGGCCATGAGACTTAGACCTGAGTGCAAAAATGGAGGCTCTAGGCCCTTCCAGAGCTGAGATATCGAAACTCAAAAATTCGACCCGGAAATAAAAAACGACAGTGGTACCCCTTTCGGTTTTTTTTTTTCGGGCGAAAAATTAAGTTTCTCCAATCTTCCCAAATTCTGATAGAGGGCCATGAGACTTAGACCTGAGTGCAAAAATGGAGGCTTTAGACCCTTCCAGAGCTGAGATATCGAAACTCAAAAATTCGACCCGGAAAAAAAAACGACAGTGGTACCCCTTACGTTTTTTTTTTGGGCGAAAAATTAAGTTTCTCCAATCTTCCCAAATTCTGATAGAGGGCCATAAGACTTAGACCTGAGTGCAAAAATGGAGGCTCTAGCCCCTTCCAGAGCTGAGATATCGAAACTCAAAAATTCGGCCCGAAAAAAAAAACGACAGTGGTACCCCTTACGTTTTTTTTTTGGGCGAAAAATTAAGTTTCTCCAATCTTCCCAAATTCTGATAGAGGGCCACAAGACTTAGACGTGAGTGCAAAAATGGAGGCTCTAGCCCCTTCCAGAGCTGAGATATCAAAACTCAAAAATTCGGCCCGAAAAAAAAAACGACAGTGGTACCCCTTACGTTTTTTTTTTTTGGGCGAAAAATTAAGTTTCTCCAATCTTCCCAAATTCTGATAGAGGGCCATGAGACTTAGACCTGAGTGCAAAAATGGAGGCTCTAGCCCCTTCCAGAGCTGAGATATCGAAACTCAAAAATTCGGCCCGAAAAAAAATCGACAGTGGTACCCCTTACATTTTTTTTTTTTTGGGCGAAAAATTAAGTTTCTCCAATCTTCCCAAATTCTGATAGAGGGCCATGAGACTTAGACCTGAGTGCAAAAATGGAGGCTTTAGACCCTTCCAGAGCTGAGATATCGAAACTCAAAAATTCGACCCGGAAAAAAAAAACGACAGTGGTACCCCTTACGTTTTTTTTTTGGGCGAAAAATTAAGTTTCTCCAATCTTCCCAAATTCTGATAGAGGGCCATAAGACTTAGACCTGAGTGCAAAAATGGAGGCTCTAGCCCCTTCCAGAGCAGAGATATCGAAACTCAAAAATTCGGCCCGAAAAAAAAAACGACAGTGGTACCCCTTACGTTTTTTTTTTGGGCGAAAAATTAAGTTTCTCCAATCTTCCCAAATTCTGATAGAGGGCCATGAGACTTAGACCTGAGTGCAAAAATGGAGGCTCTAGCCCCTTTCAGAGCTGAGATATCGAAACTCAAAAATTCGGCCCGAAAAAAAAACGACAGTGGTACCCCTTACGTTTTTTTTTGGGCGAAAAATTAAGTTTCTCCAATCTTCCCAAATTCTGATAGAGGGCCATGAGACTTAGACCTGAGTGCAAAAATGGAGGCTCTAGCCCCTTCCAGAGCTGAGATATCGAAACTCAAAAATTCGGCCCGAAAAAAAAAACGACAGTGGTACCCCTTACGTTTTTTTTTTGGGCGAAAAATTAAGTTTCTCCAATCTTCCCAAATTCTGATAGAGGGCCATGAGACTTAGACCTGAGTGCAAAAATGGAGGCTCTAGCCCCTTCCAGAGCTGAGATATCGAAACTCAAAAATTCGGCCCGAAAAAAAAACGACAGTGGTACCCCTTACGGTTTTTTTTTTGGGCGAAAAATTAAGTTTCTCCAATCTTCCCAAATTCTGATAGAGGGCCATGAGACTTAGACCTGAGTGCAAAAATGGAGGCTCTAGCCCCTTTCAGAGCTGAGATATCGAAACTCAAAAATTCGGCCCGAAAAAAAAACGACAGTGGTACCCCTTACGTTTTTTTTTGGGCGAAAAATTAAGTTTCTCCAATCTTCCCAAATTCTGATAGAGGGCCATGAGACTTAGACCTGAGTGCAAAAATGGAGGCTCTAGCCCCATCCAGAGCTGAGATATCGAAACTCAAAAATTCGGCCCGAAAAAAAAAACGACAGTGGTACCCCTTACGTTTTTTTTTTGGGCGAAAAATTAAGTTTCTCCAATCTTCCCAAATTCTGATAGAGGGCCATGAGACTTAGACCTGAGTGCAAAAATGGAGGCTCTAGCCCCTTTCAGAGCTGAGATATCGAAACTCAAAAATTCGGCCCGAAAAAAAAACGACAGTGGTACCCCTTACGGTTTTTTTTTGGGCGAAAAATTAAGTTTCTCCAATCTTCCCAAATTCTGATAGAGGGCCATGAGACTTAGACCTGAGTGCAAAAATGGAGGCTCTAGCCCCTTCCAGAGCTGAGATATCGAAACTCAAAAATTCGGCCCGAAAAAAAAACGACAGTGGTACCCCTTACGTTTTTTTTTTTGGGCGAAAAATTAAGTTTCTCCAATCTTCCCAAATTCTGATAGAGGGCCATGAGACTTAGACCTGAGTGCAAAAATGGAGGCTCTAGCCCCTTCCAGAGCTGAGATATCGAAACTCAAAAATTCGGCCCGAAAAAAAACCGACAGTGGTACCCCTTACGTTTTTTTTGGGCGAAAAATTAAGTTTCTCCAATCTTCCCAAATTCTGATAGAGGGCCATGAGACTTAGACCTGAGTGCAAAAATGGAGGCTCTAGCCCCTTCCAGAGCTGAGATATCGAAACTCAAAAATTCGGCCCGAAAAAAAAACGACAGTGGTACCCCTTACGTTTTTTTTTGGGCGAAAAATTAAGTTTCTCCAATCTTCCCAAATTCTGATAGAGGGCCATGAGACTTAGACCTGAGTGCAAAAATGAAGGCTCTAGCCCCTTCCAGAGCTGAGATATCGAAACTCAAAAATTCGGCCCGAAAAAAAAAACGACAGTGGTACCCCTTACGTTTTTTTTTTTTGGCGAAAAATTAAGTTTCTCCAATCTTCCCAAATTCTGATAGAGGGCCATGAGACTTAGACCTGAGTGCAAAAATGGAGGCTCTAGCCCCTTCCAGAGCTGAGATATCGAAACTCAAAAATTCGGCCCGAAAAAAAAAAAACGACAGTGGTACCCCTTACGTTTTTTTTTTGGGCGAAAAATTAAGTTTCTCCAATCTTCCCAAATTCTGATAGAGGGCCATGAGACTTAGACCTGAGTGCAAAAATGGAGGCTCTAGCCCCTTCCAGAGCTGAGATATCGAAACTCAAAAATTCGGCCCCGAAAAAAAAAAACGACAGTGGTACCCCTTACGTTTTTTTTTTGGGCGAAAAATTACGTTTCTCCAATCTTCCCAAATTCTGATAGAGGGCCATGAGACTTAGACCTGAGTGCAAAAATGGAGGCTCTAGCCCCTTCCAGAGCTGAAATATCAAAACTCAAAAATTCGGCCCGAAAAAAAAACGACAGTGGTACCCCTTACGTTTTTTTTTTTGGGCGAAAAATTAAGTTTCTCCAATCTTCCCACATTCTGATAGAGGGCCATGAGACTTAGACCTGAGTGCAAAAATGGAGGCTCTAGCCCCTTCCAGAGCTGAGATATCGAAACTCAAAAATTCGGCCCGAAAAAAAAAAACGACAGTGGTACCCCTTACGTTTTTTTTTTGGGGCGAAAAATTAAGTTTCTCCAATCTTCCCAAATTCTGATAGAGGGCCATGAGACTTAGACCTGAGTGCAAAAATGGAGGCTCTAGCCCCTTCCAGAGCTGAGATATCGAAACTCAAAAATTCGGCCCGAAAAAAAAAACGACAGTGGTACCCCTTACGTTTTTTTTTTGGGCGAAAAATTAAGTTTCTCCAATCTTCCCAAATTCTGATAGAGGGCCATGAGACTTAGACCTGAGTGCAAAAATGGAGGCTCTAGCCCCTTCCAGAGCTGAGATATCAAAACTCAAAAATTCGGCCCGAAAAAAAAACGACAGTGGTACCCCTTCCCTTTTTTTTTGGGCGAAAAATTAAGTTTCTCCAATCTTCCCAAATTCTAAAAGAGGGCCATGAGACTTAGACCTGAGTGCAAAAATGGAGGCTCTAGCCCCTTCCAGAGCTGAGATATCGAAACTCAAAAATTCGGCCCGAAAAAAAAACCGACAGTGGTACCCCTTACGTTTTTTTTTTTTGGGCGAAAAATTAAGTTTCTCCAATCTTCCCAAATTCTGATAGAGGGCCATGAGACTTAGACCTGAGTGCAAAAATGGAGGGTTTAGACCCTTCCAGAGCTGAGATATCGAAACTCAAAAATTCGACCCGGAAAAAAAAAAAGACAGTGGTACCCCTTACGTTTTTTTTTTGGGCGAAAAATTAAGTTTCTCCAATCTTCCCAAATTCTGATAGAGGGCCATAAGACTTAGACCTGAGTGCAAAAATGGAGGCTCTAGCCCCTTCCAGAGCTGAGATATCGAAACTCAAAAATTCGGCCCGAAAAAAAAAAACGACAGTGGTACCCCTTACGTTTTTTTTTTGGGCGAAAAATTAAGTTTCTCCAATCTTCCCAAATTCTGATAGAGGGCCATAAGACTTAGACGTGAGTGCAAAAATGGAGGCTCTAGCCCCTTCCAGAGCTGAGATATCGAAACTCAAAAATTCGGCCCGAAAAAAAAAAACGACAGTGGTACCCCTTACGTTTTTTTTTTTTGGGCGAAAAATTAAGTTTCTCCAATCTTCCCAAATTCTGATAGAGGGCCATGAGACTTAGACCTGAGCGCAAAAATGGAGGCTTTAGACCCTTCCAGAGCTGAGATATCGAAACTCAAAAATTCGACCCGGAAAAAAAAATGACAGTGGTACCCCTTACGTTTTTTTTTTGGGCGAAAAATTAAGTTTCTCCAATCTTCCCAAATTCTGATAGAGGGCCATAAGACTTAGACCTGAGTGCAAAAATGGAGGCTCTAGCCCCTTCCAGAGCTGAGATATCGAAACTCAAAAATTCGTCCCGAAAAAAAAACGACAGTGGTACCCCTAACGTTTTTTTTTTGGGGCGAAAAATTAAGTTTCTCCAATCTTCCCAAATTCTGATACAGGGCCATGAGACTTAGACCTGAGTGCAAAAATGGAGGCTCTAGCCCCTTCCAGAGCTGAGATATCGAAACTCAAAAATTCGTCCCGAAAAAAAAACGACAGTGGTACCCCTAACGTTTTTTTTTTTGGGCGAAAAATTACGTTTCTCCAATCTTCCCAAATTCTGATACAGGGCCATGAGACTTAGACCTGAGTGCAAAAATGGAGGCTCTAGCCCCTTCCAGAGCTGAGATATCTAAACTCAAAAATTCGGCCCGAAAAAAAAACGACAGTGGTACCCCTTACGTTTTTTTTTGGGGGGCGAAAAATTAAGTTTCTCCAATCTTCCCAAATTCTGATAGAGGGCCATGAGACTTAGACCTGAGTGCAAAAATGGAGGCTCTAGCCCCTTCCAGAGCTGAGATATCGAAACTCAAAAATTCGGCCCGAAAAAAAAACGACAGTGGTACCCCTTACGGTTTTTTTTTTAGGCGAAAAATTAAGTTTCTCCAATCTTCCAAAATTCTGATAGAGGGCCATGAGACTTAGACCTGAGTGCAAAAATGGAGGCTCTAGGCCCTTCCAGAGCTGAGATATCGAAACTCAAAAATTCGACCCGGAAATAAAAAACGACAGTGGTACCCCTTTCGGTTTTTTTTTTCGGGCGAAAAATTAAGTTTCTCCAATCTTCTCAAAACTCTGGTTTCTGATAGAGGACTATGAGACTTAAACCTGAGTGCAAAAATGGAGGCTTTAGACCCTTCCAGAGCTGAGATATCGAAACTCAAAAATTCGACCCGGAAAAAAAACGACAGTGGTACCCCTTTCGTTTTTTTTTGTTTTTTTTTTTTGGGGCGAAAAATTAAGTTTCTCAATTCTTCTCAAAACTCTGGATTCTGATAGAGGGCCATGAGACTTAAACCTGAGTGCAAAAATGGAGGCTCTAGACCCTTCCAGTGCTGAGATATCGAAACTCAAAAATTCGACCCGGAAAAAAAAACCGACAGTGGTACCCCTTACGTTTTTTTTGGGGGGGAAAATTAAGTTTCTCCAATCTTCCCAAATTCTGATAGAGGGCCATGAGACTTAGACCTGAGTGCAAAAATGGAGGCTCTAGCCCCTTCCAGAGCTGAGATATCGAAACTCAAAAATTCGGCCCGAAAAAAAAAAAACGACAGTGGTACCCCTTACGTTTTTTTTTTTGGGCGATAAATTAAGTTTCTCCAATCTTCCCAAATTCTGATAGAGGGCCATGAGACTTAGACCTGAGTGCAAAAATGGAGGCTCTAGCCCCTTCCAGAGCTGAGATATCAAAACTTAAAAATTCGGCCCGAAAAAAAAACGACAGTGGTACCCCTTCCCTTTTTTTTTTGGGCGAAAAATTAAGTTTCTCCAATCTTCCCAAATTCTGATAGAGGGCCATGAGACTTAGACCTGAGTGCAAAAATGGAGGCTCTAGCCCCTTCCAGAGCTGAGATATCGAAACTCAAAAATTCGGCCCGAAAAAAAATCGACAGTGGTACCCCTTACGTTTTTTTTTTTGGGCGAAAAATTAAGTTTCTCCAATCTTCCCACATTCTGATAGAGGGCCATGAGACTTAGACCTGAGTGCAAAAATGGAGGCTCTAGCCCCTTCCAGAGCTGAGATATCGAAACTCAAAAATTCGGCCCGAAAAAAAACCGACAGTGGTACCCCTTACATTTTTTTTTTTTGGGCGAAAAATTAAGTTTCTCCAATCTTCCCAAATTCTGATAGAGGGCCATGAGACTTAGACCTGAGTGCAAAAATGGAGGCTTTAGACCCTTCCAGAGCTGAGATATCGAAACTCAAAAATTCGACCCGGAAAAAAAAACGACAGTGGTACCCCTTACGTTTTTTTTTTTGGGCGAAAAATTAAGTTTCTCCAATCTTCCCAAATTCTGATAGAGGGCCATAAGACTTAGACCTGAGTGCAAAAATGGAGGCTCTAGCCCCTTCCAGAGCTGAGATATCGAAACTCAAAAATTCGGCCCGAAAAAAAATCGACAGTGGTACCCCTTACGGTTTTTTTTTGGGCGAAAAATTAAGTTTCTCCAATCTTCCCACATTCTGATAGAGGGCCATGAGACTTAGACCTGAGTGCAAAAATGGAGGCTCTAGCCCCTTCCAGAGCTGAGATATCAAAACTCAAAAATTCGGCCCGAAAAAAAAACGACAGTGGTACCCCTTACGTTTTTTTTTTTGGGCGAAAAATTAAGTTTCTCCAATTTTCCCAAATTCTGATAGAGGGCAATGAGACTTAGACCTGAGTGCAAAAATGGAGGCTCTAGCCCCTTCCAGAGCTGAGATATCGAAACTCAAAAATTCGGCCCGAAAAAAAAAACGACAGTGGTACCCCTAACGTTTTTTTTTTGGGGCGAAAAATTAAGTTTCTCCAATCTTCCCAAATTCTGATACAGGGCCATGAGACTTAGACCTGAGTGCAAAAATGGAGGCTCTAGCCCCTTCCAGAGCTGAGATATCGAAACTCAAAAATTCGTCCCGAAAAAAAAACGACAGTGGTACCCCTAACGTTTTTTTTTTTGGGCGAAAAATTACGTTTCTCCAATCTTCCCAAATTCTGATACAGGGCCATGAGACTTAGACCTGAGTGCAAAAATGGAGGCTCTAGCCCCTTCCAGAGCTGAGACATCGAAACTCAAAAATTCGGCCCGAAAAAAAAACGACAGTGGTACCCCTTACGTTTTTTTTTTGGGGGCGAAAAATTAAGTTTCTCCAATCTTCCCAAATTCTGATAGAGGGCCATGAGACTTAGACCTGAGTGCAAAAATGGAGGCTCTAGGCCCTTCCAGAGCTGAGATATCGAAACTCAAAAATTCGACCCGGAAATAAAAAACGACAGTGGTACCCCTTTCGGTTTTTTTTTTCGGGCGAAAAATTAAGTTTCTCCAATCTTCTCAAAACTCTGGTTTCTGATAGAGGACTATGAGACTTAAACCTGAGTGCAAAAATGGAGGCTTTAGACCCTTCCAGAGCTGAGATATCGAAACTCAAAAATTCGACCCGGAAAAAAAAACGACAGTGGTACCCCTTTCGTTTTTTTTTGTTTTTTTTTTTGGGGCGAAAAATTAAGTTTCTCAATTCTTCTCAAAACTCTGGATTCTAATAGAGGGCCATGAGACTTAAACCTGAGTGCAAAAATGGAGGCTCTAGACCCTTCCAGTGCTGAGATATCGAAACTCAAAAATTCGACCCGGAAAAAAAAACCGACAGTGGTACCCCTTACGTTTTTTTTTGGGGGGGAAAATTAAGTTTCTCCAATCTTCCCAAATTCTGATAGAGGGCCATGAGACTTAGACCTGAGTGCAAAAATGGAGGCTCTAGCCCCTTCCAGAGCTGAGATATCGAAACTCAAAAATTCGGCCCGAAAAAAAAAAACGACAGTGGTACCCCTTACGTTTTTTTTTTTTGGGCGAAAAATTAAGTTTCTCCAATCTTCCCAAATTCTGATAGAGGGCCATGAGACTTAGACCTGAGTGCAAAAATGGAGGCTCTAGCCCCTTCCAGAGCTGAGATATCAAAACTCAAAAATTCGGCCCGAAAAAAAAACGACAGTGGTACCCCTTCCCTTTTTTTTTTGGGCGAAAAATTAAGTTTCTCCAATCTTCCCAAATTCTGATAGAGGGCCATGAGACTTAGACCTGAGTGCAAAAATGGAGGCTTTAGACCCTTCCAGAGCTGAGATATCGAAACTCAAAAATTCGACCCGGACAAAAAAACGACAGTGGTACCCCTTACGTTTTTTTTTTGGGCGAAAAATTAAGTTTCTCCAATCTTCCCAAATTCTGATAGAGGGCCATAAGACTTAGACCTGAGTGCAAAAATGGAGGCTCTAGCCCCTTCCAGAGCTGAGATATCGAAACTCAAAAATTCGGCCCGAAAAAAAAAACGACAGTGGTACCCCTTACGTTTTTTTTTTGGGCGAAAAATTAAGTTTCTCCAATCTTCCCAAATTCTGATAGAGGGCCACAAGACTTAGACGTGAGTGCAAAAATGGAGGCTCTAGCCCCTTCCAGAGCTGAGATATCAAAACTCAAAAATTCGGCCCGAAAAAAAAAACGACAGTGGTACCCCTTACGTTTTTTTTTTGGGCGAAAAATTAAGTTTCTCCAATCTTCCCAAATTCTGATAGAGGGCCATGAGACTTAGACCTGAGTGCAAAAATGGAGGCTCTAGCCCCTTCCAGAGCTGAGATATCGAAACTCAAAAATTCGGCCCGAAAAAAAATCGACAGTGGTACCCCTTACGGTTTTTTTTTGGGCGAAAAATTAAGTTTCTCCAATCTTCCCACATTCTGATAGAGGGCCATGAGACTTAGACCTGAGTGCAAAAATGGAGGCTCTAGCCCCTTCCAGAGCTGAGATATCAAAACTCAAAAATTCGGCCCGAAAAAAAAACGACAGTGGTACCCCTTACGTTTTTTTTTTTTTGGGCGAAAAATTAAGTTTCTCCAATCTTCCCAAATTCTGATAGAGGGCCATGAGACTTAGACCTGAGTGCAAAAATGGAGGCTCTAGCCCCTTCCAGAGCTGAGATATCGAAACTCAAAAATTCGGCCCGAAAAAAAAAACGACAGTGGTACCCCTTACGTTTTTTTTTTGGGCGAAAAATTAAGTTTCTCCAATCTTCCCAAATTCTGATAGAGGGCCATGAGACTTAGATCTGAGTGCAAAAATGGAGGCTCTAGCCCCTTCCAGAGCTGAGATATCGAAACTCAAAAATTCGGCCCGAAAAAAAAAACGACAGTGGTACCCCTTACGGTTTTTTTTTTGGGCGAAAAATTAAGTTTCTCCAATCTTCCCAAATTCTGATAGAGGGCCATGAGACTTAGACCTGAGTGCAAAAATGAAGGCTCTAGCCCCTTCCAGAGCTGAGATATCGAAACTCAAAAATTCGGCCCGAAAAAAAAAACGACAGTGGTACCCCTTAAGTTTTTTTTTTTGGCGAAAAATTAAGTTTCTCCAATCTTCCCAAATTCTGATAGAGGGCCATGAGACTTAGACCTGAGTGCAAAAATGGAGGCTCTAGCCCCTTCCAGAGCTGAGATATCGAAACTCAAAAATTCGGCCCGAAAAAAAAAACGACAGTGGTACCCCTTACGTTTTTTTTTTTGGGCGAAAAATTAAGTTTCTCCAATCTTCCCAAATTCTGATAGAGGGCCATGAGACTTAGACCTGAGTGCAAAAATGGAGGCTCTAGCCCCTTCCAGAGCTGAGATATCGAAACTCAAAAATTCGTCCCGAAAAAAAACTGACAGTGGTACCCATTACGTTTTTTTTTTTGGGCGAAAAATTAAGTTTCTCCAATCTTCCCAAATTCTGATAGAGGGCCATGAGACTTAGACCTGAGTGCAAAAATGGAGGCTCTAGCCCCTTCCAGAGCTGAGATATCGAAACTCAAAAATTCGACCCGGAAAAAAAAAACGACAGTGGTACCCCTTTCGTTTTTTTTTTTTTTTGGGCGAAAAATTAAGTTTCTCTAATCTTCTCAAAACTCTGGATTCTGATAGAGGGCCATTAGACTTAAACCTGAGTGCAAAAATGGAGGCTCTAGACCCTTCCAGAACTGAGATATCGAAACTCAAAAATTCGACCCGGAAAAAAAAACGACAGTGGTACCCCTTTTTTTTTTTTTTTTTTGGGCGAAAAATTACGTTTCTCCAATCTTCTCAAAACTCTGGATTCTGATAGAGGGCCATGAGACTTAAACCTGAGTGCAAAAATGAAGGCTCTAGCCCCTTCCAGAGCTGAGATATCGAAACTCAAAAATTCGGCCCGAAAAAAAAAACGACAGTGGTACCCCTTACGTTTTTTTTTTGGGCGAAAAATTAAGTTTCTCCAATCTTCCCAAATTCTGATAGAGGGCCATGAGACTTAGACCTGAGTGCAAAAATGGAGGCTCTAGCCCCTTCCAGAGCTGAGATATCGAAACTCAAAAATTCGGCCCGAAAAAAAACCGACAGTGGTACCCCTTACGTTTTTTTTTTGGGCGAAAAATTAAGTTTCTCCAATCTTCCCAAATTCTGATAGAGGGCCATGAGACTTAGACCTGAGTGCAAAAATGGAGGCTCTAGCCCCTTCCAGAGCTGAGATATCGAAACTCAAAAATTCGGCCCGAAAAAAAATCGACAGTGGTACCCCTTACGTTTTTTTTTTGGGCGAAAAATTAAGTTTCTCCAATCTTCCCACATTCTGATAGAGGGCCATGAGACTTAGACCTGAGTGCAAAAATGGAGGCTCTAGCCCCTTCCAGAGCTGAGATATCGAAACTCAAAAATTCGGCCCGAAAAAAAACCGACAGTGGTACCCCTTACATTTTTTTTTTTTTGGGCGAAAAATTAAGTTTCTCCAATCTTCCCAAATTCTGATAGAGGGCCATGAGACTTAGACCTGAGTGCAAAAATGGAGGCTTTAGACCCTTCCAGAGCTGAGATATCGAAACTCAAAAATTCGACCCGGAAAAAAAAACGACAGTGGTACCCCTTACGTTTTTTTTTTTGGGCGAAAAATTAAGTTTCTCCAATCTTCCCAAATTCTGATAGAGGGCCATAAGACTTAGACCTGAGTGCAAAAATGGAGGCTCTAGCCCCTTCCAGAGCTGAGATATCGAAACTCAAAAATTCGGCCCGAAAAAAAAAACGACAGTGGTACCCCTTACGTTTTTTTTTTGGGCGAAAAATTAAGTTTCTCCAATCTTCCCAAATTCTGATAGAGGGCCACAAGACTTAGACGTGAGTGCAAAAATGGAGGCTCTAGCCCCTTCCAGAGCTGAGATATCAAAACTCAAAAATTCGGCCCGAAAAAAAAAACGACAGTGGTACCCCTTACGTTTTTTTTTTTGGGCGAAAAATTAAGTTTCTCCAATCTTCCCAAATTCTGATAGAGGGCCATGAGACTTAGACCTGAGTGCAAAAATGGAGGCTCTAGCCCCTTCCAGAGCTGAGATATCGAAACTCAAAAATTCGGCCCGAAAAAAAATCGACAGTGGTACCCCTTACGGTTTTTTTTTGGGCGAAAAATTAAGTTTCTCCAATCTTCCCACATTCTGATAGAGGGCCATGAGACTTAGACCTGAGTGCAAAAATGGAGGCTCTAGCCCCTTCCAGAGCTGAGATATCAAAACTCAAAAATTCGGCCCGAAAAAAAAAACGACAGTGGTACCCCTTACGTTTTTTTTTTTGGGCGAAAAATTAAGTTTCTCCAATTTTCCCAAATTCTGATAGAGGGCAATGAGACTTAGACCTGAGTGCAAAAATGGAGGCTCTAGCCCCTTCCAGAGCTGAGATATCGAAACTCAAAAATTCGGCCCGAAAAAAAAAACGACAGTGGTACCCCTAACGTTTTTTTTTGGGGCGAAAAATTAAGTTTCTCCAATCTTCCCAAATTCTGATACAGGGCCATGAGACTTAGACCTGAGTGCAAAAATGGAGGCTCTAGCCCCTTCCAGAGCTGAGATATCGAAACTCAAAAATTCGTCCCGAAAAAAAAACGACAGTGGTACCCCTAACGTTTTTTTTTTTGGGCGAAAAATTACGTTTCTCCAATCTTCCCAAATTCTGATACAGGGCCATGAGACTTAGACCTGAGTGCAAAAATGGAGGCTCTAGCCCCTTCCAGAGCTGAGACATCGAAACTCAAAAATTCGGCCCGAAAAAAAAACGACAGTGGTACCCCTTACGTTTTTTTTTTGGGGGCGAAAAATTAAGTTTCTCCAATCTTCCCAAATTCTGATAGAGGGCCATGAGACTTAGACCTGAGTGCAAAAATGGAGGCTCTAGCCCCTTCCAGAGCTGAGATATCGAAACTCAAAAATTCGACCCGGAAAAAAAAAACGACAGTGGTACCCCTTTCGTTTTTTTTTGTTTTTTTTTTTGGGGCGAAAAATTAAGTTTCTCAATTCTTCTCAAAACTCTGGATTCTAATAGAGGGCCATGAGACTTAAACCTGAGTGCAAAAATGGAGGCTCTAGACCCTTCCAGTGCTGAGATATCGAAACTCAAAAATTCGACCCGGAAAAAAAAACCGACAGTGGTACCCCTTACGTTTTTTTTGGGGGGGGAAAATTAAGTTTCTCCAATCTTCCCAAATTCTGATAGAGGGCCATGAGACTTAGACCTGAGTGCAAAAATGGAGGCTCTAGCCCCTTCCAGAGCTGAGATATCGAAACTCAAAAATTCGGCCCGAAAAAAAAAAAACGACAGTGGTACCCCTTACGTTTTTTTTTTTTTGGGCGAAAAATTAAGTTTCTCCAATCTTCCCAAATTCTGATAGAGGGCCATGAGACTTAGACCTGAGTGCAAAAATGGAGGCTCTAGCTCCTTCCAGAGCTGAGATATCAAAACTCAAAAATTCGGCCCGAAAAAAAAACGACAGTGGTACCCCTTCCCTTTTTTTTTTGGGCGAAAAATTAAGTTTCTCCAATCTTCCCAAATTCTGATAGAGGGCCATGAGACTTAGACCTGAGTGCAAAAATGGAGGCTCTAGCCCCTTCCAGAGCTGAGATATCGAAACTCAAAAATTCGGCCCGAAAAAAAATCGACAGTGGTACCCCTTACGTTTTTTTTTTTGGGCGAAAAATTAAGTTTCTCCAATCTTCCAACATTCTGATAGAGGGCCATGAGACTTAGACCTGAGTGCAAAAATGGAGGCTCTAGCCCCTTCCAGAGCTGAGATATCGAAACTCAAAAATTCGGCCCGAAAAAAAACCGACAGTGGTACCCCTTACATTTTTTTTTTTGGGCGAAAAATTAAGTTTCTCCAATCTTCCCAAATTCTGATAGAGGGCCATGAGACTTAGACCTGAGTGCAAAAATGGAGGCTTTAGACCCTTCCAGAGCTGAGATATCGAAACTCAAAAATTCGACCCGGACAAAAAAACGACAGTGGTACCCCTTACGTTTTTTTTTTGGGCGAAAAATTAAGTTTCTCCAATCTTCCCAAATTCTGATAGAGGGCCATAAGACTTAGACCTGAGTGCAAAAATGGAGGCTCTAGCCCCTTCCAGAGCTGAGATATCGAAACTCAAAAATTCGGCCCGAAAAAAAAAACGACAGTGGTACCCCTTACGTTTTTTTTTTGGGCGAAAAATTAAGTTTCTCCAATCTTCCCAAATTCTGATAGAGGGCCACAAGACTTAGACGTGAGTGCAAAAATGGAGGCTCTAGCCCCTTCCAGAGCTGAGATATCAAAACTCAAAAATTCGGCCCGAAAAAAAAACGACAGTGGTACCCCTTACGTTTTTTTTTTGGGCGAAAAATTAAGTTTCTCCAATCTTCCCAAATTCTGATAGAGGGCCATGAGACTTAGACCTGAGTGCAAAAATGGAGGCTCTAGCCCCTTCCAGAGCTGAGATATCGAAACTCAAAAATTCGGCCCGAAAAAAAATCGACAGTGGTACCCCTTACGGTTTTTTTTTGGGCGAAAAATTAAGTTTCTCCAATCTTCCCACATTCTGATAGAGGGCCATGAGACTTAGACCTGAGTGCAAAAATGGAGGCTCTAGCCCCTTCCAGAGCTGAGATATCAAAACTCAAAAATTCGGCCCGAAAAAAAAACGACAGTGGTACCCCTTACGTTTTTTTTTTTTGGGCGAAAAATTAAGTTTCTCCAATCTTCCCAAATTCTGATAGAGGGTCATGAGACTTAGACCTGAGTGCAAAAATGGAGGCTCTAGCCCCTTCCAGAGCTGAGATATCGAAACTCAAAAATTCGGCCCGAAAAAAAAAAACGACAGTGGTACCCCTTACGTTTTTTTTTTTGGGCGAAAAATTAAGTTTCTCCAATCTTCCCAAATTCTGATAGAGGGCCATGAGACTTAGATCTGAGTGCAAAAATGGAGGCTCTAGCCCCTTCCAGAGCTGAGATATCGAAACTCAAAAATTCGGCCCGAAAAAAAAAACGACAGTGGTACCCCTTACAGTTTTTTTTTTGGGCGAAAAATTAAGTTTCTCCAATCTTCCCAAATTCTGATAGAGGGCCATGAGACTTAGACCTGAGTGCAAAAATGAAGGCTCTAGCCCCTTCCAGAGCTGAGATATCGAAACTCAAAAATTCGGCCCGAAAAAAAAAACGACAGTGGTACCCCTTAAGTTTTTTTTTTTTGGCGAAAAATTAAGTTTCTCCAATCTTCCCAAATTCTGATAGAGGGCCATGAGACTTAGACCTGAGTGCAAAAATGGAGGCTCTAGCCCCTTCCAGAGCTGAGATATCGAAACTCAAAAATTCGTCCCGAAAAAAAAAACGACAGTGGTACCCCTTACGTTTTTTTTTTTGGGCGAAAAATTAAGTTTCTCCAATCTTCCCAAATTCTGATAGAGGGCCATGAGACTTAGACCTGAGTGCAAAAATGGAGGCTCTAGCCCCTTCCAGAGCTGAGATATCGAAACTCAAAAATTCGACCCGGAAAAAAAAAACGACAGTGGTACCCCTTTCGTTTTTTTTTTTTTTTTGGGCGAAAAATTAAGTTTCTCTAATCTTCTCAAAACTCTGGATTCTGATAGAGGGCCATTAGACTTAAACCTGAGTGCAAAAATGGAGGCTCTAGACCCTTCCAGAACTGAGATATCGAAACTCAAAAATTCGACCCGGAAAAAAAAACGACAGTGGTACCCCTTTCTTTTTTTTTTTTTTTGGGCGAAAAATTAAGTTTCTCCAATCTTCTCAAAACTCTGGATTCTGATAGAGGGCCATGAGACTTAAACCTGAGTGCAAAAATGAAGGCTCTAGCCCCTTCCAGAGCTGAGATATCGAAACTCAAAAATTCGGCCCGAAAAAAAAAACGACAGTGGTACCCCTTACGTTTTTTTTTTGGGCGAAAAATTAAGTTTCTCCAATCTTCCCAAATTCTGATAGAGGGCCATGAGACTTAGACCTGAGTGCAAAAATGGAGGCTCTAGCCCCTTCCAGAGCTGAGATATCGAAACTCAAAAATTCGGCCCGAAAAAAAACCGACAGTGGTACCCCTTACGTTTTTTTTTTGGGCGAAAAATTAAGTTTCTCCAATCTTCCCAAATTCTGATAGAGGGCCATAAGACTTAGACGTGAGTGCAAAAATGGAGGCTCTAGCCCCTTCCAGAGCTGAGATATCGAAACTCAAAAATTCGGCCCGAAAAAAAAAAACGACAGTGGTACCCCTTACGTTTTTTTTTTTGGGTGAAAAATTAAGTTTCTCCAATCTTCCCAAATTCTGATAGAGGGCCATGAGACTTAGACCTGAGTGCAAAAATGGAGGCTCTAGCCCCTTCCAGAGCTGAGATATCGAAACTCAAAAATTCGGCTCGAAAAAAAAAACGACAGTGGTACCCCTTACGTTTTTTTTTTTGGGCGAAAAATTAAGTTTCTCCAATCTTCCCAAATTCTGATAGAGGGCCATGAGACTTAGACCTGAGTGCAAAAATGGAGGCTCTAGCCCCTTCCAGAGCTGAGATATCGAAACTCAAAAATTCGTCCCGAAAAAAAAACGACAGTGGTACCCATTACGTTTTTTTTTTTGGGCGAAAAATTAAGTTTCTCCAATCTTCCCAAATTCTGATAGAGGGCCATGAGACTTAGACCTGAGTGCAAAAATGGAGGCTCTAGCCCCTTCCAGAGCTGAGATATCGAAACTCAAAAATTCGACCCGGAAAAAAAAAACGACAGTGGTACCCCTTTCGTTTTTTTTTTTTTTTTTGGGCGAAAAATTAAGTTTCTCTAATCTTCTCAAAACTCTGGATTCTGATAGAGGGCCATCAGACTTAAACCTGAGTGCAAAAATGGAGGCTCTAGACCCTTCCAGAACTGAGATATCGAAACTCAAAAATTCGACCCGGAAAAAAAAACGACAGTGGTACCCCTTTCTTTTTTTTTTTTTTTTGGGCGAAAAATTAAGTTTCTCCAATCTTCTCAAAACTCTGGATTCTGATAGAGGGCCATGAGACTTAGACGTGAGTGCAAAAATGAAGGCTCTAGCCCCTTCCAGAGCTGAGATATCGAAACTCAAAAATTCGGCCCGAAAAAAAAAAAACGACAGTGGTACCCCTTACGTTTTTTTTTTTGGGTGAAAAATTAAGTTTCTCCAATCTTCCCAAATTCTGATAGAGGGCCATGAGACTTAGACCTGAGTGCAAAAATGGAGGCTCTAGCCCCTTCCAGAGCTGAGATATCGAAACTCAAAAATTCGGCCCGAAAAAAAAACGACAGTGGTACCCCTTACGTTTTTTTTTTGGGCGAAAAATTAAGTTTCTCCAATCTTCCCAAATTCTGATAGAGGGCCATGAGACTTAGACCTGAGTGCAAAAATGGAGGCTCTAGCCCCTTTCAGAGCTGAGATATCGAAACTCAAAAATTCGGCCGGAAAAAAAAAACGACAGTGGTACCCCTTACGGTTTTTTTTTTGGGCGAAAAATGAAGTTTCTCCAATCTTCCCAAATTCTGATAGAGGGCCATGATACTTAGACCTGAGTGCAAAAATGGAGGCTCTAGCCCCTTCCAGAGCTGAGATATCGAAACTCAAAAATTCGGCCCGAAAAAAAAAAACGACAGTGGTACCCCTTACGTTTTTTTTTTGGGCGAAAAATTAAGTTTCTCCAATCTTCCCAAATTCTGATAGAGGGCCATGAGACTTAGACCTGAGTGCAAAAATGGAGGCTCTAGCCCCTTCCAGAGCTGAGATATCGAAACTCAAAAATTCGGCCCGAAAAAAAACCGACAGTGGTACCCCTTACGTTTTTTTTTTGGGCGAAAAATTAAGTTTCTCCAATCTTCCCAAATTCTGATAGAGGGCCATGATACTTAGACCTGAGTGCAAAAATGGAGGCTCTAGCCCCTTCCAGAGCTGAGATATCGAAACTCAAAAATTCGGCCCGAAAAAAAAAACGACAGTGGTACCCCTTACGTTTTTTTTTTTTGGGTGAAAAATTAAGTTTCTCCAATCTTCCCAAATTCTGATAGAGGGCCATGAGACTTAGACCTGAGTGCAAAAATGGAGGCTCTAGCCCCTTCCAGAGCTGAGATATCGAAACTCAAAAATTCGGCCCGAAAAAAAAAAACGACAGTGGTACCCCTTACGTTTTTTTTTTGGGCGAAAAATTAAGTTTCTCCAATCTTCCCAAATTCTGATAGAGGGCCATGAGACTTAGACCTGAGTGCAAAAATGGAGGCTCTAGCCCCTTTCAGAGCTGAGATATCGAAACTCAAAAATTCGGCCCGAAAAAAAAACGACAGTGGTACCCCTTACGGTTTTTTTTTGGGCGAAAAATTAAGTTTCTCCAATCTTCCCAAATTCTGATAGAGGGCCATGAGACTTAGACCTGAGTGCAAAAATGGAGGCTCTAGCCCCTTCCAGAGCTGAGATATCGAAACTCAAAAATTCGGCCCGAAAAAAAAAACGACAGTGGTACCCCTTACGTTTTTTTTTTTTGGGCGAAAAATTAAGTTTCTCCAATCTTCCCAAATTCTGATAGAGGGCCATGAGACTTAGACCTGAGTGCAAAAATGGAGGCTCTAGCCCCTTCCAGAGCTGAGATATCGAAACTCAAAAATTCGGCCCGAAAAAAAAAACGACAGTGGTACCCCTTACGTTTTTTTTTTGGGCGAAAAATTAAGTTTCTCCAATCTTCCCAAATTCTGATAGAGGGCCATAAGACTTAGACGTGAGTGCAAAAATGGAGGCTCTAGCCCCTTCCAGAGCTGAGATATCGAAACTCAAAAATTCGGCCCGAAAAAAAAAAACGACAGTGGTACCCCTTACGTTTTTTTTTTTGGGTGAAAAATTAAGTTTCTCCAATCTTCCCAAATTCTGATAGAGGGCCATGAGACTTAGACCTGAGTGCAAAAATGGAGGCTCTAGCCCCTTCCAGAGCTGAGATATCGAAACTCAAAAATTCGGCCCGAAAAAAAAACGACAGTGGTACCCCTTACGTTTTTTTTTTGGGCGAAAAATTAAGTTTCTCCAATCTTCCCAAATTCTGATAGAGGGCCATGAGACTTAGACCTGAGTGCAAAAATGGAGGCTCTAGCCCCTTTCAGAGCTGAGATATCGAAACTCAAAAATTCGGCCCGAAAAAAAAAACGACAGTGGTACCCCTTACGGTTTTTTTTTGGGCGAAAAATTAAGTTTCTCCAATCTTCCCAAATTCTGATAGAGGGCCATGAGACTTAGACCTGAGTGCAAAAATGGAGGCTCTAGCCCCTTCCAGAGCTGAGATATCGAAACTCAAAAATTCGGCCCGAAAAAAAAACGACAGTGGTACCCCTTACGTTTTTTTTTTGGGCGAAAAATTAAGTTTCTCCAATCTTCCCAAATTCTGATAGAGGGCCATGAGACTTAGACCTGAGTGCAAAAATGGAGGCTCTAGCCCCTTTCAGAGCTGAGATATCGAAACTCAAAAATTCGGCCCGAAAAAAAAACGACAGTGGTACCCCTTACGGTTTTTTTTTGGGCGAAAAATTAAGTTTCTCCAATCTTCCCAAATTCTGATAGAGGGCCATGAGACTTAGACCTGAGTGCAAAAATGGAGGCTCTAGCCCCTTCCAGAGCTGAGATATCGAAACTCAAAAATTCGGCCCGAAAAAAAAAACGACAGTGGTACCCCTTACGTTTTTTTTTTTTGGGCGAAAAATTAAGTTTCTCCAATCTTCCCAAATTCTGATAGAGGGCCATGAGACTTAGACCTGAGTGCAAAAATGGAGGCTCTAGCCCCTTCCAGAGCTGAGATATCGAAACTCAAAAATTCGGCCCGAAAAAAAAACGACAGTGGTACCCCTTACGTTTTTTTTTTGGGCGAAAAATTAAGTTTCTCCAATCTTCCCAAATTCTGATAGAGGGCCATGAGACTTAGACCTGAGTGCAAAAATGGAGGCTCTAGCCCCTTCCAGAGCTGAGATATCGAAACTCAAAAATTCGGCCCGAAAAAAAAACGACAGTGGTACCCCTTACGTTTTTTTTTTGGGCGAAAAATTAAGTTTCTCCAATCTTCCCAAATTCTGATAGAGGGCCATGAGACTTAGACCTGAGTGCAAAAATGAAGGCTCTAGCCCCTTCCAGAGCTGAGATATCGAAACTCAAAAATTCGGCCCGAAAAAAAAAAACGACAGTGGTACCCCTTACGTTTTTTTTTTTTTGGCGAAAAATTAAGTTTCTCCAATCTTCCCAAATTCTGATAGAGGGCCATGAGACTTAGACCTGAGTGCAAAAATGGAGGCTCTAGCCCCTTCCAGAGCTGAGATATCAAAACTCAAAAATTCGGCCCGAAAAAAAAACGACAGTGGTACCCCTTACGTTTTTTTTTTGGGCGAAAAATTAAGTTTCTCCAATCTTCCCAAATTCTGATAGAGGGCCATGAGACTTAGACCTGAGTGCAAAAATGGAGGCTCTAGCCCCTTCCAGAGCTGAGATATCGAAACTCAAAAATTCGGCCCGAAAAAAAAAAAACGACAGTGGTACCCCTTACGTTTTTTTTTTTTGGCGAAAAATTAAGTTTCTCCAATCTTCCCAAATTCTGATAGAGGGCCATGAGACTTAGACCTGAGTGCAAAAATGGAGGCTCTAGCCCCTTCCAGAGCTGAGATATCGAAACTCAAAAATTCGGCCCCGAAAAAAAAAAAACGACAGTGGTACCCCTTACGTTTTTTTTTTGGGCGAAAAATTAAGTTTCTCCAATCTTCCCAAATTCTGATAGAGGGCCATGAGACTTAGACCTGAGTGCAAAAATGGAGGCTCTAGCCCCTTTCAGAGCTGAGATATCAAAACTCAAAAATTCGGCCCGAAAAAAAAACGACAGTGGTACCCCTTACGTTTTTTTTTTTGGGCGAAAAATTAAGTTTCTCCAATCTTCCCACATTCTGATAGAGGGCCATGAGACTTAGACCTGAGTGCAAAAATGGAGGCTCTAGCCCCTTCCAGAGCTGAGATATCGAAACTCAAAAATTCGGCCCGAAAAAAAACCGACAGTGGTACCCCTTACGTTTTTTTTTTTTTTGGGCGAAAAATTAAGTTTCTCCAATCTTCCCAAATTCTGATAGAGGGCCATGAGACTTAGACCTGAGTGCAAAAATGGAGGCTTTAGACCCTTCCAGAGCTGAGATATCGAAACTCAAAAATTCGACCCGGAAAAAAAAAACGACAGTGGTACCCCTTACGTTTTTTTTTTGGGCGAAAAATTAAGTTTCTCCAATCTTCCCAAATTCTGATAGAGGGCCATAAGACTTAGACCTGAGTGCAAAAATGGAGGCTCTAGCCCCTTCCAGAGCTGAGATATCGAAACTCAAAAATTCGGCCCGAAAAAAAAAAACGACAGTGGTACCCCTTACGTTTTTTTTTTTGGGCGAAAAATTAAGTTTCTCCAATCTTCCCAAATTCTGATAGAGGGCCATAAGACTTAGACGTGAGTGCAAAAATGGAGGCTCTAGCCCCTCCCAGAGCTGAGATATCGAAACTCAAAAATTCGGCCCGAAAAAAAAAACGACAGTGGTACCCCTTACGTTTTTTTTTTTTGGGCGAAAAATTAAGTTTCTCCAATCTTCCCAAATTCTGATAGAGGGCCATGAGACTTAGACCTGAGTGCAAAAATGGAGGCTCTAGCCCCTTCCAGAGCTGAGATATCGAAACTCAAAAATTCGGCCCGAAAAAAAAAACGACAGTGGTACCCCTTACGTTTTTTTTTTGGGCGAAAAATTAAGTTTCTCCAATCTTCCCAAATTCTGATAGAGGGCCATGAGACTTAGACCTGAGTGCAAAAATGGAGGCTCTAGCCCCTTCCAGAGCTGAGATATCGAAACTCAAAAATTCGGCCCGAAAAAAAAACGACAGTGGTACCCCTTACGTTTTTTTTTGGGGCGAAAAATTAAGTTTCTCCAATCTTCCCAAATTCTGATAGAGGGCCATGAGACTTAGACCTGAGTGCAAAAATGAAGGCTCTAGCCCCTTCCAGAGCTGAGATATCGAAACTCAAAAATTCGGCCCGAAAAAAAAAACGACAGTGGTACCCCTTACGGTTTTTTTTTTTTTGGCGAAAAATTAAGTTTCTCCAATCTTCCCAAATTCTGATAGAGGGCCATGAGACTTAGACCTGAGTGCAAAAATGGAGGCTCTAGCCCCTTCCAGAGCTGAGATATCAAAACTCAAAAATTCGGCCCGAAAAAAAAACGACAGTGGTACCCCTTACGTTTTTTTTTTGGGCGAAAAATTAAGTTTCTCCAATCTTCCCAAATTCTGATAGAGGGCCATGAGACTTAGACCTGAGTGCAAAAATGGAGGCTCTAGCCCCTTCCAGAGCTGAGATATCGAAACTCAAAAATTCGGCCCGAAAAAAAAAAAACGACAGTGGTACCCCTTACGTTTTTTTTTTTGGGCGAAAAATTAAGTTTCTCCAATCTTCCCAAATTCTGATAGAGGGCCATGAGACTTAGACCTGAGTGCAAAAATGGAGGCTCTAGCCCCTTCCAGAGCTGAGATATCGAAACTCAAAAATTCGGCCCCGAAAAAAAAAAACGACAGTGGTACCCCTTACGTTTTTTTTTTTGGGCGAAAAATTAAGTTTCTCCAATCTTCCCAAATTCTGATAGAGGGCCATGAGACTTAGACCTGAGTGCAAAAATGGAGGCTCTAGCCCCTTTCAGAGCTGAGATATCAAAACTCAAAAATTCGGCCCGAAAAAAAAACGACAGTGGTACCCCTTACGTTTTTTTTTTTTGGGCGAAAAATTAAGTTTCTCCAATCTTCCCACATTCTGATAGAGGGCCATGAGACTTAGACCTGAGTGCAAAAATGGAGGCTCTAGCCCCTTCCAGAGCTGAGATATCGAAACTCAAAAATTCGGCCCGAAAAAAAACCGACAGTGGTACCCCTTACGTTTTTTTTTTTTGGGCGAAAAATTAAGTTTCTCCAATCTTCCCAAATTCTGATAGAGGGCCATGAGACTTAGACCTGAGTGCAAAAATGGAGGCTTTAGACCCTTCCAGAGCTGAGATATCGAAACTCAAAAATTCGACCCGGAAAAAAAAAACGACAGTGGTACCCCTTACGTTTTTTTTTTGGGCGAAAAATTAAGTTTCTCCAATCTTCCCAAATTCTGATAGAGGGCCATGAGACTTAGACCTGAGTGCAAAAATGGAGGCTCTAGCCCCTTTCAGAGCTGAGATATCAAAACTCAAAAATTCGGCCCGAAAAAAAAACGACAGTGGTACCCCTTACGTTTTTTTTTTTTGGGCGAAAAATTAAGTTTCTCCAATCTTCCCACATTCTGATAGAGGGCCATGAGACTTAGACCTGAGTGCAAAAATGGAGGCTCTAGCCCCTTCCAGAGCTGAGATATCGAAACTCAAAAATTCGGCCCGAAAAAAAACCGACAGTGGTACCCCTTACGTTTTTTTTTTTTGGGCGAAAAATTAAGTTTCTCCAATCTTCCCAAATTCTGATAGAGGGCCATGAGACTTAGACCTGAGTGCAAAAATGGAGGCTTTAGACCCTTCCAGAGCTGAGATATCGAAACTCAAAAATTCGACCCGGAAAAAAAAAACGACAGTGGTACCCCTTACGTTTTTTTTTTGGGCGAAAAATTAAGTTTCTCCAATCTTCCCAAATTCTGATAGAGGGCCATAAGACTTAGACCTGAGTGCAAAAATGGAGGCTCTAGCCCCTTCCAGAGCTGAGATATCGAAACTCAAAAATTCGGCCCGAAAAAAAAAAACGACAGTGGTACCCCTTACGTTTTTTTTTTTGGGCGAAAAATTAAGTTTCTCCAATCTTCCCAAATTCTGATAGAGGGCCATAAGACTTAGACGTGAGTGCAAAAATGGAGGCTCTAGCCCCTTCCAGAGCTGAGATATCGAAACTCAAAAATTCGGCCCGAAAAAAAAAACGACAGTGGTACCCCTTACGTTTTTTTTTTGGGCGAAAAATTAAGTTTCTCCAATCTTCCCAAATTCTGATAGAGGGCCATGAGACTTAGACCTGAGTGCAAAAATGGAGGCTCTAGCCCCTTCCAGAGCTGAGATATCGAAACTCAAAAATTCGGCCCGAAAAAAAAAACGACAGTGGTACCCCTTACGTTTTTTTTTGGGCGAAAAATTAAGTTTCTCCAATCTTCCCAAATTGTGATAGAGGGCCATGAGACTTAGACCTGAGTGCAAAAATGGAGGCTTTAGACCCTTCCAGAGCTGAGATATCGAAACTCAAAAATTCGACCCGGAAAAAAAAAACGACAGTGGTACCCCTTACGTTTTTTTTTGGGCGAAAAATTAAGTTTCTCCAATCTTCCCAAATTCTGATAGAGGGCCATAAGACTTAGACCTGAGTGCAAAAATGGAGGCTCTAGCCCCTTCCAGAGCTGAGATATCGAAACTCAAAAATTCGGCCCGAAAAAAAAAAACGACAGTGGTACCCCTTACGTTTTTTTTTTTGGGCGAAAAATTAAGTTTCTCCAATCTTCCCAAATTCTGATAGAGGGCCATAAGACTTAGACGTGAGTGCAAAAATGGAGGCTCTAGCCCCTTCCAGAGCTGAGATATCGAAACTCAAAAATTCGGCCCGAAAAAAAAAACGACAGTGGTACCCCTTACGTTTTTTTTTTTGGACGAAAAATTAAGTTTCTCCAGTCTTCCCAAATTCTGATAGAGGGCCATGAGACCTAGACCTGAGTGCAAAAATGGAGGCTCTAGCCCCTTCCAGAGCTGAGATATCGAAACTCAAAAATTCGGCCCGAAAAAAAAATCGACAGTGGTACCCCTTACGTTTTTTTTTGGGCGAAAAATTAAGTTTCTCCAATCTTCCCAAATTGTGATAGAGGGCCATGAGACTTAGACCTGAGTGCAAAAATGGAGGCTCTAGCCCCTTCCAGAGCTGAGATATCGAAACTCAAAAATTCGGCCCGAAAAAAAAAAAACGACAGTGGTACCCCTTACGTTTTTTTTTTTGGGCGAAAAATTAAGTTTCTCCAATCTTCCCAAATTCTGATAGAGGGCCATGAGACTTAGACCTGAGTGCAAAAATGGAGGCTCTAGCCCCTTCCAGAGCTGAGATATCGAAACTCAAAAATTCGGCCCGAAAAAAAAAACGACAGTGGTACCCCTTACGTTTTTTTTTTGGGCGAAAAATTAAGTTTCTCCAATCTTCCCAAATTCTGATAGAGGGCCATGAGACTTAGACCTGAGTGCAAAAATGGAGGCTCTAGCCCCTTCCAGAGCTGAGATATCAAAACTCAAAAATTCGGCCCGAAAAAAAAAACGACAGTGGTACCCCTTCCCTTTTTTTTTGGGCGAAAAATTAAGTTTCTCCAATCTTCCCAAATTCTAAAAGAGGGCCATGAGACTTAGACCTGAGTGCAAAAATGGAGGCTCTAGCCCCTTCCAGAGCTGAGATATCGAAACTCAAAAATTCGGCCCGAAAAAAAAACCGACAGTGGTACCCCTTACGTTTTTTTTTTTGGGCGAAAAATTAAGTTTCTCCAATCTTCCCAAATTCTGATAGAGGGCCATGAGACTTAGACCTGAGTGCAAAAATGGAGGGTTTAGACCCTTCCAGAGCTGAGATATCGAAACTCAAAAATTCGACCCGGAAAAAAAAAAAGACAGTGGTACCCCTTACGTTTTTTTTTTGGGCGAAAAATTAAGTTTCTCCAATCTTCCCAAATTCTGATAGAGGGCCATAAGACTTAGACCTGAGTGCAAAAATGGAGGCTCTAGCCCCTTCCAGAGCTGAGATATCGAAACTCAAAAATTCGGCCCGAAAAAAAAAACGACAGTGGTACCCCTTACGTTTTTTTTTGGGCGAAAAATTAAGTTTCTCCAATCTTCCCAAATTCTGATAGAGGGCCATAAGACTTAGACGTGAGTGCAAAAATGGAGGCTCTAGCCCCTTCCAGAGCTGAGATATCGAAACTCAAAAATTCGGCCCGAAAAAAAAAACGACAGTGGTACCCCTTACGTTTTTTTTTTTGGGCGAAAAATTAAGTTTCTCCAATCTTCCCAAATTCTGATAGAGGGCCATAAGACTTAGACGTGAGTGCAAAAATGGAGGCTCTAGCCCCTTCCAGAGCTGAGATATCGAAACTCAAAAATTCGGCCCGAAAAAAAAAACGACAGTGGTACCCCTTACGTTTTTTTTTTTGGGCGAAAAATTAAGTTTCTCCAATCTTCCCAAATTCTGATAGAGGGCCATGAGACTTAGACCTGAGTGCAAAAATGGAGGCTCTAGCCCCTTCCAGAGCTGAGATATCGAAACTCAAAAATTCGGCCCGAAAAAAAAACGACAGTGGTACCCCTTACGTTTTTTTTTGGGCGAAAAATTAAGTTTCTCCAATCTTCCCAAATTCTGATAGAGGGCCATGAGACTTAGACCTGAGTGCAAAAATGGAGGCTCTAGCCCCTTCCAGAGCTGAGATATCGAAACTCAAAAATTCGGCCCGAAAAAAAAACGACAGTGGTACCCCTTACGTTTTTTTTTGGGCGAAAAATTAAGTTTCTCCAATCTTCCCAAATTGTGATAGAGGGCCATGAGACTTAGACCTGAGTGCAAAAATGGAGGCTCTAGCCCCTTCCAGAGCTGAGATATCGAAACTCAAAAATTCGGCCCGAAAAAAAAAAACGACAGTGGTACCCCTTACGTTTTTTTTTTGGGCGAAAAATTAAGTTTCTCCAATCTTCCCAAATTCTGATAGAGGGCCATAAGACTTAGACGTGAGTGCAAAAATGGAGGCTCTAGCCCCTTCCAGAGCTGAGATATCGAAACTCAAAAATTCGGCCCGAAAAAAAAAACGACAGTGGTACCCCTTACGTTTTTTTTTTTGGGCGAAAAATTAAGTTTCTCCAATCTTCCCAAATTCTGATAGAGGGCCATGAGACTTAGACCTGAGTGCAAAAATGGAGGCTCTAGCCCCTTCCAGAGCTGAGATATCGAAACTCAAAAATTCGGCCCGAAAAAAAAACGACAGTGGTACCCCTTACGTTTTTTTTTGGGCGAAAAATTAAGTTTCTCCAATCTTCCCAAATTGTGATAGAGGGCCATGAGACTTAGACCTGAGTGCAAAAATGGAGGCTTTAGACCCTTCCAGAGCTGAGATATCGAAACTCAAAAATTCGACCCGGAAAAAAAAAAACGACAGTGGTACCCCTTACGTTTTTTTTTTTGGGCGAAAAATTAAGTTTCTCCAATCTTCCCAAATTCTGATAGAGGGCCATAAGACTTAGACCTGAGTGCAAAAATGGAGGCTCTAGCCCCTTCCAGAGCTGAGATATCGAAACTCAAAAATTCGGCCCGAAAAAAAAAAACGACAGTGGTACCCCTTACGTTTTTTTTTTGGGCGAAAAATTAAGTTTCTCCAATCTTCCCAAATTCTGATAGAGGGCCATAAGACTTAGACGTGAGTGCAAAAATGGAGGCTCTAGCCCCTTCCAGAGCTGAGATATCGAAACTCAAAAATTCGGCCCGAAAAAAAAAACGACAGTGGTACCTCTTACGTTTTTTTTTTTGGGCGAAAAATTAAGTTTCTCCAGTCTTCCCAAATTCTGATAGAGGGCCATGAGACCTAGACCTGAGTGCAAAAATGGAGGCTCTAGCCCCTTCCAGAGCTGAGATATCGAAACTCAAAAATTCGGCCCGAAAAAAAAAACGACAGTGGTACCCCTTACGTTTTTTTTTGGGCGAAAAATTAAGTTTCTCCAATCTTCCCAAATTCTGATAGAGGGCCATGAGACTTAGACCTGAGTGCAAAAATGGAGGCTCTAGCCCCTTCCAGAGCTGAGATATCGAAACTCAAAAATTCGGCCCGAAAAAAAAAAACGACAGTGGTACCCCTTACGTTTTTTTTTTTGGGCGAAAAATTAAGTTTCTCCAATCTTCCCAAATTCTGATAGAGGGCCATGAGACTTAGACCTGAGTGCAAAAATGGAGGCTCTAGCCCCTTCCAGAGCTGAGATATCGAAACTCAAAAATTCGGCCCGAAAAAAAAAACGACAGTGGTACCCCTTACGTTTTTTTTTTGGGCGAAAAATTAAGTTTCTCCAATCTTCCCAAATTCTGATAGAGGGCCATGAGACTTAGACCTGAGTGCAAAAATGGAGGCTCTAGCCCCTTCCAGAGCTGAGATATCAAAACTCAAAAATTCGGCCCGAAAAAAAAAACGACAGTGGTACCCCTTCCCTTTTTTTTTGGGCGAAAAATTAAGTTTCTCCAATCTTCCCAAATTCTAAAAGGGGGCCATGAGACTTAGACCTGAGTGCAAAAATGGAGGCTCTAGCCCCTTCCAGAGCTGAGATATCGAAACTCAAAAATTCGGCCCGAAAAAAAACCCGACAGTGGTACCCCTTACGTTTTTTTTTTTTGGGCGAAAAATTAAGTTTCTCCAATCTTCCCAAATTCTGATAGAGGGCCATGAGACTTAGACCTGAGTGCAAAAATGGAGGGTTTAGACCCTTCCAGAGCTGAGATATCGAAACTCAAAAATTCGACCCGGAAAAAAAAAAAGACAGTGGTACCCCTTACGTTTTTTTTTTGGGCGAAAAATTAAGTTTCTCCAATCTTCCCAAATTCTGATAGAGGGCCATAAGACTTAGACCTGAGTGCAAAAATGGAGGCTCTAGCCCCTTCCAGAGCTGAGATATCGAAACTCAAAAATTCGGCCCGAAAAAAAAAACGACAGTGGTACCCCTTACGTTTTTTTTTTGGGCGAAAAATTACGTTTCTCCAATCTTCCCAAATTCTGCTGATAGAGGGCCATAAGACTTAGACGTGAGTGCAAAAATGGAGGCTCTAGCCCCTTCCAGAGCTGAGATATCGAAACTCAAAAATTCGGCCCGAAAAAAAAAACGACAGTGGTACCCCTTACGTTTTTTTTTTTGGGCGAAAAATTAAAATTCTCCAATCTTCCCAAATTCTGATAGAGGGCCATAAGACTTAGACGTGAGTGCAAAAATGGAGGCTCTAGCCCCTTCCAGAGCTGAGATATCGAAACTCAAAAATTCGGCCCGAAAAAAAAAACGACAGTGGTACCCCTTACGTTTTTTTTTTTGGGCGAAAAATTAAGTTTCTCCAATCTTCCCAAATTCTGATAGAGGGCCATGAGACTTAGACCTGAGTGCAAAAATGGAGGCTCTAGCCCCTTCCAGAGCTGAGATATCGAAACTCAAAAATTCGGCCCGAAAAAAAAACGACAGTGGTACCCCTTACGTTTTTTTTTGGGCGAAAAATTAAGTTTCTCCAATCTTCCCAAATTGTGATAGAGGGCCATGAGACTTAGACCTGAGTGCAAAAATGGAGGCTTTAGACCCTTCCAGAGCTGAGATATCGAAACTCAAAAATTCGACCCGGAAAAAAAAAACGACAGTGGTACCCCTTACGTTTTTTTTTTGGGCGAAAAATTAAGTTTCTCCAATCTTCCCAAATTCTGATAGAGGGCCATAAGACTTAGACCTGAGTGCAAAAATGGAGGCTCTAGCCCCTTCCAGAGCTGAGATATCGAAACTCAAAAATTCGGCCCGAAAAAAAAAAACGACAGTGGTACCCCTTACGTTTTTTTTTTGGGCGAAAAATTAAGTTTCTCCAATCTTCCCAAATTCTGATAGAGGGCCATAAGACTTAGACGTGAGTGCAAAAATGGAGGCTCTAGCCCCTTCCAGAGCTGAGATATCGAAACTCAAAAATTCGGCCCGAAAAAAAAAAACGACAGTGGTACCCCTTACGTTTTTTTTTTTGGGCGAAAAATTAAGTTTCTCCAATCTTCCCAAATTCTGATAGAGGGCCATGAGACTTAGACCTGAGTGCAAAAATGGAGGCTCTAGCCCCTTCCAGAGCTGAGATATCGAAACTCAAAAATTCGGCCCGAAAAAAAAAACGACAGTGGTACCCCTTACGTTTTTTTTGGGGCGAAAAATTAAGTTTCTCCAATCTTCCCAAATTGTGATAGAGGGCCATGAGACTTAGACCTGAGTGCAAAAATGGAGGCTCTAGCCCCTTCCAGAGCTGAGATATCAAAACTCAAAAATTCGGCCCGAAAAAAAAACGACAGTGGTACCCCTTCCCTTTTTTTTTTGGGCGAAAAATTAAGTTTCTCCAATCTTCCCAAATTCTAAAAGAGGGCCATGAGACTTAGACCTGAGTGCAAAAATGGAGGCTCTAGCCCCTTCCAGAGCTGAGATATCGAAACTCAAAAATTCGGCCCGAAAAAAAAACCGACAGTGGTACCCCTTACGTTTTTTTTTTTTGGGCGAAAAATTAAGTTTCTCCAATCTTCCCAAATTCTGATAGAGGGCCATGAGACTTAGACCTGAGTGCAAAAATGGAGGGTTTAGACCCTTCCAGAGCTGAGATATCGAAACTCAAAAATTCGACCCGGAAAAAAAAAAAGACAGTGGTACCCCTTACGTTTTTTTTTTGGGTGAAAAATTAAGTTTCTCCAATCTTCCCAAATTCTGATAGAGGGCCATAAGACTTAGACCTGAGTGCAAAAATGGAGGCTCTAGCCCCTTCCAGAGCTGAGATATCGAAACTCAAAAATTCGGCCCGAAAAAAAACCCGACAGTGGTACCCCTTACGTTTTTTTTTTGGGCGAAAAATTAAGTTTCTCCAATCTTCCCAAATTCTGATAGAGGGCCATAAGACTTAGACGTGAGTGCAAAAATGGAGGCTCTAGACCCTTCCAGAGCTGAGATATCGAAACTCAAAAATTCGACCCGGAAAAAAAAAACGACAGTGGTACCCCTTTCGTTTTTTTTTTCGGGCGAAAAATTAAGTTTCTCCAATCTTCTCAAAACTCTGGTTTCTGATAGAGGGCCATGAGACTTAAACCTGAGTGCAAAAATGCAGGCTCTAGACCCTCCCAGAGCTGAGATATCGAAACTCAAAAATTCGACCCGGAAAAAAAAAACGACAGTGGTACCCCTTTCGTTTTTTTTTTTTGTTTTTTTCGGGCGAAAAATTACGTTTATCCAATCTTCTCAAAACTCTGGATTCTGATAGAGGGCCATGAGACTTAAACCTGAGGGCAAAAATGGAGGCTCTAGCCCCTTCCAGAGCTGAGATATCGAAACTCAAAAATTCGGCGCGAAAAAAAAACGACAGTGGTACCCCTTATGTTTTTTTTTTGGGCGAAAAATTAAGTTTCTCCAATCTTCCCCAATTCTGATAGAGGGCCATGAGACTTAGACCTGAGTGCAAAAATGGAGGCTCTAGCCCCTTCCAGAGCTGTGATATCGAAACTCAAAAATTCGGCCCGAAAAAAAAAACGACAGTGGTACCCCTTACGTTTTTTTTTTTTGGGCGAAAAATTAAGTTTCTCCAATCTTCCCAAATTCTGATAGAGGGCCATGAGACTTAGACCTGAGTGCAAAAATGGAGGGTTTAGACCCTTCCAGAGCTGAGATATCGAAACTCAAAAATTCGACCCGGAAAAAAAAAAAGACAGTGGTACCCCTTACGTTTTTTTTTTGGGCGAAAAATTAAGTTTCTCCAATCTTCCCAAATTCTGATAGAGGGCCATAAGACTTAGACCTGAATGCAAAAATGGAGGCTCTAGCCCCTTCCAGAGCTGAGATATCGAAACTCAAAAATTCGGCCCGAAAAAAAAAACGACAGTGGTACCCCTTACGTTTTTTTTTGGGGCGAAAAATTAAGTTTCTCCAATCTTCCCAAATTCTGATAGAGGGCCATAAGACTTAGACGTGAGTGCAAAAATGGAGGCTCTAGCCCCTTCCAGAGCTGAGATATCGAAACTCAAAAATTCGGCCCGAAAAAAAAAACGACAGTGGTACCCCTTACGTTTTTTTTTTTGGGCGAAAAATTAAGTTTCTCCAATCTTCCCAAATTCTGATAGAGGGCCATAAGACTTAGACGTGAGTGCAAAAATGGAGGCTCTAGCCCCTTCCAGAGCTGAGATATCGAAACTCAAAAATTCGGCCCGAAAAAAAAAACGACAGTGGTACCCCTTACGTTTTTTTTTTTGGGCGAAAAATTAAGTTTCTCCAATCTTCCCAAATTCTGATAGAGGGCCATGAGACTTAGACCTGAGTGCAAAAATGGAGGCTCTAGCCCCTTCCAGAGCTGAGATATCGAAACTCAAAAATTCGGCCCGAAAAAAAAACGACAGTGGTACCCCTTACGTTTTTTTTTGGGCGAAAAATTAAGTTTCTCCAATCTTCCCAAATTGTGATAGAGGGCCATGAGACTTAGACCTGAGTGCAAAAATGGAGGCTTTAGACCCTTCCAGAGCTGAGATATCGAAACTCAAAAATTCGACCCGGAAAAAAAAAACGACAGTGGTAGGCTACCCCTTACGTTTTTTTTTGGGCGAAAAATTAAGTTTCTCCAATCTTCCCAAATTCTGATAGAGGGCCATAAGACTTAGACCTGAGTGCAAAAATGGAGGCTCTAGCCCCTTCCAGAGCTGAGATATCGAAACTCAAAAATTCGGCCCGAAAAAAAAAAACGACAGTGGTACCCCTTACGTTTTTTTTTTGGGCGAAAAATTAAGTTTCTCCAATCTTCCCAAATTCTGATAGAGGGCCATAAGACTTAGACGTGAGTGCAAAAATGGAGGCTCTAGCCCCTTCCAGAGCTGAGATATCGAAACTCAAAAATTCGGCCCGAAAAAAAAAAACGACAGTGGTACCCCTTACGTTTTTTTTTTTGGGCGAAAAATTAAGTTTCTCCAATCTTCCCAAATTCTGATAGAGGGCCATGAGACTTAGACCTGAGTGCAAAAATGGAGGCTCTAGCCCCTTCCAGAGCTGAGATATCGAAACTCAAAAATTCGGCCCGAAAAAAAAAAGACAGTGGTACCCCTTACGTTTTTTTTGGGGCGAAAAATTAAGTTTCTCCAATCTTCCCAAATTGTGATAGAGGGCCATGAGACTTAGACCTGAGTGCAAAAATGGAGGCTCTAGCCCCTTCCAGAGCTGAGATATCGAAACTCAAAAATTCGGCCCGAAAAAAAAAACGACAGTGGTACCCCTTACGTTTTTTTTTGGGGCGAAAAATTAAGTTTCTCCAATCTTCCAAAATTCTGATAGAGGGCCATGAGACTTAGACCTGAGTGCAAAAATGGAGGCTCTAGCCCCTTCCAGAGCTGAGATATCGAAACTCAAAAATTCACCCGGAAAAAAAAACGACAGTGGTACCCCTTTCGTTTTTTTTTTTTTTGGGCGAAAAATTAAGTTTCTCCAATCTTCTCAAAACTCTGGATTCTGATAGAGGGCCATTAGACTTAAACCTGAGTGCAAAAATGGAGGCTCTAGACCCTTCCAGAGCTGAGATATCGAAACTCAAAAATTCGACCTGGAAAAAAAAAACGACAGTGGTACCCCTTTCGGGTTTTTTTTTTGGGCGAAAAATTAAGTTTCTCCAATCTTCTCAAAACTCTGGATTCTGATAGAGGGCCATGAGACTTAAACCTGAGTGCAAAAATGGAGGCTCTAGACCCTTCCAGAGCTGAGATATCGAAACTCAAAAATTCGACCCGGAAAAAAAAAAAAACAGTGGTACCCCTTTCGTTTTTTTTTTTCGGGCGAAAAATTAAGTTTCTCCAATCTTCTCAAAACTCTGGTTTCTGAAAGAGGGCCACGAGACTTAAACCTGAGTGCAAAAATGGAGGCTTTAGACCCTTCCAGAGCTGAGATATCGAAACTCAAAAATTCGACCCGGAAAAAAAAAACGACAGTGGTACCCCTTTCGTTTTTTTTTTTCGGGCGAAAAATTAAGTTTCTCCAATCTTCTCAAAACTCTGGTTTCTGATAGAGGGCCATGAGACTTAAACCTGAGTGAAAAAATGGAGGCTTTAGACCCTTCCAGAGCTGAGATATCGAAACTCAAAAATTCGACCCGGAAAAAAAAACGACAGTGGTACCCCTTACGTTTTTTTTTTGGGCGAAAAATTAAGTTTCTCCAATCTTCCCAAATTCTGATAGAGGGCCATGAGACTTAGACCTGAGTGCAAAAATGGAGGCTCTAGCCCCTTCCAGAGCTGAGATATCGAAACTCAAAAATTCGGCCCGAAAAAAAAACGACAGTGGTACCCCTTACGGGTTTTTTTTGGGCGAAAAATTAAGTTTCTCCAATCTTCCCAAATTCTGATAGAGGGCCATGAGACTTAGACCTGAGTGCAAAAATGGAGGCTCTAGCCCCTTCCAGAGCTGAGATATCAAAACTCAAAAATTCGGCCCGAAAAAAAAAACGACAGTGGTACCCCTTACGTTTTTTTTTTGGGCGAAAAATTAAGTTTCTCCAATCTTCCCAAATTCTGATAGAGGGCCATGAGACTTAGACCTGAGTGCAAAAATGGAGGCTCTAGTCCCTTCCAGAGCTGAGATATCGAAACTCAAAAATTCGGCCCGAAAAACAAACGACAGTGGTACCCCTTACGTTTTTTTTTTGGGCGAAAAATTAAGTTTCTCCAATCTTCCCAAATTCTGATAGAGGGCCATGAGACTTAGACCTGAGTGCAAAAATGGAGGCTCTAGCCCCTTCCAGAGCTGAGATATCGAAACTCAAAAATTCGGCCCGAAAAAAAAAAACGACAGTGGTACCCCTTACGTTTTTTTTTTTTGGCGAAAAATTAAGTTTCTCCAATCTTCCCAAATTCTGATAGAGGGCCATGAGACTTAGACCTGAGTGCAAAAATGGAGGCTCTAGCCCCTTCCAGAGCTGAGATATCAAAACTCAAAAATTCGGCCCGAAAAAAAAAAAACGACAGTGGTACCCCTTACGTTTTTTTTTTGGGCGAAAAATTAAGTTTCTCCAATCTTCCCAAATTCTGATAGAGGGCCATGAGACTTAGACCTGAGTGCAAAAATGGAGGCTCTAGCCCCTTCCAGAGCTGAGATATCGAAACTCAAAAATTCGGCCCGAAAAAAAAAACGACAGTGGTACCCCTTACGTTTTTTTTTTTGGGCGAAAAATTAAGTTTCTCCAATCTTCCCAAATTCTGATAGAGGGCCATGAGACTTAGACCTGAGTGCAAAAATGGAGGCTCTAGCCCCTTCCAGAGCTGAGATATCGAAACTCAAAAATTCGGCCCGAAAAAAAAAACGACAGTGGTACCCCTTACGTTTTTTTTTTTTGGGCGAAAAATTAAGTTTCTCCAATCTTCCCAAATTCTGATAGAGGGCCATGAGACTTAGACCTGAGTGCAAAAATGGAGGCTCTAGCCCCTTCCAGAGCTGAGATATCGAAACTCAAAAATTCGGCCCGAAAAAAAAACGACAGTGGTACCCCTTACGTTTTTTTTTGGGCGAAAAATTAAGTTTCTCCAATCTTCCCAAATTGTGATAGAGGGCCATGAGACTTAGACCTGAGTGCAAAAATGGAGGCTCTAGCCCCTTCCAGAGCTGAGATATCGAAACTCAAAAATTCGGCCCGAAAAAAAAAAACGACAGTGGTACCCCTTACGTTTTTTTTTTTGGGCGAAAAATTAAGTTTCTCCAATCTTCCCAAATTCTGATAGAGGGCCATGAGACTTAGACCTGAGTGCAAAAATGGAGGCTCTAGCCCCTTCCAGAGCTGAGATATCGAAACTCAAAAATTCGGCCCGAAAAAAAAAACGACAGTGGTACCCCTTACGTTTTTTTTTTGGGCGAAAAATTAAGTTTCTCCAATCTTCCCAAATTCTGATAGAGGGCCATGAGACTTAGACCTGAGTGCAAAAATGGAGGCTCTAGCCCCTTCCAGAGCTGAGATATCAAAACTCAAAAATTCGGCCCGAAAAAAAAAACGACAGTGGTACCCCTTCCCTTTTTTTTTTGGGCGAAAAATTAAGTTTCTCCAATCTTCCCAAATTCTAAAAGAGGGCCATGAGACTTAGACCTGAGTGCAAAAATGGAGGCTCTAGCCCCTTCCAGAGCTGAGATATCGAAACTCAAAAATTCGGCCCGAAAAAAAAACCGACAGTGGTACCCCTTACGTTTTTTTTTTTGGGCGAAAAATTAAGTTTCTCCAATCTTCCCAAATTCTGATAGAGGGCCATGAGACTTAGACCTGAGTGCAAAAATGGAGGGTTTAGACCCTTCCAGAGCTGAGATATCGAAACTCAAAAATTCGACCCGGAAAAAAAAAAGACAGTGGTACCCCTTACGTTTTTTTTTTGGGCGAAAAATTAAGTTTCTCCAATCTTCCCAAATTCTGATAGAGGGCCATAAGACTTAGACCTGAGTGCAAAAATGGAGGCTCTAGCCCCTTCCAGAGCTGAGATATCGAAACTCAAAAATTCGGCCCGAAAAAAAAAACGACAGTGGTACCCCTTACGTTTTTTTTTTGGGCGAAAAATTACGTTTCTCCAATCTTCCCAAATTCTGATAGAGGGCCATAAGACTTAGACGTGAGTGCAAAAATGGAGGCTCTAGCCCCTTCCAGAGCTGAGATATCGAAACTCAAAAATTCGGCCCGAAAAAAAAAACGACAGTGGTACCCCTTACGTTTTTTTTTTTGGGCGAAAAATTAAAATTCTCCAATCTTCCCAAATTCTGATAGAGGGCCATAAGACTTAGACGTGAGTGCAAAAATGGAGGCTCTAGCCCCTTCCAGAGCTGAGATATCGAAACTCAAAAATTCGGCCCGAAAAAAAAAACGACAGTGGTACCCCTTACGTTTTTTTTTTTGGGCGAAAAATTAAGTTTCTCCAATCTTCCCAAATTCTGATAGAGGGCCATGAGACTTAGACCTGAGTGCAAAAATGGAGGCTCTAGCCCCTTCCAGAGCTGAGATATCGAAACTCAAAAATTCGGCCCGAAAAAAAAACGACAGTGGTACCCCTTACGTTTTTTTTTGGGCGAAAAATTAAGTTTCTCCAATCTTCCCAAATTGTGATAGAGGGCCATGAGACTTAGACCTGAGTGCAAAAATGGAGGCTTTAGACCCTTCCAGAGCTGAGATATCGAAACTCAAAAATTCGACCCGGAAAAAAAAAACGACAGTGGTACCCCTTACGTTTTTTTTTTGGGCGAAAAATTAAGTTTCTCCAATCTTCCCAAATTCTGATAGAGGGCCATAAGACTTAGACCTGAGTGCAAAAATGGAGGCTCTAGCCCCTTCCAGAGCTGAGATATCGAAACTCAAAAATTCGGCCCGAAAAAAAAAAACGACAGTGGTACCCCTTACGTTTTTTTTTTGGGCGAAAAATTAAGTTTCTCCAATCTTCCCAAATTCTGATAGAGGGCCATAAGACTTAGACGTGAGTGCAAAAATGGAGGCTCTAGCCCCTTCCAGAGCTGAGATATCGAAACTCAAAAATTCGGCCCGAAAAAAAAAAACGACAGTGGTACCCCTTACGTTTTTTTTTTTGGGCGAAAAATTAAGTTTCTCCAATCTTCCCAAATTCTGATAGAGGGCCATGAGACTTAGACCTGAGTGCAAAAATGGAGGCTCTAGCCCCTTCCAGAGCTGAGATATCGAAACTCAAAAATTCGGCCCGAAAAAAAAACGACAGTGGTACCCCTTACGTTTTTTTTGGGGCGAAAAATTAAGTTTCTCCAATCTTCCCAAATTGTGATAGAGGGCCATGAGACTTAGACCTGAGTGCAAAAATGGAGGCTCTAGCCCCTTCCAGAGCTGAGATATCGAAACTCAAAAATTCGGCCCGAAAAAAAAAAACGACAGTGGTACCCCTTACGTTTTTTTTTGGGGCGAAAAATTAAGTTTCTCCAATCTTCCCAAATTCTGATAGAGGGCCATGAGACTTAGACCTGAGTGCAAAAATGGAGGCTCTAGCCCCTTCCAGAGCTGAGATATCGAAACTCAAAAATTCGGCCCGAAAAAAAAACGACAGTGGTACCCCTTACGTTTTTTTTTGGGCGAAAAATTAAGTTTCTCCAATCTTCCCAAATTGTGATAGAGGGCCATGAGACTTAGACCTGAGTGCAAAAATGGAGGCTTTAGACCCTTCCAGAGCTGAGATATCGAAACTCAAAAATTCGACCCGGAAAAAAAAAACGACAGTGGTAGGCTACCCCTTACGTTTTTTTTTTGGGCGAAAAATTAAGTTTCTCCAATCTTCCCAAATTCTGATAGAGGGCCATAAGACTTAGACCTGAGTGCAAAAATGGAGGCTCTAGCCCCTTCCAGAGCTGAGATATCGAAACTCAAAAATTCGGCCCGAAAAAAAAAAACGACAGTGGTACCCCTTACGTTTTTTTTTTGGGCGAAAAATTAAGTTTCTCCAATCTTCCCAAATTCTGATAGAGGGCCATAAGACTTAGACGTGAGTGCAAAAATGGAGGCTCTAGCCCCTTCCAGAGCTGAGATATCGAAACTCAAAAATTCGGCCCGAAAAAAAAAAACGACAGTGGTACCCCTTACGTTTTTTTTTTTGGGCGAAAAATTAAGTTTCTCCAATCTTCCCAAATTCTGATAGAGGGCCATGAGACTTAGACCTGAGTGCAAAAATGGAGGCTCTAGCCCCTTCCAGAGCTGAGATATCGAAACTCAAAAATTCGGCACGAAAAAAAAAAGACAGTGGTACCCCTTACGTTTTTTTTGGGGCGAAAAATTAAGTTTCTCCAATCTTCCCAAATTGTGATAGAGGGCCATGAGACTTAGACCTGAGTGCAAAAATGGAGGCTCTAGCCCCTTCCAGAGCTGAGATATCGAAACTCAAAAATTCGGCCCGAAAAAAAAAACGACAGTGGTACCCCTTACGTTTTTTTTTGGGGCGAAAAATTAAGTTTCTCCAATCTTCCAAAATTCTGATAGAGGGCCATGAGACTTAGACCTGAGTGCAAAAATGGAGGCTCTAGCCCCTTCCAGAGCTGAGATATCGAAACTCAAAAATTCACCCGGAAAAAAAAACGACAGTGGTACCCCTTTCGTTTTTTTTTTTTTTTTGGGCGAAAAATTAAGTTTCTCCAATCTTCTCAAAACTCTGGATTCTGATAGAGGGCCATTAGACTTAAACCTGAGTGCAAAAATGGAGGCTCTAGACCCTTCCAGAGCTGAGATATCGAAACTCAAAAATTCGACCTGGAAAAAAAAAAACGACAGTGGTACCCCTTTCGGTTTTTTTTTTTGGGCGAAAAATTAAGTTTCTCCAATCTTCTCAAAACTCTGGATTCTGATAGAGGGCCATGAGACTTAAACCTGAGTGCAAAAATGGAGGCTCTAGACCCTTCCAGAGCTGAGATATCGAAACTCAAAAATTCGACCCGGAAAAAAAAAAAAACAGTGGTACCCCTTTCGTTTTTTTTTTTCGGGCGAAAAATTAAGTTTCTCCAATCTTCTCAAAACTCTGGTTTCTGAAAGAGGGCCACGAGACTTAAACCTGAGTGCAAAAATGGAGGCTTTAGACCCTTCCAGAGCTGAGATATCGAAACTCAAAAATTCGACCCGGAAAAAAAAAACGACAGTGGTACCCCTTTCGTTTTTTTTTTTCGGGCGAAAAATTAAGTTTCTCCAATCTTCTCAAAACTCTGGTTTCTGATAGAGGGCCATGAGACTTAAACCTGAGTGAAAAAATGGAGGCTTTAGACCCTTCCAGAGCTGAGATATCGAAACTCAAAAATTCGACCCGGAAAAAAAAACGACAGTGGTACCCCTTACGTTTTTTTTTTTGGGCGAAAAATTAAGTTTCTCCAATCTTCCCAAATTCTGATAGAGGGCCATGAGACTTAGACCTGAGTGCAAAAATGGAGGCTCTAGCCCCTTCCAGAGCTGAGATATCGAAACTCAAAAATTCGGCCCGAAAAAAAAACGACAGTGGTACCCCTTACGGGTTTTTTTTGGGCGAAAAATTAAGTTTCTCCAATCTTCCCAAATTCTGATAGAGGGCCATGAGACTTAGACCTGAGTGCAAAAATGGAGGCTCTAGCCCCTTCCAGAGCTGAGATATCAAAACTCAAAAATTCGGCCCGAAAAAAAAAACGACAGTGGTACCCCTTACGTTTTTTTTTTGGGCGAAAAATTAAGTTTCTCCAATCTTCCCAAATTCTGATAGAGGGCCATGAGACTTAGACCTGAGTGCAAAAATGGAGGCTCTAGCCCCTTCCAGAGCTGAGATATCGAAACTCAAAAATTCGGCCCGAAAAAAAAACGACAGTGGTACCCCTTACGTTTTTTTTTTGGGCGAAAAATTAAGTTTCTCCAATCTTCCCAAATTCTGATAGAGGGCCATGAGACTTAGACCTGAGTGCAAAAATGGAGGCTCTAGCCCCTTCCAGAGCTGAGATATCGAAACTCAAAAATTCGGCCCGAAAAAAAAAAACGACAGTGGTACCCCTTACGTTTTTTTTTTTTTGGCGAAAAATTAAGTTTCTCCAATCTTCCCAAATTCTGATAGAGGGCCATGAGACTTAGACCTGAGTGCAAAAATGGAGGCTCTAGCCCCTTCCAGAGCTGAGATATCAAAACTCAAAAATTCGGCCCGAAAAAAAAAAACGACAGTGGTACCCCTTACGTTTTTTTTTTGGGCGAAAAATTAAGTTTCTCCAATCTTCCCAAATTCTGATAGAGGGCCATGAGACTTAGACCTGAGTGCAAAAATGGAGGCTCTAGCCCCTTCCAGAGCTGAGATATCGAAACTCAAAAATTCGGCCCGAAAAAAAAAACGACAGTGGTACCCCTTACGTTTTTTTTTTTGGGCGAAAAATTAAGTTTCTACAATCTTCCCAAATTCTGATAGAGGGCCATGAGACTTAGACCTGAGTGCAAAAATGGAGGCTCTAGCCCCTTCCAGAGCTGAGATATCGAAACTCAAAAATTCGGCCCGAAAAAAAAAACGACAGTGGTACCCCTTACGTTTTTTTTTTTTGGGCGAAAAATTAAGTTTCTCCAATCTTCCCAAATTCTGATAGAGGGCCATGAGACTTAGACCTGAGTGCAAAAATGGAGGCTCTAGCCCCTTCCAGAGCTGAGATATCGAAACTCAAAAATTCGGCCCGAAAAAAAAACGACAGTGGTACCCCTTACGTTTTTTTTTGGGCGAAAAATTAAGTTTCTCCAATCTTCCCAAATTGTGATAGAGGGCCATGAGACTTAGACCTGAGTGCAAAAATGGAGGCTCTAGCCCCTTCCAGAGCTGAGATATCGAAACTCAAAAATTCGGCCCGAAAAAAAAAAACGACAGTGGTACCCCTTACGTTTTTTTTTTTGGGCGAAAAATTAAGTTTCTCCAATCTTCCCAAATTCTGATAGAGGGCCATGAGACTTAGACCTGAGTGCAAAAATGGAGGCTCTAGCCCCTTCCAGAGCTGAGATATCGAAACTCAAAAATTCGGCCCGAAAAAAAAAACGACAGTGGTACCCCTTACGTTTTTTTTTTTGGGCGAAAAATTAAGTTTCTCCAATCTTCCCAAATTCTGATAGAGGGCCATGAGACTTAGACCTGAGTGCAAAAATGGAGGCTCTAGCCCCTTCCAGAGCTGAGATATCAAAACTCAAAAATTCGGCCCGAAAAAAAAAACGACAGTGGTACCCCTTCCCTTTTTTTTTTGGGCGAAAAATTAAGTTTCTCCAATCTTCCCAAATTCTAAAAGAGGGCCATGAGACTTAGACCTGAGTGCAAAAATGGAGGCTCTAGCCCCTTCCAGAGCTGAGATATCGAAACTCAAAAATTCGGCCCGAAAAAAAAACCGACAGTGGTACCCCTTACGTTTTTTTTTTTGGGCGAAAAATTAAGTTTCTCCAATCTTCCCAAATTCTGATAGAGGGCCATGAGACTTAGACCTGAGTGCAAAAATGGAGGGTTTAGACCCTTCCAGAGCTGAGATATCGAAACTCAAAAATTCGACCCGGAAAAAAAAAAGACAGTGGTACCCCTTACGTTTTTTTTTTGGGCGAAAAATTAAGTTTCTCCAATCTTCCCAAATTCTGATAGAGGGCCATAAGACTTAGACCTGAGTGCAAAAATGGAGGCTCTAGCCCCTTCCAGAGCTGAGATATCGAAACTCAAAAATTCGGCCCGAAAAAAAAAACGACAGTGGTACCCCTTACGTTTTTTTTTTGGGCGAAAAATTACGTTTCTCCAATCTTCCCAAATTCTGATAGAGGGCCATAAGACTTAGACGTGAGTGCAAAAATGGAGGCTCTAGCCCCTTCCAGAGCTGAGATATCGAAACTCAAAAATTCGGCCCGAAAAAAAAAACGACAGTGGTACCCCTTACGTTTTTTTTTTTGGGCGAAAAATTAAAATTCTCCAATCTTCCCAAATTCTGATAGAGGGCCATAAGACTTAGACGTGAGTGCAAAAATGGAGGCTCTAGCCCCTTCCAGAGCTGAGATATCGAAACTCAAAAATTCGGCCCGAAAAAAAAAACGACAGTGGTACCCCTTACGTTTTTTTTTTTGGGCGAAAAATTAAGTTTCTCCAATCTTCCCAAATTCTGATAGAGGGCCATGAGACTTAGACCTGAGTGCAAAAATGGAGGCTCTAGCCCCTTCCAGAGCTGAGATATCGAAACTCAAAAATTCGGCCCGAAAAAAAAACGACAGTGGTACCCCTTACGTTTTTTTTTGGGCGAAAAATTAAGTTTCTCCAATCTTCCCAAATTGTGATAGAGGGCCATGAGACTTAGACCTGAGTGCAAAAATGGAGGCTTTAGACCCTTCCAGAGCTGAGATATCGAAACTCAAAAATTCGACCCGGAAAAAAAAAACGACAGTGGTACCCCTTACGTTTTTTTTTTGGGCGAAAAATTAAGTTTCTCCAATCTTCCCAAATTCTGATAGAGGGCCATAAGACTTAGACCTGAGTGCAAAAATGGAGGCTCTAGCCCCTTCCAGAGCTGAGATATCGAAACTCAAAAATTCGGCCCGAAAAAAAAAAACGACAGTGGTACCCCTTACGTTTTTTTTTTGGGCGAAAAATTAAGTTTCTCCAATCTTCCCAAATTCTGATAGAGGGCCATAAGACTTAGACGTGAGTGCAAAAATGGAGGCTCTAGCCCCTTCCAGAGCTGAGATATCGAAACTCAAAAATTCGGCCCGAAAAAAAAAACGACAGTGGTACCCCTTACGTTTTTTTTTTGGGCGAAAAATTAAGTTTCTCCAATCTTCCCAAATTCTGATAGAGGGCCATGAGACTTAGACCTGAGTGCAAAAATGGAGGCTCTAGCCCCTTCCAGAGCTGAGATATCGAAACTCAAAAATTCGGCCCGAAAAAAAAAACGACAGTGGTACCCCTTACGTTTTTTTTGGGGCGAAAAATTAAGTTTCTCCAATCTTCCCAAATTGTGATAGAGGGCCATGAGACTTAGACCTGAGTGCAAAAATGGAGGCTCTAGCCCCTTCCAGAGCTGAGATATCGAAACTCAAAAATTCGGCCCGAAAAAAAAAAACGACAGTGGTACCCCTTACGTTTTTTTTTTGGGGCGAAAAATTAAGTTTCTCCAATCTTCCCAAATTCTGATAGAGGGCCATGAGACTTAGACCTGAGTGCAAAAATGGAGGCTCTAGCCCCTTCCAGAGCTGAGATATCAAAACTCAAAAATTCGGCCCGAAAAAAAAACGACAGTGGTACCCCTTCCCTTTTTTTTTTTGGGCGAAAAATTAAGTTTCTCCAATCTTCCCAAATTCTAAAAGAGGGCCATGAGACTTAGACCTGAGTGCAAAAATGGAGGCTCTAGCCCCTTCCAGAGCTGAGATATCGAAACTCAAAAATTCGGCCCGAAAAAAAAAACCGACAGTGGTACCCCTTACGTTTTTTTTTTTTTGGGCGAAAAATTAAGTTTCTCCAATCTTCCCAAATTCTGATAGAGGGCCATGAGACTTAGACCTGAGTGCAAAAATGGAGGGTTTAGACCCTTCCAGAGCTGAGATATCGAAACTCAAAAATTCGACCCGGAAAAAAAAAAAGACAGTGGTACCCCTTACGTTTTTTTTTTTGGGTGAAAAATTAAGTTTCTCCAATCTTCCCAAATTCTGATAGAGGGCCATAAGACTTAGACCTGAGTGCAAAAATGGAGGCTCTAGCCCCTTCCAGAGCTGAGATATCGAAACTCAAAAATTCGGCCCGAAAAAAAAACCGACAGTGGTACCCCTTACGTTTTTTTTTTGGGCGAAAAATTAAGTTTCTCCAATCTTCCCAAATTCTGATAGAGGGCCATGAGACTTAGACCTGAGTGCAAAAATGGAGGCTCTAGCCCCTTCCAGAGCTGAGATATCGAAACTCAAAAATTCGACCCGGAAAAAAAAAACGACAGTGGTACCCCTTTCGTTTTTTTTTTTCGGGCGAAAAATTAAGTTTCTCCAATCTTCCCAAATTGTGATAGAGGGCCATGAGACTTAGACATGAGTGCAAAAATGGAGGCTCTAGCCCCTTCCAGAGCTGAGATATCGAAACTCAAAAATTCGGCCCGAAAAAAAAAACGACAGTGGTACCCCTTACGTTTTTTTTGGGGGCGAAAAATTAAGTTTCTCCAATCTTCCAAAATTCTGATAGAGGGCCATGAGACTTAGACCTGAGTGCAAAAATGGAGGCTCTAGCCCCTTCCAGAGCTGAGATATCGAAACTCAAAAATTCACCCGGAAAAAAAAACGACAGTGGTACCCCTTTCGTTTTTTTTTTTTTTTGGGCGAAAAATTAAGTTTCTCCAATCTTCTCAAAACTCTGGATTCTGATAGAGGGCCATTAGACTTAAACCTGAGTGCAAAAATGGAGGCTCTAGACCCTTCCAGAGCTGAGATATCGAAACTCAAAAATTCGACCTGGAAAAAAAAAAACGACAGTGGTACCCCTTTCGGTTTTTTTTTTTGGGCGAAAAATTAAGTTTCTCCAATCTTCTCAAAACTCTGGATTCTGATAGAGGGCCATGAGACTTAAACCTGAGTGCAAAAATGGAGGCTCTAGACCCTTCCAGAGCTGAGATATCGAAACTCAAAAATTCGACCCGGAAAAAAAAAAAAACAGTGGTACCCCTTTCGTTTTTTTTTTCGGGCGAAAAATTAAGTTTCTCCAATCTTCTCAAAACTCTGGTTTCTGAAAGAGGGCCACGAGACTTAAACCTGAGTGCAAAAATGGAGGCTTTAGACCCTTCCAGAGCTGAGATATCGAAACTCAAAAATTCGACCCGGAAAAAAAAAACGACAGTGGTACCCCTTTCGTTTTTTTTTTTCGGGCGAAAAATTAAGTTTCTCCAATCTTCTCAAAACTCTGGTTTCTGATAGAGGGCCATGAGACTTAAACCTGAGTGAAAAAATGGAGGCTTTAGACCCTTCCAGAGCTGAGATATCGAAACTCAAAAATTCGACCCGGAAAAAAAAACGACAGTGGTACCCCTTACGTTTTTTTTTTGGGCGAAAAATTAAGTTTCTCCAATCTTCCCAAATTCTGATAGAGGGCCATGAGACTTAGACCTGAGTGCAAAAATGGAGGCTCTAGCCCCTTCCAGAGCTGAGATATCGAAACTCAAAAATTCGGCCCGAAAAAAAAACGACAGTGGTACCCCTTACGGGTTTTTTTTGGGCGAAAAATTAAGTTTCTCCAATCTTCCCAAATTCTGATAGAGGGCCATGAGACTTAGACCTGAGTGCAAAAATGGAGGCTCTAGCCCCTTCCAGAGCTGAGATATCAAAACTCAAAAATTCGGCCCGAAAAAAAAAACGACAGTGGTACCCCTTACGTTTTTTTTTTGGGCGAAAAATTAAGTTTCTCCAATCTTCCCAAATTCTGATAGAGGGCCATGAGACTTAGACCTGAGTGCAAAAATGGAGGCTCTAGCCCCTTCCAGAGCTGAGATATCGAAACTCAAAAATTCGGCCCGAAAAAAAAACGACAGTGGTACCCCTTACGTTTTTTTTTTGGGCGAAAAATTAAGTTTCTCCAATCTTCCCAAATTCTGATAGAGGGTCATGAGACTTAGACCTGAGTGCAAAAATGGAGGCTCTAGCCCCTTCCAGAGCTGAGATATCGAAACTCAAAAATTCGGCCCGAAAAAAAAAAACGACAGTGGTACCCCTTACGTTTTTTTTTTTTGGCGAAAAATTAAGTTTCTCCAATCTTCCCAAATTCTGATAGAGGGCCATGAGACTTAGACCTGAGTGCAAAAATGGAGGCTCTAGCCCCTTCCAGAGCTGAGATATCAAAACTCAAAAATTCGGCCCGAAAAAAAAAAACGACAGTGGTACCCCTTACGTTTTTTTTTTGGGCGAAAAATTAAGTTTCTCCAATCTTCCCAAATTCTGATAGAGGGCCATGAGACTTAGACCTGAGTGCAAAAATGGAGGCTCTAGCCCCTTCCAGAGCTGAGATATCGAAACTCAAAAATTCGGCCCGAAAAAAAACGACAGTGGTACCCCTTACGTTTTTTTTTTTGGGCGAAAAATTAAGTTTCTCCAATCTTCCCAAATTCTGATAGAGGGCCATGAGACTTAGACCTGAGTGCAAAAATGGAGGCTCTAGCCCCTTCCAGAGCTGAGATATCGAAACTCAAAAATTCGGCCCGAAAAAAAAAACGACAGTGGTACCCCTTACGTTTTTTTTTTTTGGGCGAAAAATTAAGTTTCTCCAATCTTCCCAAATTCTGATAGAGGGCCATGAGACTTAGACCTGAGTGCAAAAATGGAGGCTCTAGCCCCTTCCAGAGCTGAGATATCGAAACTCAAAAATTCGGCCCGAAAAAAAAACGACAGTGGTACCCCTTACGTTTTTTTTTGGGCGAAAAATTAAGTTTCTCCAATCTTCCCAAATTGTGATAGAGGGCCATGAGACTTAGACCTGAGTGCAAAAATGGAGGCTTTAGACCCTTCCAGAGCTGAGATATCGAAACTCAAAAATTCGACCCGGAAAAAAAAAACGACAGTGGTACCCCTTACGTTTTTTTTTTGGGCGAAAAATTAAGTTTCTCCAATCTTCCCAAATTCTGATAGAGGGCCATAAGACTTAGACCTGAGTGCAAAAATGGAGGCTCTAGCCCCTTCCAGAGCTGAGATATCGAAACTCAAAAATTCGGCCCGAAAAAAAAAAACGACAGTGGTACCCCTTACGTTTTTTTTTTGGGCGAAAAATTAAGTTTCTCCAATCTTCCCAAATTCTGATAGAGGGCCATAAGACTTAGACGTGAGTGCAAAAATGGAGGCTCTAGCCCCTTCCAGAGCTGAGATATCGAAACTCAAAAATTCGGCCCGAAAAAAAAAACGACAGTGGTACCCCTTACGTTTTTTTTTTTGGGCGAAAAATTAAGTTTCTCCAGTCTTCCCAAATTCTGATAGAGGGCCATGAGACCTAGACCTGAGTGCAAAAATGGAGGCTCTAGCCCCTTCCAGAGCTGAGATATCGAAACTCAAAAATTCGGCCCGAAAAAAAAAACGACAGTGGTACCCCTTACGTTTTTTTTTGGGCGAAAAATTAAGTTTCTCCAATCTTCCCAAATTGTGATAGAGGGCCATGAGACTTAGACCTGAGTGCAAAAATGGAGGCTCTAGCCCCTTCCAGAGCTGAGATATCGAAACTCAAAAATTCGGCCCGAAAAAAAAAAACGACAGTGGTACCCCTTACGTTTTTTTTTTTGGGCGAAAAATTAAGTTTCTCCAATCTTCCCAAATTCTGATAGAGGGCCATGAGACTTAGACCTGAGTGCAAAAATGGAGGCTCTAGCCCCTTCCAGAGCTGAGATATCGAAACTCAAAAATTCGGCCCGAAAAAAAAAAACGACAGTGGTACCCCTTACGTTTTTTTTTTGGGCGAAAAATTAAGTTTCTCCAATCTTCCCAAATTCTGATAGAGGGCCATGAGACTTAGACCTGAGTGCAAAAATGGAGGCTCTAGCCCCTTCCAGAGCTGAGATATCAAAACTCAAAAATTCGGCCCGAAAAAAAAAACGACAGTGGTACCCCTTCCCTTTTTTTTTTTGGGCGAAAAATTAAGTTTCTCCAATCTTCCCAAATTCTAAAAGAGGGCCATGAGACTTAGACCTGAGTGCAAAAATGGAGGCTCTAGCCCCTTCCAGAGCTGAGATATCGAAACTCAAAAATTCGGCCCGAAAAAAAACCCGACAGTGGTACCCCTTACGTTTTTTTTTTTTGGGCGAAAAATTAAGTTTCTCCAATCTTCCCAAATTCTGATAGAGGGCCATGAGACTTAGACCTGAGTGCAAAAATGGAGGCTCTAGCCCCTTCCAGAGCTGAGATATCAAAACTCAAAAATTCGGCCCGAAAAAAAAAACGACAGTGGTACCCCTTACGTTTTTTTTTTGGGCGAAAAATTAAGTTTCTCCAATCTTCCCAAATTCTGATAGAGGGCCATGAGACTTAGACCTGAGTGCAAAAATGGAGGCTCTAGCCCCTTCCAGAGCTGAGATATCGAAACTCAAAAATTCGGCCCGAAAAAAAAACGACAGTGGTACCCCTTACGTTTTTTTTTTGGGCGAAAAATTAAGTTTCTCCAATCTTCCCAAATTCTGATAGAGGGCCATGAGACTTAGACCTGAGTGCAAAAATGGAGGCTCTAGCCCCTTCCAGAGCTGAGATATCGAAACTCAAAAATTCGGCCCGAAAAAAAAAAACGACAGTGGTACCCCTTACGTTTTTTTTTTTTGGCGAAAAATTAAGTTTCTCCAATCTTCTCAAAACTCTGGTTTCTGATAGAGGGCCATGAGACTTAAACCTGAGTGCAAAAATGCAGGCTCTAGACCCTTCCAGAGCTGAGATATCGAAACTCAAAAATTCGACCCGGAAAAAAAAAACGACAGTGGTACCCCTTATGTTTTTTTTTGGGCGAAAAATTACGTTTATCCAATCTTCTCAAAACTCTGGATTCTGATAGAGGGCCATGAGACTTAAACCTGAGGGCAAAAATGGAGGCTCTAGCCCCTTCCAGAGCTGAGATATCGAAACTCAAAAATTCGGCCCGAAAAAAAAAACGACAGTGGTACCCCTTATGTTTTTTTTTTGGGCGAAAAATTAAGTTTCTCCAATCTTCCCCAATTCTGATAGAGGGCCATGAGACTTAGACCTGAGTGCAAAAATGGAGGCTCTAGCCCCTTCCAGAGCTGAGATATCGAAACTCAAAAATTCGGCCCGAAAAAAAAACGACAGTGGTACCCCTTACGGGTTTTTTTTGGGCGAAAAATTAAGTTTCTCCAATCTTCCCAAATTCTGATAGAGGGCCATGAGACTTAGACCTGAGTGCAAAAATGGAGGCTCTAGCCCCTTCCAGAGCTGAGATATCGAAACTCAAAAATTCGGCCCGAAAAAAAAAACGACAGTGGTACCCCTTACGTTTTTTTTTGGGGCGAAAAATTAAGTTTCTCCAATCTTCCCAAATTCTGATAGAGGGCCATGAGACTTAGACCTGAGTGCAAAAATGGAGGCTCTAGCCCCTTCCAGAGCTGAGATATCAAAACTCAAAAATTCGGCCCGAAAAAAAAACGACAGTGGTACCCCTTCCCTTTTTTTTTTGGGCGAAAAATTAAGTTTCTCCAATCTTCCCAAATTCTAAAAGAGGGCCATGAGACTTAGACCTGAGTGCAAAAATGGAGGCTCTAGCCCCTTCCAGAGCTGAGATATCGAAACTCAAAAATTCGGCCCGAAAAAAAAACCGACAGTGGTACCCCTTACGTTTTTTTTTTTTTGGGCGAAAAATTAAGTTTCTCCAATCTTCCCAAATTCTGATAGAGGGCCATGAGACTTAGACCTGAGTGCAAAAATGGAGGGTTTAGACCCTTCCAGAGCTGAGATATCGAAACTCAAAAATTCGACCCGGAAAAAAAAAAGACAGTGGTACCCCTTACGTTTTTTTTTTGGGTGAAAAATTAAGTTTCTCCAATCTTCCCAAATTCTGATAGAGGGCCATAAGACTTAGACCTGAGTGCAAAAATGGAGGCTCTAGCCCCTTCCAGAGCTGAGATATCGAAACTCAAAAATTCGGCCCGAAAAAAAAACCGACAGTGGTACCCCTTACGTTTTTTTTTTGGGCGAAAAATTAAGTTTCTCCAATCTTCCCAAATTCTGATAGAGGGCCATAAGACTTAGACGTGAGTGCAAAAATGGAGGCTCTAGACCCTTCCAGAGCTGAGATATCGAAACTCAAAAATTCGACCCGGAAAAAAAAAACGACAGTGGTACCCCTTTCGTTTTTTTTTTTCGGGCGAAAAATTAAGTTTCTCCAATCTTCTCAAAACTCTGGTTTCTGATAGAGGGCCATGAGACTTAAACCTGAGTGCAAAAATGGAGGCTCTAGACCCTTCCAGAGCT